>NC_060154.1:19475481-19574962 GCF_021292245.1 Micropterus dolomieu | reverse complement strand
GTAGGTATATCAAGAAGTAGGGGAGCAAAGAGGAAAGAGCAGGTGATAATAAGTAGGCTGAGAATTGGGCATAGCAATCTTAACAGCACACTTTTAATTACAGGAAAACATCCTACAGGAATGTGTGAACAATGTCAGGAGGCTGAAACAGTAGAACATATTCTTATAACATGCAGGAAATTTACTCAGGAAAGACAAGAAATGATAACACAGTTAAAAAAAATAGGACGGATAGATAATACAGTAAAAGGTTTATTGGAGTATGGAGAAAGTGTGGAGGGTAGGAAATGGATATTTAGTTTTCTGAGGGCGACCGGATTAGATAGGCAGATTTAGTATGAATGGAAGCAAAGGGTAAATAAAACCTTAAGGTGGCAGTAATGCAACTCAATGGATGCCAGCTGCCGTAAAAACCCGAAGAAGAAGAAGAAGAAGAAGAAGAAGAAGAAAAAAATCACTATTCCGGTTTACGAAACAGGAGGCGGGTTTCTTCAAAACATTATGGCGTCGAGAAGAACAACAAAAGTGCCAAGTAGTTCTAAAAATGCCACCAACGACGCTAAAAGGTAGTCCTTGTCGTGTTTTCTTTTTATTTTGAGCGAGTGTCTGGATTTCGCTGGTTTGTGGCCAGGTTAATTTGAGAAGAATTTGATGCTAACGTTAACTTACACCGTTAACGGTTATGTTCTTTCATTTGGCTGAAGCTTAACGTGAAACTTTTCACACTGCTGGACCAGGCATGTGGCTAATAAGTAAAGAGGCTATAAAAGCAAGTAAATGAACATCTATATTCTTGTAAACTAACGTAACAAAGTAACTTAACGTAACTTAAGTTAGCTAAGCTAACATTAGCTTAGATTCGGGTAAAACAGTCAACATTTCTTTTGCAACTTGTGCTCTCATACATTATGGCATTTGACAGCTACTATTTTGCTTGTTTTTCAAAAGTGGGAGCAATGCTAATAAAGCAAACAACAGTGGAAATGCGAAGAAGAATGTTAAATGTAAGTATTCACAAAGCATGAGTCTGCGGGCGTAATGAATTGTTCGTGTTGTCACTTAAGTCATAGAAAATATGTTACCAAAGTTCCACTAACGTTACAAGGATTACTTTATAGTGACACTCCAACCTAAAATCAGTTTGAAATGGTTTGATTATAATCTTCCAATGGTGAAAAGTTGTTACAGCAGAAAAGTAATAAAGTGTAGATAGAAAACATCTTAAAACATTTCTGTAATATTCTTTTCTGTTCGCCCATTTTACTCAGTGCATATGTTTCAAAACTGATGATAGATACTGCTTTGTGCTGCCAACCTAAAGTGTAGTATTTATTATGACAAATTACTTAGCAAGACATTTGTTGTAAATGCACTCATCTTGACTCGCTTCTTTGGACCATGGTGGAATTCTTAAATTAAATGTCACCGTTTTTTTCAAAAGATATGAGACATGCATCAGTGAGTTCAACTATGGTTAACTAAACTTCAGTTTTTTATATGTTTTCCTTTAGCAAGTGGGACTTTTGTCAAGTCTCGATATATGCAGGCTGCCGAGAAGATATCTCTTTCAAAGGTAATGCTATCCCCCCACCCCTCCTCCTAATTTCATGTAAACTATGTGTTTCACTTGTTGTGATCCAACTACATTAGGTATTGTTACTTAGGGTATGGGCCTAACTACTGATATTCAGTGAACATTTTAAATAATTAGTTCACTATATTTTTCTTCTGCCTCCCTTGTGTCTATGCACTTGTGTTTTGATTTCTTTCTGTATGTTGTCACATTTTTGACATTCCGCATCTGTATGTCATTGCACCCCTGTAACTGTTAACAGAGTAACTCGCTCACCAATGAATCTATTGCTGTGCCACCAAGGCCTTCCTCACCTAAACCCAGCAGTGTCAAACCAAAGGTGGGCACTCCACCAAGACGCTCAATGGTCCCACAGGCACTAGCAGCATGTAAGTACTTCCTGTGGTAATAATTGTGAATGTGTATATTTGCATTGATTATGGTAACTTTAGTGTGCCCTTGCAGTAATCGTGTTAACTTTAATGTACTTTACAGCTTTAAAGAAGGTATTTTTTTCAGGTGTAAAGGCTATGTTGTTGATACTTTTTGTATTGTGGATGATTTTGGTTGATTCAATTAATACCCTGGCCTGCGGTGATTCCTGGCGGTGCAAGATCTTTTTTAAAAAACTTATTTCCCCATGTGTTCTGATTTAAGCCTGTAACACTGTCTAAATGGGAACTATGAATAATTGTTCCTTGTTTCATGTTATCTTCCTCACAGCAATGATGTCAAATGAAAGCCAGCCATCACTGCTAGGGAAACGTATTCTGCAGTCCACTTTCTCAGATGGACACTGCTTTGAACCAGATTTTGATATTTCAGTCATTAAAGGTAAATTCAACCCTGAAATACTAAAGTTATTTACACATGGGGGTATCCTGTAACATATTTCATCTGTCTCTCTAAGAAAATACAGTGATTGAAAATGCAGTAGAACCGGAGAAAATTGCAGAGATTGAGATGCAAACATTCCAACTGGCCTACCTCACAGCTAAGGTGAGTTAGTCTAACATAAGTGCTGTAATCTGCTTTCAATGTATCTGCTTTGTTAAATCCGTGAATGCTTACATTTTTAGATAAAACACTATCATCTCAGTACTTTTTAATGACTTGTCCACTGTCTTCTGTGGGTAATAAACTTCACGTCTGAGTCCTGTGCTGTGAATCATCTGGCTCTTTATCTTTGATCTTTGACTTAAGATGGAGAGCAACACCATGAAGTATATGGCTGAGGCAGAGGCAAGGATCCTGCAGATGATGGAGGAAGAAGAGGCGCTGTATAATGAGGTCCAAGCCAAGAAGCGCCAGTTCCTCCTCATGGAGAAGAAAAGGCTGGTGAATGAACTGGTAGATTTGCAGGTCAGGAAACAACCTACTTTTTGTAGTGACCTTTTGAATATGTGGCCTGTTTAATAAAAATACAATTATTGCATGCATGAAATAGCTATGTGAAAGAAGAAAATGAATTTCCTTTCTTTTCGCCAGTCTAATTGCTCCTAATTATAATGACAGACATGTGAATGTCACCACCTTGCCAAACGGCAGCAAACGTAGCTGAATATTACGTAATAATGTATGGCAGAATATGTAACACAAAAACGAGACATTTATCGCTGGTGACACTTTACTACTCTTCCATACTTATGCTCCATTGACACATCAATGCTTTTTGATAAAAAGGTTCAATCAAAATAGCTGGTTAAAAAGTTTTTTTGGAATTGTATTTTCAAATGTCAAAATTGTATCATTTGTTTGTGTATTAAATAGTGTGAGCACATGGTTCTAATCCTAATATTATTTTCCGTTAGATTGCTGCACTGACCCCTGTGGCAGAAGCTGTTGAGCACTTCACAAAGGACTACAAGTCTTTTGCTACCGCTGTTGACGCCACCCGACATGAACTGCCTGTCAAGAATTTCTACATTGACGGGGACACGGGGGAATTTCTAGGTTGTTGTTACTATCTTTTAGAAGTGATTAAAATGTTAAAGTTACACAGAACAGCTTTATTACTCCTAAATGAATTAGTTTAACATTCGAACACCTCAGCTAATCTGCTTCATCAGGGCCGTGTGTAAATGTTTTGTTCAGACTGCTCCTGGCAATATAAGGCCCCATCCACACTACTCCGTTTTAGTTTACAAACGGAGAATTAAAACAAATACGATCTGCGTCCACACCAGCGTTTTAGCTGCGTTTTGGAGTTGATCTCCGTCTACATTAAAACGACTGAAAACGCATCTATTGGCCGTGCATGCACTTGCCGGTGTAAACATGAAGCAGATGGTCTCTTCCTGGTTACAGAAGATTTGGCGAAAGAAAAAATAAATACAGACGAAGTTTATTATTATTATTTTTTGCATGCACCAATAAGGAGCTGGGACTGTTACTGAATTATCACAGGAGTCTGGCGGCGGAAAACAGACTGGGGAGTCGTTGCAAAGTAAATACGGCGACATGCACAGTACATGTGTAGGCAGATAAGTAATATTTGCACGGTACATAATATTTTAATAAAAATACCATGTCAAAAACCCGGTCAGTAGCACCTTGTTTCTGCTTTGCATGACATCAGAGAGCCGAGCAGGAGCGGCTGCATCATCATTTCTAAAATCCTCCGTTTTGGCCCGTCTTCACTAAAACGCCCTCCGGACTTTTGAAACGCAAAACGCGGTCGGCAGCGTTTCTAAACTTCTCTGTTTTAGGTCTTCGTTTTCGCCGTTGTAGTCTGGACGGGAGGAGCAAACGTAGCAAAAGGTCTCTGTTTTAATTCGAAAACACAGTAGTGTGGATAAGTTTAAAAACTTAAACTACAATCTGATACTGATTCCGACAATGGAAAATTTAAATTGGTGGGTGCATGGAAATGTGTATATAATCAGTCCTGCCCAGCTCAAACCAGTGAGAGGAACACAGACTAAACAAATACATGAGTTGCTAATGTAAATAACCTGTATTATTCTGACTTGGACTGGAAATTGGTGTGTTGTAGGAACTTATTGGTTATAGAAGAAAAAGTTTTCAGGGTCTTCACCAAAGAAATTTCATTTTAATCAACTTGCTTCTGGATTTTGACAATTTGTTACACAATTGATTTATTACATTATATTTTACAGAAAGTTATGATAAATGTTAGAATAATTGTATCCACCCGTGTCTACCCATTTTAGATAAAGCAGAGACGTGCCTGAAGGAGACTGAGAAGTTGCTGGTGGAGTGCACAGAGGGAGATCGTAAGGACAACAGCACTTCTCTAGAGTGCCTTAGGGACATGAAAATGACATCAAAGGACATCAGTCAGCAGCTATCAGGGTAGGCACCTATATAGAGAACTGCTGAGAACACAGTCTCCTCACTGTCAGCTTTTTGATTTATTCTGCTTTAGTTCCTTGCCAAAGTTTACTGTATGACATGACTGCTTTTACATAAATTGTTCATGACAATATCCTTTTTAAAGAGAGATTCATGTTATAGTTATAAGGTAGAAACAAGACTTTTATACTACTTTATCACTTAGTTACTTTTATTTTTAAAGGAGTGAGCCCTGGCAAGTATTCAGTAGCACATAAAAATTGCATCCTTACTTTGATGTGGTTGCACTTAAACATTGGTGTTTTTTCCATTTCCATAGTGCATTTTCAGAGCTGCTGGAGCTGTCCTCATTGGTCAGCCGCCAAACAGTCCATGTCCAGCAAGCCGCAGAGGAAGAACAGCTTGGCACTGCAAGAACCCTTGAGCTCTACTGCCCCAAAAAGTGAAAGATGCCACTTGGCATGGGATACACAGTACATGCACTTTGGATACTCCTCCACCCCTGATTTCCCCCAGTTTTTTTGTATATTGTTACCATTTTGTGTCTTGTTTTTTTTTTTTTTACTGCGATTTATTTGCATCTGTATGATGTCATATTGTAAATTTTGGATGAGTGATACTGTGTATGGACCATTGTTAATAAATTGAACAAAAAGCAATAAAAGTCAATGTGGACATATCAATAAGTTTGTAACAGTTTGTGTTAAACAGTTGCACAAAAAAAATACGTGAGTTAATACAGAAGGCATGGCCAAGTTTAAATGCACATTAGATTCATGTTGGCTCATTTAGAAAACTACCAGAAATTAATAATGATCTGATTTAGGAGCAGTGTGAAGTCCAGTTTTATGAATGTGTTCTTCTCTTCTCAGTTTGTGCCTGTAGTTTACATTTTATTGTAATAAACGAACGAGGCGCAAACTGAGGTTAGTTTTGTACATGCTGGGAAACGGTGAAACAATAGGTGCGTTCGAGATGACGGCGGCTGACTTTCGCCGACTTGATAGTCTAACGTGAGCTGCAGGTGACTGCAGGGGCGGGGTATAAAAACGGCGCCGTCAAGTCGGACACATTCTACCTGCGCGAGCTTACTGTGAGCTGAGATCAATGACTGATCTCGCGTCATTTGCAAAGAAAAATTCCGCGAGACTAGGCAAAAGTGTGGTTCCAACTTGGTGCAGCCGGGGAAAAGCAACTGCGACCGCCTTGCTCCCGCGAGGTTGTAATGTCATGTGACGTGGTGACGTTTTGCAGCGCCGGCGAAAGTCTTTTTTTGATGATCCCCAACACTGGTGGATGTGAAGGAAACAACTGTTGGGAATTTCTGTTTTTCGCTGCAACCTAAAAGTAAGAATAAGGCAATTCGTCAACTTTTTCAACAGGACTTTAGGAGTACTGCTGTATCATATTGGTCCTCATTTGTTGGAGAGATTTGTTGGGGAAAAGTTTGGCTTTTGCCACAAAGTTTTTTTTAACCAAAGTCAAAGAGATCTCATTCAAAATGCTTCACAGGTTTTACCCCACTAACTATTACCTGCAAAAACTGAAAAAGGACTTGGACATCAGCTGTACTTTCTGTGAAGAACTAAATAAAATGCTGGTGCATTTATTTTGGTCTTGCCCACACACCAAGAAACTTTGGAGCAAAATGTCTCAGTTTATTGTTGTCCATATTTACCCTCAATTTGCAATGCGGTGGGAAAATGAATTGTTTGGATTCAGTAAACATGACAAAAATTTATGTTCAGAGTATAATGTGGTAAATTTGCTTATTGTTTTAACCAAATTTTATTTGCACAAGTCAAAAATTCTTAAAAAAGAAACCAACCTTTCTGGAGCTTGCTGCTAACATTAAGCACTATGTTCTTTCAATATCTGAGTGTACAAACAAAAAAGCTGTTAAATCATATGACCTATATAAGATTTACAAGATATTTATTAAAACATTTTTTTTGCCTTTGTTAAAATTATACTTTTTTTATACTTTTTTTTTTTGAAAATCCTTGACCTCCCTGGTTTATTTGTGATATGCCTTATTTTAAGTCCAGCATGCATCACGTTAAGTTAGCGCTGCGCAGCGCCGCATTAAGTCAAACGCACCTAATAATATACATCATTTAATTTAATTTAAATTCATGCCCCTCAAACCATCACGTCCAATTCCGGATGTGACGTCATATCAAAACAACAATGACACGGTTTCATTGGATGATGGCGGAAAGTGACGAGCTGTGTTTTCTGAAAGACCGATGAACCGCGGGAGAGGGCATCGTCGTGTGTGAGTACATGTGTTTTTATATCCCATATATTAAGCATTTAGTCGAAAATGGTTTCCAAAGCCAAGTCTTTTATTGCATGTTGACAGCTGGTGTCGTGTAAGTTAAGTATTGTTGAATAGAAACGCCATTCGGGCGTTATCTGTCGTTGGTAGTTGGCTAACTGTCGTAGCTAGCTAAGTTACTGACTAACGTTAACGTTAGGTCAGACGTCACCACAGCTTCTAGCTAGCTAGCTGATGTACGTAAGAGCCACAATTACTAGAATGTTATGGTGGTTACCAGCTAACTTACTAACAACTGGTAAAACGTTGCTGTGTGTCCTTTTTTGCATCACTTTTAGACAATGCAGCTCAATAACAAAGGTCAGATAAAGCTATCATGGCAGCGACGATAAAGGTTCGGTATTTTAGATTCAGTTTCGTTAAAGAAAGGACATGGACTAACATTAAAGTTTGGAAGAACAAAATGCAACTAACAAACACGAACTTCACTCAAAATTACAAAGATGTATAGGTAGCTGTACTTTCATAAGCTAAATGTGAAAACAACAGTGTCAATGAAATAACGTTCCAATATACTAAGAACAGGGGGTTAAGAAAACATTTAGCACACTTCTCAATCTCAAAGAAATATCCATATCTACAGAAAAAAAGTCTACCATATTCAGTCAGAGCAGAGTTGAGTATTACATTTGCTATGGGTCAGTGGGTATAGCAAGTTGTGAGGTGTGAATGCCGCCACACAAGAGAAGACGCTGTTCTTGTGTGTGCTTATATGTGATTCTTATCTGACTACGTTTTCAGCTAAAAAACAACCTGTTTCCCTCAAGCAGCTCTCATTCTCAGAGGAGGGGTGCACCAGCAGGAGGAGAATGGAGACAGAGGAATGAAGCGCAATGGCGAGGCCAAGGCAAAACACAGGGGAGGGAGGTGGAGGAGAATGAGAGACGTGAGCAACAGGGCAAAGAAACCTTGCCCAGGGGCACCTGCCAGACCATGTGCCCCGCACGTGAGCTGCGGGACCGTGAGGCGCAGTGCCGCCTTCACCGTTTCGAGATGTTAGCCGGCACAGAAAGAGATCGACGGCCCAGGGGAGACTCCTTGCGTGCTGTCAAAGAGTATTCCAGACCAGCAGCTGGGAAAGACTCAACGAACCCCCCTGACCTTCGTCCGCCTGCAGTGTTGCTGAAAACTGTCTGTTACCTTATTGATGACATCGCTGCCTCCCCTCATCCTGAACCTTGGACGGAGGCTAGTAGAATTTACACATTATTACAATTGTTGTTGAATTTGGTCAAGAGAAACTGTAAATCCATATATTAAGGGAGTTATTCACTTAGAATTGAAACTTTTGGCATTATCTACACACACCCTTAAAGACAGTTGAAACATCAGTTATATTTTATTTTATATTATAGTTATTAACACACAGGCAGTTAGCCCGAACAGCTTTATTTACACATCCTCCAAATCAACACACATGTCCAGGAACCTATTCTTGTGTGTATCAAAATGGCCCTAAGTGACCATATACCATATATATAGCAAGTAAATATTAGGCCTTTAGAAGCACTGTGCAGTTGTTCAGCTTGTGTGCATTTTTACTTTTTCACAAGAACAAGCTGTGTGGCTAACAAACCAACAAAACCTTCAGTGGCCATAGAAATATTATGAATATATTTTGCAGAAAAATTAAGGTGACACGTTACAATTTAAGGATCAAGGCTGAAGGCTTAATTTTCTTACTAGCACAGTAAGAACACTGTAACATTGAAGTTGCTGCCACAAATTCATAACAAATTGTTTTATTACAATTTAACTGTCTTCCAGGTGTACAGCTTTGTCTTTGATCGGCTTCGAGGTGTGAAGCAGGACATGATCATCCAGAGGGTGTCTGGGTCAAACTGTGTGGCCATTTTAGAGCGCACGGTGCGTTTCTTCATCTACGCTTCTTATCGGCTCTGTGGTGAGCCCCTGCGGCTCTACGACCCACGCATTAACGACACGCACCTACAGGAGAATCTGAGTTGGCTGTTGGATTGCTACGCAACTGGAACAGGGCCGCATCCCAACCAGGAAGAGTTCCAGGCTCTCGGTCTGCTGTACAACTTGGGTTGGTTGCAGTGTTTAATAGTTTAATACTTGAAAGAGTTTTTGTTTTGGTGTTTTTGCATCTACAGTGGGGAGAACAAGTATTTGTTACACTGCTGATTTTGCAGGTTTTCCTACTTAAAAAGCATGTAGAGGTCTGTCATTTTTATCATAGGTACACTTCAACTGTGAGAGACGGAATCTAAAACAAAAATCCAGAAAATCACATTGTATAATTTTTAAATAATTAATTTGCATTTTATTGCATGACACAAGTATTTGATCACCTACCAACCAGTAAGAATTCTGGCTCTCACAGACCTGTTAGTTCTTCTTTAAGAAGCCCTCCTGTTCTCCACTCATTACCTGTATTAACTGCACCTGTTTGAACTCGTTACCTGTATAAAAGACACCTGTCCACACACCCAAACAGACTCCAACCTCTCCACAATGGCCAAGACCGGATAGCTGTGTAAGGACATCAAGGATAAAATTGTAGACCTGCACAAGGCTGGCATGGGCTACAGGTCAATCTCCCTTGATCTGGGGCTCCATGCAAGATCTCACCTCGTGGGGCGTCAGTTATCATGAGGAAGGTGAGGGATCAGCCCAGAACTACACGGCAGGACCTGGTCAATGACCTGAAGAGAGCTGGGACCACAGTCTCAGAGAAAACCATTAGTAACACACTACGCCGTCATGGATTAAAATCCTGCAGTGCACGCAAGGTCCCCCTGCTCAAGCCAGCGCATGTCCAGGCCCGTCTGAAGTTTGCCAGTGACCATCTGGATGATCCAGAGGAGGAATGGGAGAAGGTCATGTGGTCTGCTGAGACAAAATAGAGCTTTATGGTCTAAACTCCACTCGCTGTGTTTGGAGGAAGAAGGATGAGTACAACCCCAAGAACACCATCCCAACCGTGAAACATGGAGGTGGAAACATCATTCTTTGGGGATGCTTTTCTGCAAAGGGGACAGGATGACTGCTCTGTATTGAGAGGAGGATGGATGGGGCCATGTATCGTGAGATCTTGGCCAACAACCTCCTTCCCTCAGTAAGAGCATTGAAGATGGGTGGTGGCTGGGTCTAACAGCATGACAACGACCCGAAACACACAGCCAAGGCAACTAAGAAGCATCTCAAGGTCCTGGAGTGGCCTAGCCAGTCTCCAGACCTGAACCCAATAGAAAATCTTTGGAGGGAGCTGAAAGTCCGTATTGCTCAGCGACAGACCCGAAACCTGAAGGATCTGGAGAAGGTCTGTATGGAGGAGTGGGCCAAAATCCCTGCTGCAGTGCATGCAAACCTGGTCAAGAACTACAGGAAACGTATGATCCCTGAAATTGCAAACAAAGGTTTTTGTACCAAATATTAAGTTCTGCTTTTCTGATGTATCAAATACTTATGTCATGCAATAAAAAGCAAATTATTTAAAAATCATACAATGTGATTTTTCTTTTAGATTCCGTCTCACAGTTGAAGTGTACCTATGATAAATGTTACAGACCTCTACATGCTTTGTAAGTAGGAAAACCTGCAAAATGAGCAGTGTATCAAATACTTGTTCTCCCCACTGTATGTCCAGTTATTGGCAATAAAGAGTGTCACCCCAGTCAGTGGTTTTCACACAGGAAGAAGAGATTTTGTTAGCAATACACTCAAAGGCAGGTGATGTGGAGCTCTTCCTGCTCTCGGCAGAATAAATAATCCTGCTTTTGAAATATATATTCAAGGTTAGTCAGGTGTCCTTACAACTTAAAGGATCATTTCTTCACGCTTGCTTTGTTTTTCATCATTTCCCCCAGGTTCAGCTCGGGCCACGCAGCACATCATGGAGCTCCCTGGGCGACTCCGCAGCTCTCCTGCCATCACACTCGCTCTTTCCATCAACAGAGCTTTTCTGGAGCGAAACCCTGTGTGTTTGTTCCGATTGTCTCAGAGGTTAAACTTCCTGCAGAGCTGTGCACTGCACCGTCATCTGGTGGCGTGTCGTAGAGATCTGCTGCTTATATACAGCCACGGATTCAGCAGCCGCAACTGTCGCTTTCCTCTTGACAGACTGGCTCGGCTCTTGTCCTTAGACACGTCACTCACAGCTCGACTCTGTCAGGCGCACGGAGTGGAGGTTAACAAGGACAACCAAGTGGTGTTCTCCAAGGCTGCTTTCACTGAGCCTGAACAAGGGAAACTGCACTGCAAACTGTATCATAACATAGTGGCTGAGAAACAGAGAGACCTCAGTATTGGGAATGTAATTCACGGTTGTGCTTGAGACAAATAGGAGGAGTGGCTCAATAATACAAGTAATGTGTTGCTTTATTGGTTTTCACAGGGAAAGTGTATGCTTGCTCCAGTCCCTGTACAACTCTGCAATCACTGTGCAGCTGGCAGGGGTTTAAAGTCTTGTTTAAGGACACTTCAGCAGTGCAGCTGTCTTGTCATTAAGTGGTTTTATCTTTCTATTCTTGTTATTGGATTTGAGCCTTGGGGCTTCCTTGTAGGATGCTCAACGCCAGTATGTTTTACCAATAAAATACTTTACATAATGTTAAACTCAAGGGTCAGGGTTGTTGAGCTAATTTTGTGCCATGCTCTACCTAAGAGAGGCTGAACTCAGGGAAAAAAGTTCCCTCTTGGTTCTGAATGTGCTTTTACATGCTCATCATGGACTTGGTCTGAGAATTACTTTAAGATGTGAATTACTTCTTAAATTGTTACTGTTAACTGGTTATATTAATAGTTTAAATATTATGTTTATGCCATATTGTGTTTTTGTCAAGTATTTCAGAACACTTCCTGGAAAAAGTACTGTGCATCACTG
Organism: Micropterus dolomieu; assembly: GCF_021292245.1. Lineage (NCBI taxonomy): Eukaryota > Metazoa > Chordata > Actinopteri > Centrarchiformes > Centrarchidae > Micropterus > Micropterus dolomieu. Next base: position 19,562,884 of record NC_060154.1, on the reverse strand, counting down.
TTCGTTTATTCTCATCAATGCAGCTCCTCAGAAGCATTTCAATAAATTTTGTTACCTAGAAGAGAAATGCCTTTGTGTTTTTTATCTGAACTCTGAGAGACTTCAGTGCATCTAAGCTCATTTACCACTTGAGGGCAGCATTTATCTGCAGAGGGCATTAACTCACTCCAATGAGTACAAAAGTAAGTGAGTAAAATGTAGATAACCCTGCCTCAAGTGTTTCTTTTGTGTGTGGTGGTTTTTTTTTTTTTTTTTAAACTGTATTATCCAGCTCGGCAGTCTTGTGATGTTTTCCCAACGCAAAATTAACTGGTTGTAGCTGGTCGATCTGTTCTTTTGAGCTGTCAACTGAACCAAAAGTATGTGAAATGTGCAGGTAATTTGTAGTGGTTCAAACTGCGGGCTCCGTGCGTTCCTCGCGCTGGGGTTAGTCATGCTCTCGCAGCACACAAGTGAGACGAGGTATAGAAGTGAATGGAGCGCAGCTCGATACCGATCGCTCCCTGACTGAGTGGCTGAGCAGAGAAAAAGGACTTGAAAGAGATTACCGGGAACAATCTGGGACGCGAGGTTACACGGATTTTCACCTATCAAACATTTCTTTACAGTGACATTTCTGCTCGCTGAAGTGGGTGGACGCTTACAATTTGAAATGCTGAAATATGAGAGAACTGAACCGGGGCGGGTGAAGGCACATGGGAGAGGACTGTCCGTGTACTCTGGGCTCTAAAAGACGAAAAAAAAAACCCAACACGATTTGCTTGGAACTGCATTTGGCGAAGTGGGATGATTACAAAAAGTTGACGAAGCTCTGCACACCTTTCACGCCAACCAGCCTCAATGGATAGATAGACGGAGGGGGCTGTAGACACAGACAGTTAAACTTTCATTTAACTTTTCATTAAGAGTTGGAAGATCCAACCTCCTTCAAAGGAGACAACCGATATACCAGCATTATTTCGGCTGCTGTGGTCAAAATGTTGCGGGTGTCTTTGACAGCTTTGAGTCTTTCATGGACTTTGTTCATCTGCAACGTGAGCAGAGCGTATGCACAAGAAAGACAGTAAGTAGCCTGTGTTGCATGTGTTGTCTTTGGAGTGTAGTGCTGTGCTTTTAAACTCACCACACGCATTTCCGATGCTCTCAAACGGGCATTGCAATATATAAAACATTAAACCCAGCCACAAAGTTTAAGATAAAATGGGAAAAGGCTGATTATTCAATTTACGTGACCTGCGGTCATAGCTACAGTAGCCATTTAATTAAACAATGCAGCAAGCATCTTAATCATTAAAGTGTAGGCTATATGGTCTACTACTGTCCTTATTGTCATTGTTTGTGAATATGAGGTTTTCATGTCATTACAGATAATGACATGAATGTACTATCACAACCTTGCCATTCATAGTTTTTCATTCACTGCTGTGCTATTGGACCTGCAAGCAGTTTAAGCGATATATTAAAGGCAGTCTGCACTGCTGATTTTGTTGTTCTAGGCCATGGCTGGAATATATCCAGCTTGTTCAGAGGTTGTCTTAGGCCAGTTGAAATAATAGGTTGAACTATTTTTGGTAAATTCATGGGTTTGGCAGTAGCCAATTTTATTCAGTTTATCCCTCCTGACTCAGTGGTGAAAAAAGTAAAATTGACTTTTGGCTCTTTGATGCCATCAGTCAGGCTACTTTCAGCTGCTTGGGAGCTTAATCCTGACCTTGATAGTTATGTTGTTAGTAAAGAGTTTGCTCTTCCCAAGGTTGTCCAGTGGGGCTCTATGTAGTGAACTCACAAAACTTACTGAATTACTGACAAACGCAGGCTTAATTCACAAAAGAGCTTAAATCATTGTCATGTATTAAACAGCTCAGCCTAGGGTGAAATTTGGGCAAGCTAAAGGCTAAGAACATTAAACCATGTGACTTGAGTTAAAAAGAACGGACTGTTTAAGATTTCACCTACAAAAGAGAACACAAATCCTTATCAGGCACTGACCAGCTCTCAGCTGAACAAAAGTTGGGCAAAAACAATGAGAGCTTGAGTACATCAAGCCATGTGACTGAAATAACAGTACAGTCTCCACCACCTGATCCGGGCTCATCCAAGAGCTGGTTAAACTCACTGTAGATCAAACGCACAGAGTCAATTTCCTCGTATTATCTTCCTTCTCCCGAAGCCTTATTTTCTAGGGGATTTTCTCATGACTTTTTCTCTCCGGATCTGCACTTGCCTCCGGCTGTAATGCTGTAGTGCGGTAATGCCAACCACCTGATCCTTCTCTCAGGCATGCAATTGGGTTTGTGCTTGAGGCTTTGCTCACTCCTAATTTGTGTGATCTTCAGTTAAGTTTTCAAGGTGTTAGTAGGCCTATTTTCCTTAAACAGTTGAGTTGGAATGAGTGGGTCAGGACTGAAATAAACAGGGAGATATTTAGGCTTGTATTCCTTCAGGTACATAGTCTGCCACATGTGGGTGGCATAATCAATGTGGGACTGGGTCTGCTTTTCTCAAATCAACACATGCTGACAATGTAAGTAACTGAATGATACTCAAACGCAACTAATCATTTGGTGGATACTTATGTCAACTTAACCCCCAACAAACCACACTACCGATTTAGTTATATCGGACCATGCTAACAAGAGCACCTATTATTATATCTTTGTTACCTGACAGATATAGCCTCTGAGCGCCAGATGGCATATTCTTTCCTCCAAATAAAACTTAAATTGGAAACTTTCTCCCTCCGCATTGTTGATAATTATCAGAGAATGACCCTTTCTGTGTGACCTCAGTGACAGGCTCCTTCCCTCAATTAAATGTCAGAGTGAGTGTGTGGAATCTCAGTCGTTATTTTTCAAAACAGACGAAGAGGTTCTGTCAGAGGTACCGGACCACCCAAAGAGCACACTAGAGCAGAAAAGCTTATAGGCCGACAGGTACTGTGTCCCTGGTAACCACTGCAATTAAACCTGATGTCGCTGCACCAATCCATGTGGAATGTCCCTGTCTGTGTGTGTGTTTTGTGTCGTATGCGTGCGTGCATGTGGATGTGCATGCGGGTCAGGGAGAAAGTGAGAAACAACGTGGGGGGGGGGTGACTGACTTTATGTTTAGTTCACCTGTATGACTGCAGCACACATGTAACTCCTCATGTCCCTTTGTTCTCTGACCTCTACTTTATCTCCTGCCACCACCTCTCCTCTTCTCTGTGCTCTTATGTCCTCTGCTCTCCTTTCATCTCACCTCCCTCCCCCTGCCTTCCCTCCTTTTTATCCTTCTCCATCTCCCCTTTCTCCACCTTGCTCTTCTCTCAGGGGTTACTTGGTTGCTGCACCCTCGGTGTTTCGAGCAGGCGTAGAGGAGAGCGTGAGCGTAACCATCTTTAATGCGAAAGCAGAAACACGCGTCCAGGTGCAGCTGTCGGTGAAGGGACAGACGGTTGCCCACAGCCACTGCTCAGTGCTCGGTGAGAACAAATTCTGAAGCTAAGGTTACACTGGCACAATGCATCACTTTTGGAAAGAAAACTTGCACTAACAAGTTGAGCTATGAGACACCCCCTTTTGTGTGATTTATTCAAAGGGTGTTTAGATCACACAGGCAAGCATGCTGGCAAAAACATATCATAACATAGATGGAAGAATACACATGATGTGAGCATGAATGACCTCTGCCTTCACTGCGCGCTCCTGACCACCTATGGTTTTCATATTTGATTAAAGGCATCATTTCGGCCCATCCCACCTGCCACTTAGTGTATACAGTGTGTGATTTGTTTGACAGCACCATTAATAGATGGTGCTAGCTCTACCTCAGAATGGCACAGAGACAGTTTGCAGCTGGATTTTCTGCTGTAGAGGCCCTCGCAACTGGATATTAATAGTATCATACAGATGTTTATACAGATTTCTGACAACTGAAATATAACTAAATAGTACTGATAGAAAATATCAATTTTCTTACATTAAAATGTCTCATTGTCTCTATTTTAGACAAAGGCACCATCAGACTAAAGGTGAGTCTATCTGTGTGTTCAGCTTAGTTTGCATTTGTTTTTCTCAGCACTTTCCTACAGTCTATGCATGCTGCTTTCCAGAGATGTTTAAAATGCATGGCGCTATTTAGCGGTGACAGCTGCACAGTAGTGAGAGTCCCTTGTCTGTTGTGTGCACATTCCTCAGGCAACATGCAAATCAACACTAACATCATTTGTAATGCAACATCTGTCTCTGCTCATTCATTGGGAATAAGGTAACAGCCTCAATATAATATGCAACAGCTGTTGACGTGCATGTATGGTCCGCCGCCCCCGAAGGCTGGAATAGATCAATCTAGTATACACAACTCGATTCTTCCCCTCTGTCTCTCTCTCTCTCTTTCTCTTTCTCTCTCTCCCCTCCCTGTAACCTCCACCCTCATTCTCATGAAATACAGTCATGTGTAGTGTGCTGTGTTATAGCTTGGCATCTTCCTCTGGTGTTTAAATGTAGTTCTTTTCTTATTCTATAGCTTTTGTTCCATGTAAATATTGAATCAAGGTGACTGATTTTGATTTGTGTACAACAACCTAGAGTAAACATTTCAAAATAGCTAAATCTAGCCCTGATCCTCTTTGTGTTTTCTTTTGTGTGTGTTTATGCTTATGTGTGTGTGTGTGTGTGCGCCACCAGGTTCCCTCTGGGCTAAGAGGCCAGGCCCATTTGAAGGTGTGGGGGAACCGTCACCTTACAGAGGGAGGTTACATCTTCCATAACTACACCACCGTCACAGTGGAGAGCAAGGGCACAGCTGTCTTTATCCAAACAGACAAGCCTGTCTACAAACCCACGCATAAAGGTTCCCTCATAGTGCACCTGGTAGTTAATCATTGCACAGAAATGCAGAGACTTGAGGCTAATTTGTTGGATTTTGTAGAATAAACTTGGTTAATGAAAATCAGCCAAAAGTTGCCATCATGTTGATTCTGGGTTCAAACTGAAGAACAAAGATGGAGATAAGTGCTGTGATTAGGTGATCTCAATCTGGTATTATGGAGTATTCAGATTGGGATGGTGCATTTTAATCCATCTAATCAATTAAGACAACAATTTAATCAACAAGTTTAAGCAAAAGGTTTTTAGAATTTGGTTGTGATGGGCCTTATTGATCGGAACAGGACTTTCAGAAACACTAGATAATCTTTATATGCATGAAGGTTTTCTTCTAAAAAAATATGCCAAAATGCTGTGTTTTACAGTATTGTGTTTCTTTTTCTGCCCTTAGTGCTCATCAATGTCTACACAGTCACTCCCGACCTGAGGCCGGTAAATGACAAGGTAATTCAGAATTGATGTCACGTTAAAAGCCAATAACGTTGCACCTCCAGCACATGTACCTGAAAACCATTACACACCGCTCAGGGCAAACAGTCAAGCAAACAATATACAACTGAATCGGGGTATTTATCAAAATGAAAAGGATATGTGGTAAAGGCTGTGTTGTAAAATAAAAACTGAATGTCCAAGCTAAATTCACCTTTTTCCCGTATTACTTTGGCAATAGAATGACACAATATTTAGCACGAACATTTTCCATCTCTAATTGTTGGAATTAAGAGGAGAAACCTCGTCTGCCGTCAGTGCAGAGAAATGTACAGTTACCTATTTACAAAAGCCGAGCTAGAGTCATTCCTCTTGGAATGTCAGCAGTGGCTCTAAATATACTGTGCGACTGTGCAGACAGAAGGTTTATTGATGTTTGCAGCTATAAAGGTCTGCTGCTGGAAGTGCAATACTCACCTTCACAGATGAATGATTGTTGGATATGGTGTGGCATGGGATCCTCTGCAGGCTTTATAGTTTGTATCAAGTTCATAACATCTTGTACTTGTCTTTCCCTCTTTTTTTCCTCTCTCAATTTTTGCAGATTGAGGCGTATGTTTTGGTGAGTGGAGGCTGCCGGGACCACCCAGGGGACAGTGGCAATTTTTGTTCCCAGCCCGGTCCGAGATTACAGAGCAGAAGTCAGGGCAGCTCACCTAGATAACAGGGTGCCCTTTAGAACAATACAAGGATAAACAACATGAAAGGAACTTCTTCTCTTCTCTTGGTTTTGTCTTTATCAGTCCCCCAACAACCCCACACACACGGTGTCTCCCTCTCTTGTACTCACTGACCTTGCTCATTTATTGTCTCTCCTCCCAGATCTTGACACATTTGTAGGGCATATAACAAGTTGCTGCTCCCTAAGAAGCTTAGGGAAGCCCATGTGTGACTTATAGCGACATAGCATCACATGTTTGTTTGTTTTTTTACTACTCTCTTACGTGTGACCTATGTATCACCTGAGGAAAAGTATTTTGGCAATGATCTGAGCCAGGTCTCTGGGTCAAGTTCAGTTCAAGGACTGTTAGATCTCTCCCAACAATTACAATATATGATATTGCCACTGTCTAATGGCAATATGCAAATAAATTCACTTAAATGTGAAGTGAGTAATTAACACTGGTTTCTAAACTTCTCATTCGATCTCTCAGGATCCAAGAGGATCCAGGATGGTCCAGTGGAAAAGTCTAAAATCTATCTGCTGTGGTGAGCCACATCTTCTACAATGTATTTGCACCACCATTGTCCAGCATGTGGATAAAATTTTCACCACACCGTTTCTCTAAGTAATATTATTTTGCTGAAGTGACATTCAATTCAGTTCAATTCAAATTAGCTTTATTGGCATGAATGTGTAACAACAATATTGTCAAAGCATCATACATACTACGTAACTACTAAGTAATTAAAGCGTAGACATACTGTCTGCCATTTTGGACACATACTGTTATTATAGGCCTGCTCATTTCGTTCAGTTCTAGGCAATTTAAAAAAAAAAAAATCATGCATACATGAAGGTGTTAACTAGATTTCTCTGTCCTACAGGGGTTGTGAACATGAGTTTCCCTCTGGCGGATCAGCCTGTGTTTGGAGAGTGGTTTATCTTTGTGGAGGTGCAGGGCCATACCTATAACAAGTCGTTTGAAGTGCAGAAATATGGTGAGGCCTGCAAAAAACAAGAGAGTTGTACGTTAAAATATCTGAGCATTCGGCCTCAAGAGATATTTTTTTTAGTAGTTTCATCGTAGTCAGCAGACCAGCACTTTCTCTCAGTCATAGGCCGACAGTATCATTAATTCTCCCAGCAACTTTATCACCAATGTAACATTGTTTATCAAGAGTATTCTTTAATTAAATTGTTACATTTCGGCTCTTTAAATTATACTGTAGCTCCTCCTTCTTCTAAATGTTAATATTCCATGATTAGTGTACTTGTTTTTCTTTGTCGAGCTTTAAAAGTTCCATTTAATGTTTCAGAAATTAATTTCACTTGATACTGAAACAGACGAGCGACATGAGGTTGTCTCTCTCTTTTTTCCTTTTTTTTTTTTTTTAGAAGTCACTACTGCGTGTGTGTAGAAAATAAGTGTTATGCAATATTGATCACCAAAATGACAGAAAGCCACAAATGAGTACAAGAGATAATATAACATAAATCACCAAAAAAACAACAACATGTAACTGAAGTAATGTTCTGTCACCTCCCTCACAGTGATGCCCAAATTTGAGTTGGTGATTGATCCACCGCACTACATTCGTGACCTGAACTCATGCGAGCAAGCCACTGTCAGGGCCAGGTAAGCCACTTAAAATTCAGTATCAAATAGATCATCCAAAAGTCAATCATACTAGTCTTTTGTGAGAGGCGCTTTAGTTTGGCTCACCATACAATTGTGGGTCCTATTGTCCTGTTGGATTACACTCATTGTGCTTCTTAGCCCAGTGTAGAGGTCTGACATGTCAATGTTGTACAGGTATACCTTTGGGAAACCAGTGGCAGGGAAGCTGACAGTGAATATGACGGTGAATGGAGTGGGCTACTACCGTCATGAGATGGGCCATCCTGTGATTAAAACCATGGAGGTCAGTTCATTTATTCCCTGATAATGCGTGCTGATGGTCCCGTTTATGAATTTATTAGCATTGTAAATAATTAGTATTATGGAGATTCGAATGCTTGATAAGTATTCTGACACATTTGCAATGCTAGATCACTCCTCTGCTTTTCTCAGATCAGAGGCTCTGCAAACTTCAGTCTGTGTGTCAAGGACATGATGCCCTTAGATGTAGCTGATCACTTCAGAGGCACTGTGAGCATTTGGGCGTCGGTGACCAGCATAGATGGGAGCAGGCAAACCACATTTGACGATTCAACACCTGTCCATAAACAGCTCATCGACATCAAGTACTCCAAAGACACGCGCAAACAGTTCAAGCCTGGTCTGCCTTACAAAGGGAAGGTGAGATGGCAAAATTGAGCATTTGGCACTGCAGACACAACTATGTACTGCTACATACTGTACTAAAGAAAACAAAACCAGTGTTAATATTTGTCAGCTGATATCCATAGATAAACTAGGCTATTATAGGTTAGTATTTACCCTATTGTCTGCTTTTTGTTTTTTTTTCATCTACTTTTGTTTACCCTCTACATGCAGATTGAGGTGACCTACCCTGATGGCAGCCCAGCTGATGGGGTGAGGGTGCGTGTCAAGGCAGAGCTGACCCCCAAAGATAATGTCTATACCAGCGAACTGATCTCCAAGGATGGCCAGGCCACCTTTGAGATCCCCTCGATCCCCACTGCTGCCCAGTATGTCTGGCTAGAGGTCAGTGGTTATAGCAGTAGTAGTGAGAAGTAATTAAAAAAAATCTTATGAAAACTCAGAACATACAATTTTCTGTTCGACATAGACCAAAGTGACATCCATTGACAGCAAGACGGTGGGAGACCAGTACCTGCCTAGTTACCTGTCTATCAGCAGCTGGTACTCTCCCAGCAGGTGTCACATCCAGATTCAGAGCCCCAGTGCCCCACTCAAGGTGAGTGCTTCCTTCTTTTTAGTGAAAATTTCCAGGCAAGATTCTGTGAATGTGGACTGGTATGTTCAGCAGCAGTGTTGTTGCTTTGGATTCAAACCTCATTTTGGACATTTTGTTCTAAAAGAAATGTTCTTAAACATCATAATGATTCTGTATCATCAGTAACACAATAATATCAGTGTATTTATATTTATTTTTCTGTGTGCATAGGTCGGCCAAGAAGCAGAAGTTGCTCTCAAATCCACCTGTCCCTGTAACTTCACCCTACACTATGAGATGACATCCAGGGGGAACATTGTCCTGTCAGGCCAGCAACCAGCCAACTTGACAGCCTCACACCGAGAGAAAAGGGCAACAGTCACCTTTGACAAGAACATTCACGCCACTCAGCTGCCTCCTTCTGCTTCTGGTAAGTATGTTTTCAGTGCTTTTAGGATGTCTGCTATATTTTTTTTCGACTATTCAGTCAGCATCAAAATATGTGAGTATTATGCCTCTAAAGGTTTCTTAGTAGTTTCATGGTATTCAGCAGACCAGCACGTTATTAAAGCATGCACAGATGCCCGTATTCCCTGTGATTCTTTGAGTGTGATTCAGTCTCCAAGCAACTTTATCACAGATGTCTTCAACATCAGTTTTTCCAGATACCTTCAATGTCATCCCTTTTGCCATCACTCTGCCAGGTGTTGTAGGCTCCCCCTCCCAGCCTGAGATGGACAACTGTGTGTTGTATCTACATTTCCCAATTAGCCACAGCATGGCACCCCTCAGCCGCCTGCTGGTCTTCTATGTGAGGGAAAACGGTGAAGGCGTCACCGACAGTCTGCAAATCCCTATCCAGCCTGATTTTGAGAACCAGGTTTGCATTATCTTGAAATATAAGGCTTCACAGTACATTGTAAAGATAGTGTAGGGCCTTATTCACGGCCCATTTGTTTACTCCACACAAAAAGGCTTTATACTGTTATATGTTTATATCAGCTTATTCGTAAACATGGTGAGAACAGAATAGAACAAAATCTCTTGATCTAGAGAAAAGCCTTTTATCTGTAATACCCTTTATTAGCCTATATTAAGATTAATATATTCAACTTATGAATATAACTGGGGGTAAGTTCCTTGCCCAAACATTGATGTTGGATATTTTTATGTTGGATTTGTTATTATAGAAGTAGCTTAATTATGTAATAATAATAAATATAATACTAATAAATAAAAAGGATCCAGTTTTTGTAAACATTTTGGAGCTGAGCCCAAGTATCCATGCACCAACTCTGTCCACAGTGTAATATCTGTAAACAAACAGCTGTGTTGGCCTGAGAGAGCTCCCCAGTTCCTGCCTGCATTAGGTGGAGTTAACTCCCTGAAGTATTTACAGCTCCCTGGTATGCCATTACAACACACTGTGTGTGTTGTGTGTTTGTGTGTGTTTGTGTGTGTGTGGGGGGGGTGTTGTGAGGGCATGATTAGACAGAGGCCATACAGGCTGCAGGCAAATGAGTGGAGTTGAGAGGATGACAGGTTATATAGTGGTGAAAGAAGGTTGACAGAATTGATTAACAGGGCTAATTTGTGACTGCGCGCAGCTGAAAAACAATTCTGATGTGTGAAAGTTTATGGCCAACTCCCACCACTGTCTTCCAAATTGTTTTGTATTGTATAATTTCTATTTTGTTTCATATTTGTATGATTGATTTGTATGCGGTTTGGACCGGTAGTCAGACAAAACAAGCAATTCAAAGATGTCACCCATGTCTCTTGAAAATAGCATTTTCACTGTTTTCTGACATTTTATGGACTATGGCTAATCAATTTTAATCTAAAAATGAATAATTGACAAAAAATATTATTATTACTTGCTACATTTACATTTATTCATTTAGCTGACTCTTTTTATCCAAAGCGACTTACGATTGCTATATATGTCAGAGGTCACACGCCTCTGGAGCAACTAGGGGTTAAGTGTCTTGCTCAGGGACACATTTGTATCTCGCAGTGGATTCGACTAGGTCTCTCTCATCAAAGGCATGTTTCGCCATCACTATTGGTTGAGGTTTACTGCACAGTATTGAACTTGTTGTATAAATGCATGCTGGTCCATAGAAATGCGCATTTTATGGTTAGCATATTGTCGGTTGAATTGTGTTTGTTGGTTTGCAGGTGTCTATTTCTCTGTCAACTAATGAGTCCATGCCAGGGGACCCCGTGACCCTTCACGTCCGTGGAGAAAAAGGCTCCTGTGTGTGTGTGGCCACTGTGGACAAGAGCCTTTATCTATTAAAGCCTGACTTCCAGCTCAGTCCAGACAAGGTTGGTCCTAAATTTGTGGTGGTATTTCATCATTATGTCCACCTTAAAATGTGGCTTAATCTTTTATTAGGTCTAACATTTTTTTTCCCCTTAAAAACAAGTAAAACATTCAGGCATTCAAGTGATTTTTTTTTATTTATTTCAAACTGAAAATCCAGCTTCATATATTTGTCCCATTTCACTATTGATTTACATACATTTTTGCTTAGTCTAAAGAGTAATAAATGTATATGTGACGTGGAATTTTGAATCTAAAGGTTAGTGTCACAGCTTTTGACCTTTCTAATATATTATTTTCTTTCTGGATAATACCTCACAAGATATATGTAACTTGGAGCTTCATTTGTGTGCATAACTGTGCTTGTGTGCTTACATGAATGTCTTTCCTCTGTGCAGGTGTTTAAAGAGCTGGCAGATTTTGACGTTTCAGATGCCTTCGGCATCCCTAAAGATGACGGACACTTCTGGTGGCCTGGGCTGTCGTCAAAGAGACGCAGGCGGTCCTCTGTGTTCCCATGGCACTGGGACATCACCAAAGACGCACGCTTCGCTTTCACTGTGAGAACACACACTTAGTTAAAGAGCCCACGGGGATGGTACAGGGATTAAAATTAGTAACCTTAGTGTGTTTGTATGTTTTTATTTCTCTGTATTTTTAACACAGGAAACAGGGCTGGTTGTGATGACAGATATGGTGAGTTTAAACCATCGGCAGACTGGAGGCATGTACACAGACGAGGCCGTTCCTGCCTTCCAGCCGCACACCTCCACCTTAGTCGCTGCCATGCACTCTCGATCCACGACCAGGTAAAGGACCTGTTACAGGGAACTCTGGGCATCGACTGACCACTTTGAGCTCTGAGATGCATAAAAATGTAGTATTGTCCTGTTCCAACTGTGGTCTGGCTCTTAGAAAATATATAAAATGCTCAGAAAATCAATAATGATTTGTCTAAAAGTTAATAAAACAAGTCACTAAATATACAGGTACAACAAAGTTAACTATGTGTCACCATGAGTCAGCTGGCAGATTGAGTTGCTGATGTGAACATAATGGCTATTTAATAGATTAAACCCATGGCCTATCTCTGTTAGGAAGGCGTTTATGTGTTAAGATGGTCTCTGTAACCATCAAGGATCCCTGTCTTTGAACGTATTACTTTTTAAATTACCCTCTACTGTCTCTTCTGTTTGCCGGATGACAGAAAACAAGTTAAGGAAACTGGACCACACACAGTTTCATGGTTACTTTTCTGAAAAGAATGCATTTAAAAACAAACCCATGAGAGAGCAATAATTACCTAATGCTCCCTGGAATTATATTCTAGTTATACACATTTCAGTATTTGTTGTGCTTGGGTTGAATAAGGTCTCCAAAATGAGTAATAGATAAGCAGAGAAAAACATGACAAAAAAGAGAGTTTTGTCCATATTTTAGGTCTGTATTCCTTAATGCCACAAATACTTCTCATTCTAGTGATGAACTTTAAACACATGACGTGACTTATCGAATGTCAGCTTGGAATTTAGAATAATACATTTTCCAATTATGGTGTTGTTTTATTGTGAGCAGCTGAAGCCTCTTATTGATGTCAGCTTGTGTGTTTTGGTTGCAGAGCAGAGAAGCGTAGGCGTACATTTTTCCCAGAGACTTGGGTGTGGCACTGTCTCAATGTCAGGTATTTAAATCTTTATATAAACATTTCGTGTGTGTGTGTGTGTGTGTCTGTTGTATGCCAGTGGCTAGATATATGAGGTGCACCACATTGTCTATACTTACATGGGATTCAGTCACACTCTAAAACCTTTAGGAGAGCAGAGACATGGAGAGCAGAAGAGCAAATGTACAAAAACCTGAAGGGATGAGACAGAGACACAGGAAACAAAGGGAGAGAAACATTCATAGACTGATAGAGGAGATGAGAGTGCGGTAGAAAAGTTAAAAAGGAGGTGTCAAGAGAAGACAAAAGGCAAACAGAAAATGAAAGGAGAGAAAATGGGAGGTAAGGATAAGAAAGGGGTGCTGGAAGCGAAAGAGTGAAGATGAGAGATGGTAGTGAGATGGGAGGGAGGAGAGAGAAGGTGCGAGTCAAGCTTGTATGCGAGAAGACTGATGTTCCAGCAGCGTCCAGCATTTCCCCCCTCTGGGTGTGAATGTGCCTCATTTAAATTGGGCAGTCTTGGAATGGACAGTCACTTTCTCAACAGCTCCTTCTATTCATTTTCAGCCAATATAAATGAACTGCCCATAGATTTCCATATGCTTGATTCCTTTGGATGGGACTTCAGCTCTGCCTAATTTCCTGTGAAGTGCAAAGCTCTGATTTCCCTTAAAAGTCTATTAAAGTGGATTTGGGCAACTTTGATCTAAAGGAAGGGTGTACATGCAGTTTTTCAAGTTTATTATGCTATGTAACAGTTTGCCAAGACCAACATTAAATATGTGTTGCCAGTAATGATCTCAGCCCATTTCATTCAAAGAAACAGATCGGGTCAACACCTGACTGTCCCTCACACCTATCCATTTTAGAGTGTTTGCTGTAGTTACATTGGTGCAGGTGTTGGTGTTGACACAGGTGTGCTAACATAAAAGTAATCTACAGTGTTTCATCCAGCCCGTCCTTGTAGTCTGTGCCTTTTTATTGCTTGTGTTGTATAAGACCATGAAAGGATGCTGAAATCTTTTTACTTCACTGTCCAAAGTGAAGTTAAGTTTGTATCTCAACATGTGTGTCACTTACAGTTCTGAAACCGGGGAAGCTGAGCTGCGACTGGATGTTCCGGATTCGATCACCACATGGGTGACAGAAGCTGTTGGCCTGTCAGAGGAAAAGGGGCTGGGCTTGGCAAATAGAGCAGAGCTTCGTACTTTCAAGCCCTTCTTTGTTGACTTCACGTTGCCCTACAGCTTAATCAGAGGGGAGCAGACCAAAGTTCCCCTGACTGTCTACAACTACCTGCCAACCTGTTCTGAGGTAAGATGATGAATGAGAGGGCAGGAAACACATTGCTTTTCCATTGTGCAGCATTTGTGCAATAAGGCTCATCAGCAGTTGCCTTCACACAGTACAAACTTCACACCCCTCATGTCAACCATATTTCTATGTCTATAGCAGCATGACTAAGGGATGGTTCAGGGCTCACCCGAGCCAGCCCTAACTATAAGCTCTGTCAAAGAGGACAACACCTACAAATTGTGTGCATTTTACACTCTGTCAACCATTTTCTAAAGGACAGTTTGAAAATCAGCTTAAAGACTTTAAGGGTATCTTCAAGGATGACAGAACCAGATCTCACACGATCTGATCTGAATCCTATTGTGTTATCGTGAGTTGTTATGTCATTAGCGACATAACTTTAAGCGACATAATAAAGTTTTTAATAAGGGTGATTTTAATAAATATAGCTCTTTTCCTCTATTCTGATATGTTTGAAAATTTCCTATGTTGATCCATCCATTTTCTGGGTAAAATCTGGGTGGATAGCGTGGGCATAATAACGTTATTTGTGCCTTACTGTTTTTTTTTTTGTTTCTGCATTTGTGTGATAAACAAGTCATGACTTGTTATAGAATACCTGTAGGAAGGCCCGGGGATACTGAGGAATTGGAAGTGGTGGCCAAAGGAAGCACAGGTTGTATGAGATTAGCCCAGAAGTATGTTTTAGTGCTCACTTTGAATAGCCCTCTAAGCTCTGTGTTGGCCTTAAATGGGTCCATCCTGCGCTCCACACAGATGACATCATGATGTTTGCAGATGAGCCTGTTAAATGGCTTGTGCGTGTGCTGCCCTGATGTCACGTTAGGTGAATATGCAAACCAGCGTAGCCCTTCCTTTGATGTCCATCCCAGCAACATGTGATTCCTATATTTTCTGCTCAGTTATTTATGACTTGTGGCGTGTGGATAAAGAACAGTTAAAAGATCCCTCTGCATTACTGAGCCCTTTGTGAAAATTGGACGATGAGTGGAACTTAATCCTTCAGGGAGCTTGAGAAGCATGAGTCAGTCAGCATGGAAAATTCACAATGTGATTTAAAAATTCTCCCTCGCTTTGAGAGCTTTGAGGAAAACACGCTATGTGAGGGAGGGGCGTGCCCGCAGAAATGATGTCATTGTAGCCTGTCATAGGAGATCAGTTTCTTCTGATTTGTCTCATCTTCCTCTTCCTCTTCTCTCCTCTCCTCTCTCACAGGTTCACGTTAAAGTCTCAGTTCCGAAAGGCATAAAGTTTGTTGGACACCCTGGAAAGCACCACCTTACCCGGAAGAAGTGTGTTGCTCCTGGAGAGGCTACACCTACATCCATTGTATTGTCTTTCACCGAACTGGGGTCAGCAAACATCACAGGTACCACAGAATAAAGCAAAGAAATAACAATAATTATATCCAACATAAATGAGGATTCTTGATTTCTCTATCAACTATTAGTATTCCATCATTTCAAATACCTTTTATAGACAGGCTGGTAGGGTTTTAATATGATGTTCCTAAAAGATTTTTCCATTAGAGACATGCACGTGTCATGGCATTGCAGTTGTAAGGCAAAGGTCAGGGAAAATTCAGGTTAGTTGGCCAAATATCAGACATTTTGTCACCATTTCCATCACTTCAGAAATATGTTTTCTTCAGCCATGCATTTTCATTGTTGGTCAGTACAATAGATAAAATTAACTGTTATATTGGTATAAAAACAGAAACAAAGGAACTTTATATTTTACTTAAAGATGTTAAGTAATGTTAAATCACTGCAACAACTTAGGGTCAGCTATATTTATATCCCACAATCCCTGTAGCATGATCAGAAAGGAGTCAGGCTCAGCCTTTGTTTTGCAGGTATGAGTTTTAACGCTCATGTAAACAATACATATTAGATTGTGCTGGATCATGGAAGTAGCTTTATTTTAATTGCTAAGTGGCATGTCACTTACAAAAATGGCAATCTTTCACCATGACGTCAGTGCCCTCAATGTGATGCCTTACAGAAAGCTCTGCTGGCCAAGGAGCTGAGCTGTGTGTGATCTACTCACCCACCCAGAGTTACAAACGGTCCCCTCCAGAGCGCATGTAAGAACAAAGCAGGCCAGCAGTGGGGGAGCAACCGGAGCTGTGCTGTGACACTCAGTGGCATGTTGATGAGTTTGCAGGTCACTGACGGTCAATGGGCCCCCCGTGGCCCCACTCCTAGTCCCCTGGCCCCTTGCGTTTCCCTCTCAGTACACACACACAAAGAGACGCCACTGGCACAGGGCCACATTTTCAATGTGCTCCCCAGCAAGAGAACTGGAAGTCCTCTTACAGACATGTTTGTCCTGTGTAACGTATGTTGATGTCCACGATTGACATTAGAGATATGGCCTCATCCAGTTAATAGTGAACACTTTTTGATGTTTTCCCCAAATCCTTTGACAATTTACCAACATTATTATGAGATTAGTGGTTACGTCTTATGAAATTATGATATATATATATATATATATATATATATATTAGAGAAGTACTTTGAAATGATGATTATTAACAATTTGAAGGCCCAGTGCTCCCAGTCCTACCATTTTTTTAATTTTTTTTTTTTTAAACACATACTGCATATAGATGTGGACAATAACTCAAACAAAAACTTCTGATCGGGTGGCTTTGCATTTCCTTCAGGTTCTTTAAGGACCTAGCGACTGGCTTGGGGCGACACTCCACAGATACTGTAGACAACCAAAAGTGGTGATGATGCTGTGACATAATTGAAAGAAGGAAAGCTGATTCTGTTCTCTGCTGGCCCGATAGCCCGTGCAGTTGCCTACAGTGAACCAAGCTGCTGTTCAGATGGACTCCACACAGGCAAAACAAGCAATGATATGGATGAAAGAAGGACCCCAATTGGCCTGGACTATGTTCGCAGGACTGTACAGGTGGAGGTAAGAGACCTGATATTAATTAATGACACTTGATAGAGAAGACTGCTTTATGTATTGTATTTATTCTGCATTATCTTAGAATTTTGTTGAGATAATCTGTCTGAACCTTTTTTATTTGTTTTTTGTTTTTTTTCTGTATCCCACTTTTCCTCTTCCTCTCACTCTCCTTGTAGCCAGAAGGCCTGCCCAGAGAATACACCTACAGTGTCTTCTTCTGTCCTAATGGTCAGTGTGTATATATTTTCCTGATACTATTTTTAATAAAAGACATAGACATAGTTTTCTTGCTGTGTTCTCTCCCTTATTACTTTCTTAAATTGATTTATGCACAGTGTCAATACTGTAAAATTCACTAAGTGCCTGAGTGTATTTAATATGCCCATTCTCAGAGAGAATCCACATTTCCACCCCCAACAAGTATGAGTATCAGTATGTGAAAAAGCCGGCCAAGATGAACCAGTTCCAGGTGGCAGTGAAGACCCACAACAATGCCCATTTTGCCCTCTCTGCCAGTCCCCACGACAGTGCGGAGATGCTAGAGATCGTACTTGGGGGGAGGCAAAACACTCGCTCCTGGATCTCCTTGGGCAAGATGGGCGAGCCACTGGTCAGTGCCTCCACACCAGGTCTCCTCTCCTGGGACGAGTTCCGCAGCTTCTGGATCAGTTGGAAGGGAGGCACGGTACAGGTACAGACATAAAAGAACTGTGGAAGAAAATGTTGTTCCATATAAATTAAGATGTCTAAAGCTTTAGATACACAGCTTCCTTCTCCAGTACTGAGGCTCCAGTGGTTAGATGAATATATGTATTGGTTTAGTGTGGTAGATTTGCAAAAATTGATCGACTGTTGAGCGGGTGAACAGATGAGCACATAGAATGATGAAATATCCTGCATTGACAAGTGCAACAGATTTGTTTTCAGATCATAAGTGGATGCTCCAACATAAAGAGAAGAAAGAAAAAAAGACTAAGCAGGCAATGAGGTCTGTGTGTTAGGAGGACTGGCGCCACTTTTACTGGCGTGCCTTTCTGTAAGGTCACGCTTAACAGGCTGACGTCACTGAGGACACTCAGTGATCCATGGCCTGGTGCTCGCATGGCACTCTCTGGCTGGCATGCTGCTCCCTAGCCCCAGCATTAGACTCGCACCATTCACCAAAGGCAGCAGTTAAAAGCGTATTACAGTCCAATAGGATGCATTTATTTTTGGGGGCTATGGTGGCATTTTTGGTTGGATGAGCTGTGGGGCTCTCCCTCACATGGTCTTTAATGGTTTAATATGATTACGCAATGAAACTCAAGTACCAGGGAGGAAATATGCTCTACATGGGTCTGTTTATAAGTTTGTGTTTGTGCTTGTGTGTGGGAGGTGAGTGAATCACACTGGCATCACCAACACTTGGCAGAGGGAAAGTAGTGCTCAGTATGAGGGAGTCCAAAAAAAGCACCAGTTGCTTTCTAAAGTGGGTTTACTGTTTTGTAATGGTTTCTTGTTGACTGCTATCTATTTGTGTTGTGATTCTTACAGGGAGCAGTTGTAGTACAACCAAAAAACACAAACAAATGCAAATGACAGATGGACTGTTGAGATGTTACCTTCAGCCTGTTTGCATTATTCTCTCCAGGTGGGCCATGGTTTACATGCATCCAATGAATCAGTGATCCTCCAGTGGACAGGCCAATTCGCTGGACAGGTTTGACTCTATTTTTTTGGCATTTATAAACTAGTTGCAATAATTTATCTTTAGAAAAAAATAAAAAAATAATTTGTTTGTTTATCCAGGTGCGCCACATAGGCTTCTCAACAGGCTGGGGCTCAGTTGGGGAGTTTAAGATCTGGAGGAAGGAAGACTCTGATGAGAACCACAATGAGGCCTTCACTCTGGGGGTCCCACACAACATGGTGCCTGGATCTGAGAGGGCCACTGCATTTATGATTGGTAAACTTTCTTTATGTGTACATATAGGTATTATTGTGTGTAAGAAACAATTACATAGCTATTATTTTTACTATCGTATCTACATCCGTAAAGCTTTAGCTTATATCTTTAAGATTACATTTGACTGAAACCAAAATACATTTTGCAATGTGAATAAATACTGTCTGTGTGTATGTGTGCACCTGTATCAGGAGATGTGATGGGGCCAACTCTTAATAACCTGGACAAGCTGTTGCGGTTGCCCTTTGGATGTGGGGAGCAGAACATGATCCACTTTGCCCCCAATGTCTTTGTTCTCAAGTACCTGCAGAAGACAAGACAGCTTAGCCCAGAGGTTGAGAATGAAGCAACTGACTACCTGCTACAAGGTAAAGAAACTGCAAACCAACCACATTCTGGCACTCCCCTTTTTGTAAGAAGTTTTACATGTACATGTCAGGGAAATATTGGTTTGAGTTTTGTACACTTTACTATTGGCTACTTTTGACTCTGATAATCAGTCTTTTTATAATTTGTTGTACGAATGTACTCACTGTAATGTGGTTTCGATAAGATGTTCTCCAAATGTTTAAAATGTAAAGATATCCATTAGAAGCTGAGTATCAGGACTACGATGAGCTAGCCTGGGAACCAGACCTATCTGCTAGCTCATGTTTTATTTTCTCTGGCAGATGCCTTTCATCGCCCTCCCGTCCAGCCGATCTGGTCCGTGTCGGGCCAGTCACAACCATTTACCTAATAGATGAGGGCCGCACAACCCGGTACCTTGCCCTTGGCATCATGCCCCCACCTCATTTTGGGTGAAAGCATCCCCTCTAAGCAGCCAGAGTCCGCACTGATATTGAGGAATTTTGTTTTGTGCCTTAAATGTTACTAAAATCACACATCCCATCAAACTGTAAACTAAATTTGGCATGTAATGTTGAGGCTAACGTTAAGTTGCTGCAGTTGCACTGCAGAGTTTGGGAACAGGCAGGTGAAGTGTTTTGTTTAGTACCTATGTTTCAACCAGGGGAAAAGCGTGCTTACTGCAGACAGTGCTAGCGAGCTACCTGTTAGCTAACTAAACCCTTTTGTTACAGGCTAACATTAGGCTTTTGTTGATAAGAAAGATGTGTTTTCCATACTTCGACAGGATTTGTAATTGTTTAATTTACCAGCTGGTCCCGCTGGTCACATTTCGTTGCTCTGATTGATTATAGGTCTATCCAATTGTGTCCAGAGGCATTTTGGTCTGCACCCATTGATAACACCCCTTGGAAATCGAAAATGAACTGAGAGGTGAGGTTCCAGACTAATTCCCATTTGCGAATTGGTCTGGCGATGTCAGGCTAACCAAGACCTCTTAATTCATACAAAATGTTATCTTGGACTACTTGTTTTGGACAAACCTGATTCAGTGATCCAATATTTGAACCTGAGATCACCTTCAGTATCACAGATTACACCTGTCTGGGCCACTGGTCAGATAACTGACGACACGTCCATCCAAAGATGCGCCGCATTCCCAAAATGCTGCTGACCTCCAATTAGCCAGCAGCAATTTAAGCAGAGGAAACAAAAGCGTCCATTAAGCCCTCAGAGTGTGCCGTGCTGAACAAGTCAAATCCCTTCTGACTCGACTGTGAGCAAAGTGACGTAATGCTGAGCAGAAGGAATGTTTTCTAATTGTTGGCAAGTTGTATAGTGTTGTTGGGTTTTCTGGGAACTATTGGAGTTCAGTTTACCCTGGATAATGGATTTTGTTTTTTGGAACTGTGGATTTCTTGTCCGAGGAGCATTGGTCTGGCTGGCAC
Source organism: Micropterus dolomieu (assembly GCF_021292245.1). Classification (NCBI taxonomy): domain Eukaryota; kingdom Metazoa; phylum Chordata; class Actinopteri; order Centrarchiformes; family Centrarchidae; genus Micropterus; species Micropterus dolomieu. The sequence goes on along the minus strand of NC_060154.1, from coordinate 19,542,024 downwards.
TAAATACTCTGAAACATGGATTGGAACATGAAGCTGGATATTGTTACTCAGAGTTACCCAGACCAATCTTTTCTCCACTCACCCTAATAAAGAATGACTCATCAGTAACACTCACTAGACTTTTTTAAATTTTTAACCAGGGACAGGCCATTGATTATAAAACAGTTGTGTTCAAGCCTTGGACAGGTGGCAAGGCTCAATACTTGTTCTAACCATTCTGACTTTTGAAAAGACATTCCCCTCCCCAGAAGTCTTACACCAATTTTTGTTGAGGAGACTCAGGAATTTTTTATATGTGTAAGGAAATTCAGGATCCCAGAAGAATTCAAATGTGGAGGAGGAAAATGTAGTAGTTTTTACAGATTTAGTTTTTACACTCCAGTCATTTTGCTGCATTAAAAGTGGGAATTCAGCTACTGGACTGTACAGTAACAAACCAAATGTTCATGTTCCATATTAACCAAAAGTTGTGGTCAAATGACACCTTTTCACAGTTTCTCTATTATACTGTAATTGCACAATTGCAATGACCAGTGCAAAGTGCTTCAACTTACAAGGGCATGTCCAAACACACTTGGTATCTTGGTACATATATGCAGGCACAGCTTCCTCTGCACAAAAGAAGTTCAACATGCCTCATTTCATTTTCATGCAGCTTATTACACCCCTCTTACCAGTTTTGTACCACAGGCACTATGCAAAGCATGAAAATACCAAATGTATGGCTAAAGGGCATTCCAAGGTCAGGAAAATATCATGTCTTTGCACCACCTGTAAAATATAGCCCAGAGTTCAGTCTCACCTTGTTGCTCCTCGTATTCTGCCTTAACTTCACGTATCACATGATGAAATAACATGTTTCAAAAAGGTTACTAATTTATACTACTATTATAATAATTTTACTCTTACTATATCATTAGTTTAGCTCTTGCAGTGTACATTTATCCCATTACATACAGTTTGTGAGGATCCTATGGAATGCTCATATCTTAATATCTGCAGTTATGGATAGAGAAAAAGTTCAGTTGGAGCTCCTACAGACTTGACAGGTTCTGTACAACCTGAAAAAGTGTGTAAATAATTTTGGTAATTTCTCAGTAATTTTGAGGCTCTCCCACCACCTATCTCATTCTTTATTCTTATCCAGGCTACCAGAGACAACTGACCTACAAACGGCAGGACGGAGCCTACAGTGCCTTTGGAGAAAGGGATTCCTCTGGCAGTATGTGGTAAGTCGCTGTAGGTGTAGCTGTTAAAGTTTACACAACTCATACCAGCTTAGCTGTAGCCACATTCTTCAGCTTTAACTGGGACATAGGTTGCTGGCCAAAGCAATGAAGTTTTTATCTCAGAACGCTGTGCGCAAATTAATCCATTCCTGTTGATGTGTTTAAATCACTGGTGAGTGTTTATTCAATGTTTACACTCCTTGGGGGCAGGCAGAACCATCTCATGGTATTTATAAAACTGAAATCAATGCTCTCAATGGGGAGCTCCACTACTTGTGTTTTGAGGCCCACGCACAATGTACATACCTCTGGTTGATTTATGAGCTAAGGTGGGTATTATGATTTTTAATAGCGCGAACACTGTGAAACAGCAGGTTCCATAAATGACAGAGAATCATAAACAAACTACATAAGTGGGTCCCTGAGGGAGGCAAAGCTGTCAAGATTTATTTGCAGTTAATCAGGGTTCATATCCGTGACACTGAGTTGCTGCTTTGGCCCCACAGACGAGCTCTTAATGCCACTATTGGAGACAGTGTTATAAGTTGTCTGGACCCACTTCACCAAATGGCTCTCTACATTTTTGTTGACATGGCCTAGAAAATAAAAGTGGAGCATACCTCTTAATGACTCACTACCTGGATGTAATTGGTAACATTAAACTGCCATGGAAACCATGAACTCTTCCTGTGTTGACTGTGAGAGGATATGAGGATGTAACAGGCAGTGGTTTGGAGTTTTCTTTGGCGCCTCAGGCAACAAGTGTGGATTGTGGGCACAACTCAGATGGTGAACCTTCAGTAAACCTGCATCAGACACTTTATGAATCTATCAACAACGTGTTCGCATCCAAAACAAGCCCGGCTTTTGTTTTAGTTCCAGAGTTCACAAGCAGAGCAGCGCACTAACTGCCTGCTTAAAAGCAGCCGTAATGTAGTGTTAATGTATTCCAGCTTATAAAAATGTATCTGAGTGGAAATTGACAGGATCTAATGAAAAGACTGAACATAATGGCAAGGACTGGCAGTAATGATTGGTGTGCTGTGCTGGATGTTGCTGATTCCAAGGCTGTTAACACCACACAGAGTAGGTTGAAAGTTCACTGACTTAATGTAATTCAGAAGCAGGGTGACCGTGACGAGGAATGATAAGGGTGATAAGTATTTAAGGGGTAAAAAGCATGCACGGCTCTTTGTCAATTGATGTTGAATGAGAACTACTATTTTGCTAACACAGAAATGCAGAATTAAGGGCACAGTATTGCATGGGGGTTTGGAAGTAGCCCTTTTAAGTATATGCCAAACTGTAAACCTAATCTTACTTTAAGTATAAATTGGGATTTGTATTTTGTAATGTTCCCTTCCATCTTCAACCATTATCATCAGCAAGCCTCATGAGGTTATATCACTCACAAACAACATCCCAGCCCACCATTCTCAGTGTGAACCTTCATACCCTGTTTGAGAATACCAGCCCAACGTGACATGCATATTGATGTGCATACACCTCAACTCTCTCTCAAACCTAGTTAAAACAACAACTTTCTAATAAAGGAAGCCCTCATTTTTCCATATGCATTTCAATTTGAGCAGAACAGAGAATTTGAACAGAGAAAGCTGAAGTCACCGCTAAACTAAAAAATGCTTTTAAGAAACTTATCACAAATTTGCTCCCTCCTTCTTACATAATTACTTTTAAGAGTGGGGCAGTTTTTTTTTTTTCATTTTCTCTGACACTCTTAGTCTGTGGATCTACAAGTTGAGGCTGGCATGGCATTTGTGTCTGCCCAAAGACTGATCTGACAGCGTTAGCGGGGTTGGGGGGCTGAATACCAGAGATTGAAAGAACTGATATCTGCTGCTGTATTAACCTAGTAGCTATTCCCAGTCCTGTGCCTTTCTTTCCTTATAGCTTGGTTATAGAGCCATTGAAGAGGTGTGTATTTATAAATATAACGCTATCTATAGTTTATATAAGTTTACCAAATATGAAGCCATTTGTCACAAAGCTATCATCCACAGACTCCAATTCTTAGAGATGGAAATACATCCACCAAATGGAAGTAAAGAAATTATCAGCCACAGCCATACATTTGCTAACATTTTACTGGTGATTTAATTTACCAGTTTGGTTGCAATAGTAGCAGCAGTAGCACCTAATACATCATTTCAGCTTCAGCAACCTCAGGGCAGCTATCGCCACCGCTAACCCTAACCCGTCGTTAATAATATATTGGCTTAATTATGTTTAATCTAAGTTTAAGTGATATACATGTGGATGCTTTCCAGATTAATCCACCAGCAATGTCTCATGAATTAAAGGCAAAACGACTTAAACAGGAGTGGATAACACTTTCTCCAAGTCCAACTCACAAAGCACACCAATGTATTGTCGTTTTAACATTCACATCTAATCTTTGGAGCATGGTGCTGGATAGGGGTAGCTCAGAGAGGGGATTTGGAAGTGGGAAGTCAAAAAACAGGAGAAAGAATAAGGGAGGGGGAGAATCCGGAGCGAGTGACCCCAGCCAAGGGCCGAGTGGTGGAAGTGAGCCTGTCTAGTGCTTCCTTCCTTCCCCTTACTAAATCAGATTTACGCTTTCCAATACCTTTCCCCAGGGCCCGACATTTAAAAGCCAGTGACACAATATTAACATTATAAAAATTCCAACAGGCTTGCGGCTTCATCCCTAGTTTTGTCTCTGGGGAGGAATAACATCCAGGTTCCAGCCAGAGAAGATTTAATGTTTCGCTTTATGAGAGCAAGGTTATTTTTTTCCTACTCATCTCCCCTGGTACTCTTTTTTTGGATTGTGCTCTCACTTACGAGCTGTGTTGAGAAACTAGAGCACGAGATGTTTGTTTATTCCTTCATTTCCATCTTGTGTTTCTTTTTATGGTAACCTGCTTGCCTCATCCTATAAGTCAGTTGTGGTCACGGGTGCTGCAATGGAATGTCTTGCTGTCATCGAGGAGTTGTTGGCCAAGACTGCAGCTTTTGACCACTACCAGGAGGTCTGTTGTTTATGGATGAGTGTGTGTTTATTAGTTCAGCCGTGTCCCCCAGTGCTGACCTTGGCCTTTCTCCTTGGTTCCCCTGGTCCTTCTCCACCGTGGCCCACTAAAACCACAGATCATAAACTTTCAGTTGCACTCCCAGGCCAGCCAGATTCACAACCTTCGTCTCTGGGATCCGTGTTTGTATAAGTTGCAGAATGCTTTTGGGGAATCTCCAACATACATACAGAAGGATACATGTTTGGCATGTGTCCTATTTCACATTCTCAATGGCACAGCTGTCACATCCTGTAGCGCTGATCAAACCCTGCCACACCCATCTGTTCCCCTCCTCACTTCCTTTCTGTTTTCCATTTCCTCAGATCCATCTATACATACCAGTCCTTTCTCCCTCTATCTTTGACAAAAACATCCCTCCATACATTCTTCTCTATCAGTCACCACTCCCACTCTGTTGACAGACTGAAAGAGTGTGACTGGTTGGAAAACTTCTCTGTTGAAGAAGTGATGGCTGTCAAACTTTTGATCATTAAGTGTTTTTCAGGATCTGCCAGCACATGTTTTAAAGGATCCTGGATATCTCTCCTCTCTTTTCTCCTTCCCCTTTACTTCCCCTCACCCATCTTTCTGTCTCACCCCTCCAACTCCATTTCTCCTTCATCTAGGTTGACAGCATTTGTGCTGAAGTCCTTTGCTCAGTCTCGTGGTTTCATCTTCATTGACCCCGAGGAGCTTCGTGCGGCAAAGGCCTGGCTCATCAAACATCAGCGAGATGATGGCTCCTTCCCTGCCATGGGGCGCATCCTCAACAAAGACCTGCAGGTAAGCTTGTGTCTTGGTGGATGTGGGGTGGGCGTGAAGTTAAAAGCAGGAACAACAATGGATACGACACTGTCTTAAGTCCAAATTACATTATGTCATGAAGGAGCGATCAAGATGAAGAGGAGGGACTGCTAATTAAATGACAGTTCTATCCTACGATATTTTAAACTTATTGTATGAATGTACATCCCTTTGTATAATTATGTTGTCAGTGTGTTTGTGTGTCACGTGAAAGCTTATTTTGTCAGACCTCCATCTAATCAAGTTTAAGAAGGCCTGGAGAAATTTATGCCCCAAAACTGCTGGGCAAAATAACCAAAAATATTTACACTGGGGGGAAACTGAAAGCTGTAATTTAGTAACATACTTCGTATTGCCTCCAGAATTTGTGTGATTTAATGAGATGAATTTTTAGATGAAATATTCTTCAGACTTTTGTGAGTTTTTACGAGATGGAGGTCTCTACGACATGGAATTTACTGAAAGCCAATGTTTCCTTTTGTCCACAGGGAGGGATCCATGGGAAGATCTCACTTACAGCTTATGTGGTGGCAGCTCTTTTGGAGACGGGGATAACCACCGAGGTAAGCAGTACAATAAAATAACATGTCACTCCTCAGTGTTTAATGTTAACAAGCCCAGTAAAAAGTCCAAATGTTCCACTTTGTCTGGTCTGTCACTTTCAGCAGATGCAGTGGTGAAAAAAAAAAACTCATGATGTCAGCAAGTTAAAAAGAGCAAGTAATTTTATCAACAAGAGCAACACACAGTGTGCTACCTGTCCCCCTTGAACTACTTACTCCTGTAGCCCATCCAGCAAAGCCTGAGCTGAATTTAAGTACAGGTCGTGTGTGGACGTATCTCTGCATTCCTGAAAGTTGTGAAGATGGATGTGCTGGCAGTCAGCCTTCTCATATTTGTTATGCCCCAGTGCTGCTAATGTAATAGCTAATCATGTTTTGGACTACATCAAAAGATTTAGGCTGACGTGCAGAGACACTTACGTTCTGTGAAAGACACCTCGGTTGCATTCCTCCCTATCTTCTTTCTGCTTTTTCCCAATTTACTCTCTGTTTTTCTTTACTCCCTCACTAATAGCTATCTTCAATAACCCTTCTGTCGCTTTCAGCAGGTATTTCTGCCTCCGGAGCTATAGAGTCTGGATCTATGAGGTTAACATTATTATTATTATTATTATTATTATTATTATTACAGCTACTGTTACTATTATTTTACATATAGGTTTTGCTTGAGGTTTCAGCCTGTTAAAAGGCAGTTTTTGCTGCTCATGGTGGGAAGTGTGTTGGGTCCCTGTAAATAATATTACAAAAAGTAATACAACACAGTAGTACAGTCTAGACCTGATCTACAGGAAAAGTGCAATGAGATAACTTCTCTTCAATCACCAAAAGATGCGGGAATGGTAGAGTTGTAACCTAATTTTGCAAAATCTTGCTCAGCATGTATTGCTTACTCTGGCAATAGGACGGTGATTGTTTTTGTCTTTTAGCATTTCCTCTCCCTGGCTCCTCTCCATCTATCCGCCTCCCTCTGCTATCTATTCTTCTGAGAGTCTGTCCTTTTACAAGTGATAAAAATTGAAAAGGAATCCTTTACATCAAAGCAGAACCTTCAACCCCCCTCCAATTTCACTTAATTAAAAGATGACTGCTGCAATTATAGTGAGTGGCTCTGGAGGCCTATCATCTCAGGGATGAGAGGGAAGGTCACATCTGCATGGGATGAAAGTCAACTCTTAACTTTTTAATGGCCAAAATGAATGTTTATTCAATAACTCCAACTGAGCAGAAGAGACGGTTGTGGGTTTGGACAAGGCAGCCTCTAAACAGCTGAAGACTGAAAGAGATGATGATGGGGTGTGTGTGTGTGTGTGTGTGTGTGTGTGTGTGTGTAAAAGGTATGCCAAAGGTCAGGTCATCGAGGAGGAATGAACACAGTGGGGAAATTAGCAGCAGAGACTATAGAATTACTGCCAATTTGGATGTTGAAAACTTCACAAATACTACTAAAGAGTTCAAAAGATTCAAATACTCTTTTTCACTAACGGGAGAAGACATATATATAAATTGGCTCAGGCATGTAAAATTGCTTGCAAATATCCCACTAACTAGACTAAATTCAGACAATTCAAGCTACAATTCCTCTGTCAAGCCATTGATCATTACTAATATCACATGTTCATTTATGTTTTTATGTCCTGTCTGGTCCAGGAAGAGAAGGTGGCAGTGGCCAAGGCCAAGGATTTCCTGGAGAGCAACACCTACTCTGCTGATGACCCTTACACCACGGCACTGTCTGCATACGCGTTGGCTCTGCTACGTAGCCCTTACGCCCCGCTGGCTCTGCGCCACCTCAACCACATGGCCATCACACAAGGTACTACCACACTCATCACTATGAACAGGTCACTCGAGGTGGACCATTACACGACCACCACCAGCTTGAAACGTCGATACAAGGCAGGATGAATCCGTGCTTTCATGTTGTTTACGCCAAATTCTGACCCTACCATCTGAACTTTGCAGCTGAAATTAAGACTAATCAGGCCAGGCAATGTTTTTCCAATATTCTACTGTCTAATTTTGGTGAGCCTGTGTGAATTGTAGCCTCAGTTTCCTGTCCTTAGCTGACGAGAGTGGCACCCAGTGTGGTCTTCTGCTGCTGTAGCCCATCTGCTTCAAGGTTCAACATGTTGTGCATTCAGAGATGGTATTCTCCATACCTTGGATGTAACAAGTGGTTATTTAAGTTGCCTGGCTGTCATCTCGAACCAGTCTGCCCATTCTCCTCTGACCTCTGAAATCAACAAGGCATTTTCGTCCACACATCTGCCGCTCACTGGATATTTTCCCTTTTTTGGACCGTTCACTGTAAACCCTAGAGATGGTTGTGCGTAAAAAATCAGAGTAGATCAACAGTTTCTGAAATATTCGGACCGCCTGTCTGGAACCAACAACCATGCCACATTCAAAGTCACTGAAATGCTCTTTCTGATGCTCGGTTTAAACTTCAGCAAGTTGTCTTGACAACGTCTGCATGCCTAAATGCATTGAGTTGCTGCCATGTGATAGGCTAATCAGCTATTTGTGTTAACAAGAAATTGAGCAGGTGCTCAATAGTTAACACGAGCAAGTACCTAAAAAAGTGGCCGGTGAGTGTAAATAGCGTATTTCTTTGATCAGATGTTTGCAACAGCACAAACCTGTTACATATGTATAGGTAAAGCCTCCTGTCTTAAGGCTGATTGCAGATAAAAACAGTCAGGAGCAAGATATAGGACAGAAACAACTGTGGAGGAGGCTGCTGTAGTCCTCAGCAGTAGTTCTATCAACTCCTCCCTTTCCCCTTCTGTTTCTTATCTCACTGTTGGTTTCCTTTGGCCATTTCCTTCTCTTCCTCTTGACAGAATCTTTCTGCAAGTTTTGGCAGATTTGACAGTGTTTAGGGGAATACAAAAATGTTCTTACTTGATCACAATAATTTTATTCCCAAAGTACAATGAAGGCACAGGGCTTGGTTGCATAGTTGCTGAAAGATTCAGACAATTAGGATATTGATACAATGAGTCATATGATACAGGATGCCTCCCCTGCGCCCTCTCTGTCTTTATCTCACTTTGTCTGTCGTTGTAGATGGACTCACCCACTGGAGTCTGACTGGCAGCACCATGACAGATGAAGACACTTTCATGGGCTTCAGCGATGGCCTCTCTCAGTCAGGTATACTGCACAACTATTATATTTAATATGTCCTAGCTAATAGAGATATAGGAGGAGACCTTACAAGACTGTTAATTACAGTATTATAATTAGCTGTGTCTGATTCCTGTCATCCTCTCGGCTGATTTTCCAAAATATTCAGAATCCAAACAAGGATCTTCCTAATTAATTCTTGTTTGTTCCCAGTGGTGTCAGCAGAGGTGGAGATGACAGCCTACGGTCTTCTGACCTACACCCTCCTAGGGGATGTGGCTTCTGCCCTGCCTGTGGTCAAATGGCTCTCCCAGCAGAGGAATGCCTTGGGTGGCTTCTCCTCCACACAGGTAGCCACTTGAAGCACCATCATTCCATCCATCGTCAACCGCTTATCCTGCATACAGGGTCGCGGGGGGCTGGAGCCAATCCCAGCTTACATCGGGCGAAAGGCGGGGTACACCCTGGACAGGTCGCCAGTCAATCTCAGGGCACACCATCATTCCTTGATCCAATAAAATTATTTTTAGTTTTTTTTTAAAACACAGTTTTCCTAGTTGTTCTCTTTTTGGTTAAAACAGCAGTTAGTTTAAAATGACAACTCTATACTGAAACTGATATTACTGAAAATAAGCTATTACTACTAACGATAAGATATATTTTGTCATTCCCAAGACTCAAGTGTGAAGTAGATTTTTCTTAAACCCTTGTACAGGACACGTGTGTAGCTCTGCAGGCTCTGTCGGAGTACGCCATCCTGTCCTATGTAGGAGGGGTCAACCTCACCATCTCACTGGCCTCCACCAACCTCGACTTCCAGGAGACCTTTGAACTCAACAGGGACAACAAGAAACTCCTTCAGAGTGCCAAGGTAATCATGGAAACAATGATTTAATAACAATTATTCTGTTATGGCAAGTGTGCTCCTCAGTGTTTGATTGTCTAGGTTCACAGAGCTTTATCATCATTAATTGTCAATGATTGCCATTACTTCAGAGGGGGCATTTCATCCAACACTTTTCCCTCTTTATTACAGTGATTGATGAGTAACTATGTACCAGAGCCACACTCTGGCATTAAACATTAATGTGTTTCTATGCCTGGCTGTTGAGTAGCCAGAACCTTTTCATACTGCCAAACCAAACCAGGCTGAAATGGGATTGATTTCCCAAAAGCACCTTGTTGGTCTGTTGATTTAATAACTGTGTTTTATGGGCCTGTTTGCCCACACGTTACAAACTTTGACAGTGTGGGCACGAACTACCTTGGCCGGGGCACTGTGGTGTAAGGTCGTTGCTGCTGTGTGTGTAGAAGTGCTCCATAAGACAGCCAGAGTTGTTCAGGTGAGAGTGCAGTACGTTCTCTGTGCCGGGCATGTTCCTCTGCTGTGATTAGTTGTGTCAGCTTAATTGGGGCAATTAAGGCCTGCTGGTTAGTAGCCAGGGAACCACTAGTGGCGGTGCTGCAGCCTACAGCATTCATTCACTTGATAAATGACTCATTCACCTCACCCTGCACCCTCTGACTCGCTTTGTTTTTGCTCTTTCTTCTGTCTGTCTCTCTCTCTTTTCAGATCCCCAGTATCCCCACAGGCCTTTTTGTCAGTGCTAAAGGAGAAGGCTGCTGTCTCATGCAGGTATTGTAGTACTCACACAAAGAGACACATTTGCAGTCCTGAACATTGCCCATAAAGGAATTGTAATGATTACTTCATCAGCGCACAGCAAGAATCTGAAGGTACAGGAGAGTCAGTTGCAGTTGCCACATAAAGCCCAAATTCCTCTCTGTAAATTGGAGTAATCAGCTAGCTGTTTTGCAATGTGTTGATTTACTCATTCCCGTTGATTCCTGTGGTCCCCTGGACAAGATGTTGTTTACTTCCTACTTTGTCAAATACAAACAAAAAACCCCTTTCATAAGCAGTAGGAGTCATTTTTCCACTTTGGTGAATGATATTCTGTCCTCTGTTCTTATCACCCATGTTTAAATATTTGTCTGCTTTAAAATTAAACATGGCATCAATGGAAAAAGCATGTGTGACCAAAGATGTTTACGGCCCCATTTTTGGAAACCTGTATTTGGGAGATATGACTTGATTTGACTGAGGCAGAGCCAGCTCTAGCAGCGGATGTTGTGTTCTGCTGTGCAATGCCTGGAACGTCTTCCAACTCGTTCTCCTCAGCAGGTTTCTCACCCACAAACACACAATTTCTTTCTTCACACCTTTCTTTCTACCTTGTCTCCATCCACACCTCACCGTGCGTCAACACACCCCTCTGACAGCCCCTCAGGCCAGCAGCACCTGGGCTCTAATGAAATACAAGACCGGAGCAATCAAAGCGACCTGACGTGTGCGTGTGTGTGTGTGTGTGTGTGCGTGTGCGTGCTTGTAGTCATACTGTATGTGATGAGTATACGTCCTGTACCTCAGGAGTATTATTCAGTAGCTTTGCAAATGTCTCAAAATCAGACTAAATGATTTATTCAGAATGTGTACAGTTCTGGGAATCATAATCTTCTGTGAAGTTAAAAAGAGCAGCGAGTTGTCCTCAGGCTGAAATAGTAGTAGTCTTCTGAATGCAACTCTTGTGTCCACTGAATATGATTTGTGGTTTGTGCTTTAAAGTTCCTAAGTCTTTATTCAAGTCAGTCTTTAGTCCCTGACTTTCTAGTCTTTTCAAGGCTGGAGGTCCTAACTTTTTGAACTCCAAGTAGTTTGTTTCAAATCAATGATGCCAAAATTTCATACATTTTTTTGGCTGCCTCAAATACATACCAAATATTTGGCAAACAAATGAAAACCTTCTTTGATAGCAAACTGACAAACTATCAGCTAATCTGACACACAATATGTCTCTGTATCAGGACTACACAAGGCCTCTGCTTGTTCAGACAGCGCCCTCAAAACCACAAATGTAAACCTTGTGGCGGCGCTACAGGAAAGGTCATTAAAGTCAGTCAGATTCACCATCTGGGGACCATGAGTGCCTGTATAAAAGTTGTAGCCAGTCAGTCTTGTAGATGTTGAGGTATTTCACAGGATAAGTAAAAACATATCCTGGTGGAAGCACTGGAGGAATAAGTAGTGAATCAGCAAGGTCAGTAGGATTCATCCTCTGGGGATCAAGAATGTCTGTACAAGTCTCAATTTCATGGATATTATTCTTAAATAATACACTCCCACTGCCCTCTTTGTGTCTGTAGATTGATGTGTCTTACAACCTACCTGACCCAGTATCCAAGCCAGCCTTCCAGCTCAAGGTGGACCTGAAAGAGCCTTTTCAGGAGCGACACCTGCAGCCCCCCTCCTCCTCCTCTTCCCGTCATCCTTCCTCGCGCTCCCGGAGCCGTGCTGACAACCGCTCTGAGCTAAACCGGAAACGGCGGGCACCTATTGATGACGATGACCCAGCAGCCCACCAGGACAAAATGGACTTCCACATCTCTTTAGAAGTCTGTGCCAGGTACAACACACACACTACGTAGATGATGTTTGCCTCGCACATATGTACAGCTCTGCTTCTAACAACTCCCCCATTTTCATCCTGACCCCGACTCTCTGTCTAGGTGGCTCCACTCAGGTTCGTCCAACATGGCCGTCATAGAAGTTCCCATGATTTCTGGTTTCCGAGCAGATGTTGAAAGTCTAGAGAGGGTACGTAATTGCAAAAATACACATACGTGGACTTTGTCAAAGATTTAGAGATTGTACATCCTGACCATACACAGAAACATAGACACCCATTGGCTATTATTGTTAGTCATAGTGGCTAACAGATTGTTAGATAGGCAGGGCAAGAAGTCAGGTAAGTGCCCAAACCAAGAGGCAGGTAGAAAGAGAGACAGAAGCGTCCACATCTGGAGGCTATTTGACGAAAAGTAGTATGTCAAGGAATTCATCAGACTCCTCCTGTTTCCTTTACAGACTTCTCTGCAAACCTCAGGCTCACGTGTCCACACTCACACCCACACAGGATGCATCCCTTAACATACTCGCATAAACAAACAAAAAAAGTTCTTCACATTAGGATATTATTCCAGTGGTACCATTGAAGTTGTTGGATATAATGGTAATAATAATCCTAAAGACTTCCTTCAAATGGGCTCAGGGATGGTCCTCCTGGTAAAGGTCCTTTTTATGGTGGTTTTTAGGAATGATAATAGAAAGGCTAGCCAGCTCAGGCCCTGTCAAGTTACAATGACTCCGGGTCAGAGGCCATCGGGCCTCTTTGGGCCTACAGGAGCAAACACACACACACAACTCACATTGGATGGATGGGTGAATTGAGGAATGATTAATACTGATGGAGAAAGTGATGATGAATTTAAGTGCTCAATACAGGTCAGCTCCCTAGCCACCCATCAGAAGTTACATGGCTTTAGTTTGCTGCAGGCTTCCACCTCTGAAAGAGCCACTTCTCTGTCTACCTGGAGAATCGCACACACATTCATACACACATACTGCCGTGTGTCAGTTGAGGCTGACCTGAGTTGAGGTGGCTAACAAGCTCAGTTTACACCCCTGCTGGCCTCCCTTGGAGTTTTACTGCTGCCTGCCCGACTGCCACTTGCATTCCTCAATTTATAGTGGCAAGCTTGGCTTCTACAGTCATGTCTAGTTGCTTTCATGGAAGCTGAAGCCTTGAATGATTAGTCCAGTGAATGACTGGGAGCTACTATAGCCACAGCCTCTTATCACCCAATATAATGAGCTTTGTTTAACAACTCAAAACACACTGTGGGTATAACATTTGAGTTATGGGAGTTCATTGGCAATGCTTAGTTGCTACATAGACAAACAATGCTTTTGTAAACAGAGAAACCGTGTGTGTGTGTGTGTGTGTGTGTGTGTCTCAGTGGCGCCAGCTCAGGCTGAGCACCTCATAAACCCCTGCTGTCCAAAGGCTGCCACCTTTGACAGAATGAAAAGTCCCCCCGTGGGGGGAATTAACTCTGCTGGCTCTCTATGCACACACTCAAATTTGGAGTAAACAGCTTCCCCATTACTCATTCATACTCTCATATTTACTAGATATGGTCACGCATGTATGACATGTCTGAACTATACATTTGTGCACAAAATACCATAGTATAAAACACTGATCAGGCCATTCCCAGAGAAAAGCAAGGAACCCTTGTCGATTTCAACAAATATAGGCCTAGACGATGATACATCTATGATCGGTGACCTGTACATTTTCCATCCCATCATGTCACGGTGCATATGTTTTGCATTCCAGTTGTGGCCCACAGAGCACATTCAAATGCAGACCATATGGACGTTGACAGTTGGGTGGTAAGGACTCTGTACTAGTGGTTATGAATCATTTTGCTGATTCAAATTGTTTCATTCAGTCTAGTTTGAAGATTATATGTATTACATAGTCACTGACGATGCAGTTTATTTATTTTTTGTCTTAGCGAACCAATCACATCTGTTCAAATTCACGAAAAATGTAACCCCTCCCCCTTGGTAAGTGAATACATCTGATTTATACAGTTTAATTTAGCACAAAACTAGGGCTATATAAGTATTGTTTAAACGGTTAATAGCACTGACAATGATGCTCTCAGTCACGGCTAAGTGGGGCCATGGACAATGGTGATTCAGTGTATTAGGTCAGTTCACTTTGAAGATTTGGGGTTGAAGATACTTTCATACTGAACAGTTATACACTGTACATGAACTGTACATGTAGGCAAGAAGTGGTAAACAGGTTAAAGGATTTCTGACAGCTTAGATTCAGGACTGTGCAAAAACATGTCCAAATGGCGTGCAGGACGGACCATTAGGACATGTTAACCCAGAGTTACTTTAGTCAACCCAGGGTTTTTGTTACATGTTTAACACTTTATATTTAATCTCAGTCAATAGTAAACCCTGGTGAGCATGAGACGGAGCTGTCCAGTCCACTGTGGTGCTGATTACTATTTATGTCCATTTCCATGTCCATCACTACTAGTTGTCCCTTAATGTTAAAGTCATATGTACAAGCCATGTGTTATTTATCCATGAAGGTGTATTTTGTACTATTAATCTATTAATACTAAATTAATTTTCATCAGCATCAGCCAGAGCGTTTACTTCATCCCGATTGATATAATGCATAAGAGAGGAGGAAGAAGAAGAAGTTGTTGTCATAACATATGTTCTGATTTCCAGCACTAGAAACCAGAAACTGCTGAAAGGGATCACAGAAGTATTTCAAAAGATATGTTCCACTATAGTGCTTCAACTAGGACATTAACAACACACATGCACACACATATCTTGCAAAATTTCTGAACTAATTCCACTACTAAGCCAGGCTAAAATCTGTGTCTGCACAGAGTCCCGTTGTGTTGTGTGTTTTTCTACGTACTTTCTACGTAGTTTGATTTTCTTGTGTCTCCCTGAACAGCTGCTGATGGACAAGCGAGTGGGTCTGAAGAGATACGAGCTGAATGGGAGAAAAGTGTTGTTCTACTTTGATGAGGTCTGTTTAATCCAAATTCCTCCTTTTTGGGTCTATCGGGGCTCTGCCCATGTCGAAGAATATTGTATGTGTGGAGATGGTGGATGAGGAGAGGGTTACTCACCTGTGTTTGCACGGGGTTTAGGGAAGTGTGTGTGTGTGTGTGTGTGTGTGTGTAAAAGTGTATTAGTGTGCATATTTATATTTCTCTAAATTTGCACGTATTTCTGGGTGTTTTGGTCATTTTTTTTCTCTGTTTCTTCTTAGATCCCCAGCCAGTGTATGACGTGCGTTGCCTTCCAAGCTGTTAGGGAATACATTGTGGGCAAGACTGCACCTGTTCCGGTCAAGATCTATGACTACTACGAACCAGGTGTGCCTCTGATGAATATTTTAAGTACTGCTCTTTAGTTATAGAGCAGCAAAAACTGTCACCATGACTCACCATGATTTATGAAGTGTCTTTTTCTAGTGGAAATGGGATTAAGTTTATGACCTAGTTATGGTGAGCGTCATCATTGTTTTGTGTGTGTGTGGGTGTGTGAACGTGCCGGTGTGGGTCTGTGCTTGTCATGCAGCCTTCGAAGCCACCCGGTTCTACAACGTTAGCGCGAGCAGTCCGCTCGCACGGGAGCTTTGCGATGGACCCACTTGCAATGAAGTGGAAAGTTCAACCAATCAGTGGATAGGTGAGACTTACGCTACACCCCTGATCATTCACAGACACTCCACTTCTATCAGTCTCTTGAAAACACTTTTTTTCCCCTGCAGGTTTTGTGCAGGCAAACCAGTGTAACAATGTGTTTGGCTGTCTGGAGGAAGAGCGGTTTGAGCGTTGCACATGCTACAGGGACTGTGGATACGATGGGGAGCCAGTTTGTGGGTCAGACGGGCAGCTCTACCAGAACCAGTGTCAGATGGAGGTTTTTGCCTGTCGAAACGGGACACGCATCAAGCAGGTTCCGCTTTCCCAGTGTCCTCACAGTAAGAGCTCTGTCATCGCACAACACCTGACATGACCTGGACTTCAGCAGTCCATTATTCTCTCATGCTGCTGCTTGCACTACTATAACCTGGTTTCAGACCTCTGACTATTTGCTCAACGTTAACTTCTGCTAGCATCTGTTCCGGGTCATATGAACCCCCTGTGAGCGTGTAATGTCTATGCACGTGCACATGCAAGTATGTCTATAGTCATCTGTGTGTTCCATGCTCTGAGCTGTAGAAACAGCTGTTCAGGTGTTGAGCTGATTACTGGATGAGTTTTCTGAGGAAAGCTACTCGCCGCCATCCCCCCCCCACCACACACACACACCACCACCACCACCACCACCTCCCTCTCTCACTCTCTGCTGTATTACAGGGCTCTCTCTAAATGACAGAGTGCTTTTGTCCAGCCCTTTGAAATCCTTGTCACATTCCTTTCCGACGCACAGCCCAACAACAAAGGAGCCTTCATGTTGTGGAGCAGATTGGGGAAAAGGCATAGACAAAACTTTGGTGGGAAAAGACCTCAGTTTGTGCCAAGTGGTTCATGCTGTAGATTATCAAAAGAATTGTATTTTTGTTTCAAGCTCCCTGACCTTGTTTGTTTGTGTATGGCTGTGTGGGGGAGTTTCATGCCACCATTTCCCTGTTTTGAAAAGGAAAAAGAGACAATTTGTTTCCACACACGGCCCCTCTGGCCATGGTTTGGCCCCTGCTATTTTTGGAAAGATTTTAATGCGGGTCTCTGTGACTGAGTGTACATCATTATTTTGCCAAGAAGTGTTGCTCAGTGGGGTGGATAATGCTTCTAGGCAGTATTTAGTCTATGCAACACTGAAACTCTGTTGAATTCATTATCCATTGCTTTTTTAAGGTGCTGTGGCAGCTACATAAATGTGAATAATCGTGTGTGTGTGTTTGTATTTCCAGGGGAGACCACAGTGGAGGACAGGCAACCAATAGCAAGCCAGGAAACTGAGCAGCCCTCAGTGCCTGTACACACAGGTAACATCATCTACCACACCTTTCCCTACTCATACACAGCTTTGCGTCACCTCCCATCTCCCCCATACACTCTCCTCACACTTTGTCCATGTCACCTCTCTTGCTCTCCAACCCTTCCTTCATCTACCTGCTGAGGCCAGCTGTACCCAGCAGCAGAGGCAGTAATATGTTTTCTCCCTACAGTAGCTTTTACATCTTCACTTGACCGTTATCTTGATTATGCACATTTTTCTAATGCTCTTTGTCAGTCTCAGCTTTTGTGTCAGGTAACTGTAAATGTAGAAAGTCGAGGCAGGCATGTTATGTCATTTGCATATAGCATATTTAGTCAATTGCGTGTGTTTTCTTTTTGTTATGTGGAAAATGGGAGTTCACAAGGGCAGGAAGACGAAAGAGTTGGAGACAGAGAGATGAAAGGGTGTGTGGGGGGTGTACAACTGAGAAAACAAAGGGAGACAGATAGTCAAAGAGGGATGAGCAGGAGATGAGATGAAAGGAGAAAGAGGGGGGAAAAAAGAGCAGGGCAGAAAGAAAGAAAGGATGGGAAGAGGAAAGTAGATATGTAGGCAGGGTGTGTGGCAGCACATTCCCCTGCCACCACATCATGTCTACAATCAGTGTGATAAATAGGTGGATAGGTTTCACACTGCAGGCTTGATTGTTGCTCTGCCATGAACTTAGATCAGCTGCCACTTCCAGAGAGGCAGCCAGAGAATTCCTGATACGATGTTTGGCTGTGTGCGGAGGGAGGATGTAGCTGTGTTACATTTGGCAATGAAAACATAAAAAGGCACTGCAGTCATTCACAAGTTGCAGACGTGTGCATACTGTATATGCATACTTTGTGCACATGGATTGCATGTGGTAATACATGAGCTGTGAGTCAGTGTAGATTCAAAAAACGCAATTGTCTATCACATAATGATACCACATAAAAATATACACCCATGAAAGACACAAACAATTCCATGATAAATAACAGCAAAGCTGCATTTAAAAGTCACGACAGTCTATTGTCCTTGTTTAAAACTGATATTGCCGTGGGAATTAAAGAGTTTTTGTAAGTTCTCTTTTTGGTCAAAGGGACTGACTGCCTGATGGGAGTAGCTAAAAGGAGTGGTGTTGGGGGGTGTGAAGGGTCCTTAATGACGGAGTCTGCCTTTCTTTTTACGGTGTGACTGTAAAGGTCCAAGAGATGATTTTGGTTGCATGCTTGTTGATTCTTGTGTTTTTTTTCTTGCTTTTCTTTGTGAGGTGAGCAGTATACTGCTGTTAAAATGTCCTGTCAGCCTCCTCAGGACAAACGTGCGCCTTTGGGTCTTTTAGTAGAGCCCATCCGCATGTTGTGTGAAGGACAGGTGGTTGTCGATCTCAGTGCCCAGACACTTAAAGATCTCAACCTATTCCACCACCTGTGTGTTTGTGTGTGATGTGGCACAGCCTGCACTGACTTGTTTCCCAGCCTGCAGCTCCCAGTAGCTGCAGCTCGCAAAGCTGCTCTCAGTCAAAGGCCTCCTTCGTACAAAAGCTTTACACTCACCACAGGAATGCTGTTGTGCACTTGCATACACATAACCATATATATCTATATGTGCACGCACACAGACATATTGCATGCTCACACAGGCGTGCCCCCCACCACACACACACACACACACACACACACACACACACACACACACACACACACACACACACACACACACAATTACCTACAATACGATAACCCTGGGATGATTAGATTAAAGTACTGTAAAAACACTGTCATTGTAAACCATTAGAATGTTGACGACATGCCCACTAAGTGCACTGAGAGTGTAATAGGTGAATGTGGGCTGTGCCAAGAAAATGACAGTTTTCACTGAAACACTGGAGGAAGCTGAAGCTCTGGAATTAGCTTCCCTGTGCAGACTTGTCTTATTGGTGAACTTATAGTAGAGGACAACATACAGTATAATGGATACACAGACTTGCAGGCTTCATTTGAGATAAAATTTTTATCTCCGCCAGGCGTAAGCCTGCAGGGCATCATGCATTTGGTCATGTGTGTGTATCTTTCCACGGTTAATTTCGCATACTACTGCACCCATCAGCCTTATAATTTTGTGCACATTTATGAATGTATGCTCAAGGACCTCTTGTCACCATTGACTGCTGACTCCTCAGACCTCTTAACTGGCCAGTAGGTAAATGTGTTAGTTATGTCACTTAAGTAACCCGAAAGTTAAGTTGACCCATCCATCCAACCCAACCTCTTCCCTATGCTTTTTATACTGTATTATATGACATGTTTTTCTTCATGACATTCGTGCGTAAAATGACTCGCTGTCCCTGCACAATATAGCATATATATTGGCGTGAAATGACACGCGACAAGCATAAAAGGTGTGATAACACTTCTAGTCGTTCAAGTGCATCCACTTTAGTCATGTGAACTTTAAAGTTCCCACTTTAAGAATCAAATGTTTACATATTAGTGTGTGTGTGTGTGTGTGTGTGTGTGTGTGTGTGTGTGGGTAGACCTTACCATATGAAGCAAAGCAAAATCTGATTGTAGTGGTCAGTGTGCATATTACTCACTTACTGATAGTAAAATGAACATGTAATAAAGCTATACCTTTACCCTAAAAGAGTGATTTTTGAAGTAGCATGCTATGTGACAATACAACATTTTAAGTAGGGAGGGACCCCTACTGTCTGTGATGGGGTATTGCTGCAAGAGCTCCAGATGTACAGGATATGAAAGGTGCCCTGTCGAGTTTTCTGTTTACATTTAGTGTTTCTCTCCAGAAAGCAGTGTGTGTATCCTTGAGGTCTAACAAATGTGTTGAATGCGTTTTGTTCCTCGTAAAACATTTGCAAAGCCGATTTTTCATTAAAGTCTAAAACTTGCTAGTTTACATCCAGGTTTACTGTTAGCTGCCTTCTTTTTCTTCCATGCCTTTGCCGGCACATTTTAAAGTTTCTTTGCGTGTTAACGCCACCTGTAGATCAGTCAAATTGTGTGAAATCATTGGCAGGAATGTGTTTCAGATCATGGATCAGCATGTTTGTTGTTATTCACATGCGAGAGAACAGACACAGGGACCCACACTTTTCTCTTTCACGCTGCCAGTCAAAAACTCCACTCTTTGTCTCCCTGACATCCATTTAATCTTCGTCATCATCATGTCAGATATTGTGATCAACCATTTTATGGCACGATCTTTACTGACTCTCATTTGGTTTAATGTGTCTCTACTTTTCACCCCATCCCAATTTTTCCAGGTGAAGAGGAGCAGGGGTCCATGGCAGAGGTGTCCTACTACTCCTATGAATATGACTCAGATTCTGAGCCTTTCCTAGCTGATGCAGAGGGAGGGGATCATTTTGACCTCCCTGAAGCTGTAGAGCAGAAGGTGCTTCTGCCAGCAGATAGCCAGTTACCCTCACTGGACACAAAAAACACCCCTGAGCGATGGTAAGAGCTGCTCAATCAATGTTTTTGTGTGTTTGTTTTTTATCAGACTTTAGGCTTCTGGATCTCTGGCATATATCTAGAGCTTAAAGGGTAATGCTGGTGTTATTCTACTTCTATATGTTTTTTTTTTTTTACTGTCAACAAATCCCATGAATACACAAAATCTCAATACTTAGTTCCCTATGCTGTCTGTAGCACTAAGCCCCAGCTCATTCATTCCTACAAATAAGTAAATTAGTAAGTCATATTCTTATATTTAGCGAACATCACTCAAGCAGTAGCAAACAGGGCATTTGTCTGGGACCATTTTCAGATGTTGATGAATACAAATTCGGTGCCCTATTGAGTATTTTGTATTGTAATGTTATTAATAGCCTTTGGACAACAATGGATCTCTATGGCACGGAAAAATAAACTATTTGACTGGTTACACAGACAATACCTGTTGGTAGGATCAATTGCTGGTTATTGTATTTTTGTGGGACTTGTCAACAAAAGGAAAAATATAGAATTTAACTTTTCCTTATAATCAAACTGAATATGAATTAGAAATCTCCCATCTAAACAGCTATGCCATTGGGTAGTAGTCATTTAATAGCATGTGTGGGTAATTATTTCTAGATGTGAAGTTTGTCCCTAGAAATAATGTTAAAGAGGAAGGAGAAGTGACAGAAGTTTTAACCGTGTCTAGGATGATCTTGAAATGAAAATGTGTCCTGTTTTCTTTTCGTCCACAGAAACGTTCAGAGTGGAGCCGTACCCACCTCCAAATTGTACATTATTTGTGAATATGCTAGTGAATGGAAAGAAAAGAGAGACTTGGGACTTGCTCAGCCTGAAAGGAAGAGATGGTAGAGTCTGGAGAATGAGTGACTTTTGTGTGGGAGTGTATGTTATGTGGTGTTAGATCGTTTTGATTGGTGTGATTGCATTTATACGCTTGTGTGTGTGGTTGGATGTGTCTGTGTATGACTGCTATTAAACTAGTGTCCTCCAGACTTTTATATTTCTTCCTCCAGACTCCTGGTCACCAATAGGCACCATAGCGGCTTTTTTATTCACTGTACTGCCTTTATAATCACTAGAAGAAATAATCAAGTATTTATGTTTGTAATTACACCTGACTTTAAACAAAATATTTTGTTATATTTTCTATCTGTGGTATTTATTTGTAGCTAGAGGTCATATCATTTTAATTTTATTTTTTTTATGTCATTGCCCACCCATACATTCTACTTTTTGCCCTTGTGGTTCAAAGACAAAAGATATGTGCTGTCAAAGTTTTTTTTCTTTCTTTCATAGCAAGCTTTAACCCAATTATTGAAATGTTTGATGAAATTCCCGCGTTGGTATCCTGCTGGAAAAAAGACATATGCTAACCATATGCTTTACAGAAACATAAGCTCAAATGTTTTTCATTTTTAAGATTTTTTACCAGCTTTATTAAACAGCACAGAAGAGATTGACAAGAAACATAATGAAAGATAAGGGGATTGATATGAAACAAAGGTCTCTGGCCAACACAAACCAAGATCTTTACAGTTACAACATATGCGTCTTTTTTTACTACTAGGATGCACCGGCCCAAATGTTTCTGGAACTATCGTACCAAGACACCAACATCATCTACTCTCAAGTCACCTTACCTTACCTTGAGATTTGATTGTACAGTTCATAAGCTATTTTGTTTTTGTTAAATTTTGGTTCGTGAAGCAATCAACTTAAAAATTGAGAATGAAGTTTTGAATTTCTGTAAATGTGCCAAATTTAATTAAATGTCGCCCCTACTCATATCAAACATTGTGCTTTTAAAAACAAACGAGAATAAAATTTGTATACAATCCAAGTTTTTGGTTCTGTTTCCTTCACTCTCTGCTATGGTTCATAAGCAGACAAGACTTGCTAATGTGTCCAGTATGGGTTATCGGGGTTCAAGTCACGGCTTCTGTGCTTTGCTACCATACTCCCTGCTTCTGTTTCATCTTGTGTAATTACACTTTGGATAACTGTAAGAAAGAAACACCTCTTGTTACTTTTTAGGACAATACATTCTGTTACGTACATGTATCTGCTCCACTAACCGAGGAGCTGCAGTGCGGTTGTTTATGAAAGCTGTGTTGCTCCATT
The DNA here is from genome assembly GCF_021292245.1 of Micropterus dolomieu. NCBI lineage: Eukaryota > Metazoa > Chordata > Actinopteri > Centrarchiformes > Centrarchidae > Micropterus > Micropterus dolomieu. The sequence goes on along the minus strand of NC_060154.1, from coordinate 19,519,209 downwards.
TCCTTTGAAAGGCTAGTTAAGTCTGGAGATAATTTCCTGTCAGCAATGAGCTGTATTACAACGCTGCTGCTTAAGACAGTCCTCTGCTTTGATAACTGACTCTCTGACCCCTGGCATGCTTCTGTGTACAAGATAGAAAGCATGTACATGCATGTACCAGTTTGTATACATCTCTACGTTTGGATGTGCACCGTTTGTGTAACTGCTAACAACAGATTCGAGTTACCAGAGCAGCAGCCGGGAGAGAGAGTTGGAGGCTGTTAAAGTTTAATGTTTGTTTTCTGCACATGTCACTTGTCGACCCTCTCGGTTACTGCGACCTCTAGCAACTGGCAGCTCAGGCCTTTAAATGCATCCTTCAAAATCATCACTAGTGGGATTAGAGGAGATCAAAGAGGGCTCAACTGTAACTGGCATCTGGGTAATCGGTTTGACCTGAAGTTAAAGATAAGAAACCAGAGGGGTTGTATGTTGTCAATTCAATAGGGTCTGCCAAATGGAGATGCTCTGCCTTTAACTGCACTGCATCTGAACCTGCGTCTGCGTTGGGGCTTTATGTATGCGTGTTTTGGGGAAGAAAATGTACGCAACACAGTATATAGTGTCAAGGCTGTACTGTGCATGTACTCACATTTGACAACAGGGGAATAAATAAATTCTCTCTGCATACCTGCTTTCATAAATGTAGAGAGGTGTGTATGGAGATCTGCTACTGTCAGTGGTTCAAAATTTAACTAACTAACTTGTAGTGACAATAAGCAAACAGTGCAGGGGACCTGGCTGCAGCAAAGTGTCCACACAGCAGTCTCTGTGGTAACCCCATGCATGGCTGAAGAGTGATATTGCGTCTCCACACTGTGATGAGTAGAAAGAGTGAAAAGAGAAAGGAGGGAGAGGGGGATCTTGGTTTCATGGTTTGCAGGGGGAGCTAGCATTACATGAGTGAATCGGAGTGATGACATTGTTCCTAAGTACCAGCTGAGTGCACCTATACATCTACCTCTGTGGTGGAAGGGCTATTCACCTGTCTGAGCCACCACAGATGGAGCATTTGGACAAAGGGACAAATAGGCAGCGAGATAAAACCCTATCCAGTCTAGGGTCTTCTCTGCTGTTGACACTTTGATGTGTATTATGTGTCTCAGGTTTCCTTTCAGAGGAAATTAGGGATTGATTCTGGATCATCCAGGGTTCTGGGTTTCACTGTCAGCCAAGGTAATGAGTGATGCTGGAACCTGGAGAAACAATACTGTCTAATATCTGAAGAAAGAACACAAAGATGGACATGGATTAAGGAGTGAGGTGCTCCTCTGATGACTGGATTTCCAAGTATGCAGCCTGCCCCGGATCAGAAAAGGGAATTTACTTGTGCAAAGGTACTGCCTTTAAGGTTGTTTTTTCTGTGTATTTTTTTTTTTAAATTGTCAATCATTATTACTTTAGCTAGCATCTTGTTGTTATGATTGACATGTATGAATATTTTGGTAGTACTGCTACGATTGAGGGATTCCTGAAGCATTCATCACTTCTACAAAGACTCAAATGGAGAGAAAATACCCAGTAATTGCAGGAAAAGAAAAGGGTAAGTTAATCAATGGAAGATGAGTTCTTATAAAAAAAAAAGCTACTTACTTACTGATTGTGTAAATCCATGTGTATAAAACTTTACACCCTAAAAGGCAAATATCACTAGCTATGTTCCAATAGGTCACTTTGTATTTCATCTTTTCGAAGTGGGGAACGTGGACTCAAGCAGAGTAGAGGATTTCCTGGTGTGCAGACCTGCCAGGACTCGCATTTCTCTGTGAAAAATGCTCCCATGCTTGCGCACATGCCTGTGAACACTTGTGTGCTGATGTAATGCTTTCCCCTAGGTTGTGTCTTGGTGTGTGCAGCAACCTGCTTGCTAGCTGATTGTCTGACCAAATGCAAACCATGGACAATGATCAGATGCAGTCAGCTCTAAGCTAATTGGGTGCAAATTATAAGGTCTAATTATGATCTGTTGTAAAGGAGCAGAATGACGATGCAGGTCTAATGCAGATGTTTTGTCTCTCATACTGGAGTTTATGAGCTGGGCAAAAAGGTGATCAGTTATTTTGAGTTATGCAAAATTCTATAATTTTGTAAATAAATGGACATTGCATACTCACCGACAGATGCTGAAATATACTTGCTTGCACAGGATCTTACTTTTCTATGGCACACAAAACTGCAGAAGAAGCCCAGCTGCTGATTTACAGTATATACTGTTGCTGCTTTAAATCTCCCTTACTGCACATCTGTGATTTATTCACTGTAAATGTATTTTATCACATATAATGTGTATGTGTGAAGGCCTTCCATTTCTGTGGTATCCCCCCCCCCCATCTCTAGGGCCAGGACCTGGTCGCTATGGGCTTCCTCCAACCATTGGATTTGTTGACCATGACTTCACCAAGCCAACAAGTCCTGCCTATTCTTTCCATGGCAAGATGAGTGACAACAGTGAGTTTTTCCACCTTTTTCATATAGCTAAAGAGGAAACATTAAATATTTAAGGGATAAAACACTTTGACACTGCCTTGGTCAAAGCCATACAAGAGATAATTAAGAATAAACCAGCAGAAACATTACAAATCATTTATATAATTACGATTATTAAATTGTTTTTAGAATTATTTCATATCCTCAAATACATCTCATGAGCTAAGTCACTGAGTGGTATACATCCTAAGTGGTGTAATGGAAAAGTAAAGCCAGTAGGGGGAGACAACACTTGATACCTCTGTAGTTATTTCTCACCTTGTATTCATTTATCCAGTTTATTTTAGAACCCTTGCATGATCAAACCAAACGGACAGAGAACACAGTGTATTGAATTGATCATAACTATTTACTTCCCCTGCAGTGTATTGTGTTGACTCAAGTCCGGGGCCTCAGTATCATATTGATGCAAAAATCACTCGTTTTGGGAGGGATGGCACACCTGCATACTCAATGCTGGGCAGAATTAAAGCACAGAGTAAGTTCCTGTTTAGAATATGCAAAAATCTGTTATTTTGAGTGCACATTTTGTTTCACAGATTAATTTGCATGTTGTAATGATGAATTCTTCACTGAGACCAATCTAATAGTGCCATTATTGTGAAAGCGTGAACCCTTACATGAAAACATTTGTTGTTGACACCACTTGTACAGATCCAGTGTCAGCTGTTACAACTGAAAATCTGAACCCCCACTAAGTACACACACTAACATATGGTGTTACAATTAATCAAACTCTGATCGAAATCGCAGTGTTGTCTACTGCAATTTTCAAATCACAGAAGTCGCAATGTTTGTTAAGGGCAAAATGTGTCAAAATACCATTTTAAAATTAAATATTGTCATGTTGCATAGATGTCCTGGCCTACACATCATATTCTACAGACAAGAAAACATCTTTGCTTGGTACAGATCCTTGCTAAAAAATCAGAATTCAACTGTTTTCTGTTCACTAGGAGAGCTCTTCCAGACACCTGGACCAGGTGCGTACAGCCCGGAGAAAGCCCCACCATGCAACCTCCAGCGCAGACCCCCATCCTATACAATGAGCTCTCGTACACACTACCGGAGCATCGACTCAGTACCTGCTCCTAATAAGTACTGTCTCCCTCCGCTCATGGGCTCTCAAGTCCCAAATAAGCCAGCCAGCGCCAGCTACACTATGTCAGGTAGTTACAGCACAGGGGGACCATCTGTGGATTTAGCCAAGACACCAGGGCCCTGCAGATACAACAGTACAGACCCAAGTGTTTATCTACCCAGACAGCCAGCATTTTCCATGCTGGGACGTCACAGCTTTCCCAGAGATGCTACCAAGAAACCTGGCCCTGGAACTTATAATCCAGAGAAAGTGACAGTACACAAAGCTCGAGCACCAGCCTACTCCCTGGGCATCAGGCACTCAGAATTTGTTACTCCACTAGTTGTCAATGTTTCTGACTGAAATCATACACTCCCCAATAATTACAGAAACATTATTCTGTAATCTCGTAGGAAAAAAAAAAATATTCATGAGAAAACATATGTGAAGTAGTACATTTTATTTTGTTCTTTCAGCAACAAAAAAAATTGTTGAATTGACAGTGACTCGCTGTCAACATTTATAATATCTAGAAATAATATTATGTACACAACACAAAACATACGTTTAAAGAACAGGAAATGTTCAAACACAAAGCTTTTAGGAAAATTGGGGGCTTGAGAAAAATAAAACCCTATGCCTGTATGACCACAGTAAATCAATCAATCATAACAAAATGGCATCAAAAGACATTTTTAAAAAAAAAATGTATTAAAATGTACAATATTGTTTACAAGGGATATCATTCACAATCAAGCCATTTGCCTCTCATTACCTCTAAAAATTGAGGGAGTTTAAAGGACAAACATAATACAACTAAGGGTTTCCTACATGAGAACATATGTAGAGATGTATGCAGGAGAGATGTATGGTCCAAAGACAATACATGTCAGGAAAGATGATAGTAGGCTTTTTACAGATGGTTCCCATTTAATCCTTTGGGAGAGGTCTTCTGAAAAGCAGTATGTGTGGCTCTGAGGAGTGAAGCAAATAAGTAGTATCTGTTAGCATCATCCACAGTACAGTGGTTACACCATACAGTGTACTATGCTTGTAACTGTTTAAGGATGCACTCAGGTACTCTACTGTAATACAATACTCAAATGCTGCTGTACATCTGTTGTAAAACAAGAGTCACTGGTCACTGTTATCATTCCTCCTCTACATAATGGTCATGAAGAGATTCCTTCACAGCGGACTACAAAGTAAGAGATGGCCGACAAAATGCAAAGTCCTTCTGTGCAAGAATGCACATTAAAGCTAAAATGTGTCCGAGTTACACAAAACAAGGAGGTATTTTCCTTGTTCATAGTCTTAAGTACAAAATTCCATCATTGCATTTGCCTGGAGAGTGTTTCCTTACTGCAGTTGAGTGATAGTAATACAAAGACAAATTTTGTTCTAAAAAACAACTGTACCCATTTCATTTGACTAATTCAGATGCCTGAAACCAAACATTTGCACAGAATAAGGACCGTAGTAGTGGTCGATTGATATGGGTTTTTCAATGGTTGATGCCGCTATTTAGAGAGCAGGGCCGCCAATGGACGATATATAATGCCGATATCAAAACAAAGAAAAGACATGTATACTTTCATTATTCCATGCAGAGTACAATCTAATATACATGTTGTCGTAGCCAGAAACCAGTCCCTCCAGGATTTCACGGGCCTTTTTTGTGATTGTTGCAGTCTGAAATGCCTGATTTTGCAGCAGCTTTTCTAAAAAAAATTACGATGAAAGTTGTCATGTTTTGGGATGTTTTTTGGTAATGCAATTGTAGGAATAAGTGAAAACTGCAAAGGTAAAACTTTACCCCAGCTTTGAAAGAAGATCCGGATTTCTGTTTTTTTACAGTCCTTTTTTTGTCAGCAAATGCAACCTGTTGGTATCAAATGTCTGCTGTGTCTTGTAAACAAAGAAGTGACAAGCTGTTATATGATAACGTTTTGTGGGAAACGGGGATGATAGGTAAATTTAGCAATGGTCAAAATTGCAAGTCGCACTAAATTCAAAGGAATTTGTTGAATTTGTGTTAATAGTTGTGATTGCAACATCACGAAATCCTGGAGGGACTGAGTAATGTGTTTTAGATGGAAATTTTATTAATCAATGAAATAGAAAAATACATTGGGTTATGGAGATTTCAGAACATGACTGGTGCATTCAACTGCATTATTCTTTACAATTCAACAATATATTTAACACTAGCCAGGAATGGTTTTAGATTAGCTGTCATTTGGATGGGAGAAACGTGTCAACATTTAGAAAAGACGATGGTGAATGAGGACATTTAGGGCTCAAAACTCACAAAGGGGGAGCACTAACATTGTTCCACAGCAGACACACTGACTAGGCTGCCTGCAGATGTGTCCGCAGCTATTTTTTGTTTATCGGCCTTGTAAGTGCAGATTATCTCAAATGCCAGATATCGGCAGGATCAATCGTTCTATCACTAGACTGTAAAGTTAGATCCCCAACCTCTTGTAGACACATAAGAAAGGCTCTCTTCACAACCAGTTTAAAAAGAAAGAATAATTACAATGATCATAGTTTGTTTAATATACATATTGTGAGCATCATTTTAAGGCAGTAACGTTACTTGAAAAATGGAAACCTATCCACGGTTACTCACCTGGTTTGTGGATCATGTAGTGAATCCAGCCCTGGCTCTGCTGCACCCCCAGTCCCCTCCATTCATCTTCTGTCATCAAGTGGGAGGATGGCACCAGTTTAGACAACTGCTTTGGAAGCACGACATGCCTATGGGAAGATAAATAGAAACTGTCAAGGATGGCCCAATGGAGCTCAGAATTTATATTTTAAGGACGGCAAAGTTAACGTTACAGGAGTAGCGTTAACGTTGAGGAAAAGAAATTAAGGGAACTTCAATATAAAGTTGACGTTAGTAACGTTAAGATTTAGATGAACCCCACAATGTTCAAACCAAACCGATTATTAACATCTGAGTCGACTAGCCATGCTAGTTGTTACCTTGACTAGCTGTGAACCAGTTTGAGCAGGTATTATTTTCTAACCTAAATACGTAACGTAACGTTAGCGCTGAGCTAGCTAACGTAAAATCCATAAGTTACCAACTCAAAATGCCAGTAGACGTTAACGTCATGTTGAGCCACGTAACGTTGGCTACCCTAACGTTAACCGTAAGTTAACCGTGAACTGACGTTAAGCGAACTAACGTTAACGTTACTCAACACAAAATAACGGATATTTGCTAAATATGTTAGCAAATGCCAAACACGTTCATACCTGTACTCAAACTCCTCGTCGTTGTACTTGTCAGAATAATAAATCTGTTTCTTCGACATTTTCAGTCGATGATAGCAGGCAAAGCTTAAGTCCAGAAAGATGTTTACAGGTGATGTATTTAACTCTCAAGCTATCTAGCAATTTCTGCGAGCGCAACAAGCTGCTGTCATCTGCCGCTGTTTTCAGAGGACAATTCAAACGTCAACGGTTTCCCGCACTCCTCGGATTGGTCAAAGCAGCAGCACGTGGACATCCCACCACACTAGATCGTCTATGTTCGGCAAGATGACTCACTCGGTTGCGAAAACACAACTCTGCAACGAGGACGCACAGTGTGCGAGAGTACACGTATTTCCCCTGTAAACTCTTGGAAAATTCATGACATTTCAACTATTATCTTACGTGTTGGTTTAGTGCAAACAAGTCTTACGTGTTGAATGGAAGATAAGTGTCATGTATTTGAAAACGTTTTTGGTCTTTGGTCAGGACTTTTGTGAAAACGAAAATAGGCTCAGTGAGAGCTCCTCACCTCTTCTCTCCCTCTGCTATACCGGTGCTGGAGCTCGACAAAGGAGGCGTGAGCGAAACATAGACTATATAAAACGAAACAACATTACCAAGAGTTATTAGTGAAAAGGGCATCCAGTAAATTAGTGGTGAAGTCAACTTAATACCGATCATACTGGCGTATGTATACATTTTTTTTGGTTTTGTTGTTGCTGATATACTGACAGTTCAGTATGGCGTAATAACAAAACATTTTGGAATTAAATATGACGGATAGTGGCATACAAAGATAAAACATAGGCCCGCATACTGCAATATATGTACAGTTTGCAAATAATGATTGAAAATATTTAATTGAAAATCTATCTAATCTGAAGGCACAATGAAATACAACACTTAGAAATATATACTGTAAATGTAGCTGTACTGTTGTTGCTTCACTTTATCTTTCTCCTTTGCCTGCCCAGTTGTTAATTGTAACTTTTATTTGGATTGTATTGACAGTGGATGATAAATGGCTATTTGCATGACCACATTGGCTCTTGAGAGACCAAATTATTATTACAGCAAAGAATGTCACTATTTTATACTAATCATAATTGCTTCTTAGAGCAAGTCATTTTTATTATTTATGTTGGATGATTTGAGACAAAGAAAACGATTAAAAACGTGATATGTCAGATTGCCTATAGTGATATTTTTATCTTTAGGATTTCAATTAGGATCCAACCCAGGAACTGGATGTCCATTTGTCTCACCACTTACTATTCTGAACTAGAAATTAATCTCTTGCTAATATATATATATATCCCTCTCCTATTTCTATTTTACATTTTTCAACAGATTTCATTCATGGTATTTCAGTGTTGTGATCCTGAGATGCTATACACAGATAAATGCATCAGTCACCTATTATAATTTCTCTCTAGGCCTCACACAAACACATTACTTTTCTCAGTCAATGATTTGTAACAGTATTACAAATAAACTCTCTTTACATTATAACCAAACAATTCAAATTGAAGATTCTGTTAAGTAACTGTTGTTGTTCTTATTTGTAATCACTGTTGTCAAGGGAATGTCTGCTAATAAGTGGTGGTGTACAGCATGATTTTTTCCACTTGTATATGCAAACTACCAAAGTCCCTTGGTAAATATTATCTCTTCACATACAAAAAAATCACAGTACAATGATTGAACCTGTGTAACATCAGATGTAATTAAGTAATTTTAAATAAATTTATGGAAATTACACCTAGTACCATGTTCAAATGATTGTTATTGCATCTATTTGGTTCAATTCTGTCTGAAGTCATTATGCCTCCTTATCTATGTAGTTTGCTTATAGCGTATGTTGCAAGAACAGTTTGTTTTTTGTCAGAAATGGGGACAGAGCATACTGAGGAAGGCTAGCTACCGGCGCATCTGTCAACATACACTGATTTCATCTGGTTTATCAGTAACTTTTTACACTCTGTATAACAAACAAGATGTGACTGGCTGTTTGGAAGAGGATGGGATGGCAGTGGTTGTGGTGTCATAGCATTTCTGATGGTGGTTTGTTTGTGTTTGTGGGTTTTTCAGTGTGTGTATGGTTAGTTGTAATCTGTTCTCCTGACTAGTTCTTGTTCTATTATTCAACCATAGCTACAGCTCCTTTGTACGATAGCTGAGCAAAAACATTGCTTTTCTCTGATAAAGGTCTTTGGAAATTCACCAGGGCTGGATCTTATTTTCATCCTCTTTTTCCTCAGAGCCTGACAAATTGGTAAGCTTACTAGTGCACAATTAGAACATATTTTGGTTGGTGTAGTTTGTTTACTATGCATTGTTTACTGTATTGTTATTCAGTCAGAGTTTGTAGACAAAATGTTCTTACATGACAATCCAAACTGATTATGGGACTAAACAAATTGCATTGCAATTACAAATGATTTGCGTGATTGAATTTAAACAATTGACATGAACATAATGAGCCTTTCCTTTTCTATGTAGTGTCACATTCTGCCTGTCTTCTTTGTCTCGTTTAGTTCTCTGTGAGTTTTGGTTATTTGGTCAGTTCAGTATCTGTTATGTAGTCTGTTGGGTTTTGGGTTTCTGGCCTGTCTGTCTGTTGTCCTGTGTCCAGTCTGCTAGTGTTAATTGTGAGCTCTGCCTGATTTGTTGTCCGTTTTGTTATGATCATTCTGTGTTAATCTGTTCAGTTATCCTAGTCAGTTGTTGTGGAGTTTGTCGGTGTTCTGTTATCTTGTCTACTTTATCCACTCTGTGTTACTAGTTCGGTCTCTTGCGTTTAGACTCCCTGTTGCTGTTCTGTTTAGTTTAGACTTAGTTTATAGTTTGCTTGCTGTCTTAGTGGGCTTCCTCTACCTGATGTTATAGTTTATCTGGTCAAGATCTGTCTGCTTGTGTTTAGTAGTGTTTTGGTATTTTCCTTATTTCTGATTTGTTCCATGTTTAGTATTGTCCTGTTTCCTGGTTGGTCCCGTCTCTGTTCCCTACCCTGTTCTGTTTAGCAGTTGGTCCATGTTTTTGTCGTGGAAATTATACTCTGGTGAGGGGTTGAGCAAATAATTGAGTTACAACAAAACCGTTAGAGAATAAACAGAGAAGTACTAAAACACATATACAGCTGGTCCAGAGACCTGCTGCCTAGGGCAGCTTTGGGTGTCTGGCCCCGAGCAAAGGGATGCATAATCATTTACACAGTCTAGGTTTCTATGTTTTGGGGAACAGACATCCTCTCTCAGCCTTGAATGAACATTCCAGGTGAGGAGAGGAACAACAAGAGGGGGAAAACACCAAAACAATCTCACAGCTCTGACCTAAACCCTAGTAAATTTGGACTAACGTAAGGAGTATAGGAGAGGAAAGGTTAAGGATAAACCCACAATACATATATATCTATAAGACATAACAATAATAATAATAATAATAATAATAATAATAATATTAAAAGATCATACATGAAAGATTAAATGTAAGAGGACACAATTTTCTGCCATAACAGTTTTCTGTTTTGGGGTTTTTGTTCCTCATCTTGTGTTTTCTCTGTTTAGCCTTGTTTATTCCTGTATTCATTTACATGATCTTGTTGTGATCTCTCTGCTTGTGTCTGGATTAGTTTGTTATTTATATTATTCTGATCTGTTCTGTCTTATTTTGATATGGTCTGTAACCTGTGTTCTGTCTGTCACTCCAGAATCCCTCTGCCTGCCTGTCTCTCTGTTTTCCCCTGCTATCTCTCATGCATGCCTGTCTCGTTAGTCCTGATCCCTCTCACCTGTGTTGCTCCCGCCTGCTCATTAGTCCCTTGTTTTAAATGTTTGCTGTTTCTATTCAGTCTCTGTCCGGTCATTGTCATGTTTGTAGTTTTCTGCCTGTCTCTGTGTTACCTGATCCGCTGTTTGGACATTTTACACCTGAACTGCATGTAAGCCTGAGTTTTTGTTTTTTATGGATTAAAACCTGTGCTCCTTCAGTCAACTCTTCAGTGTCTTGTGTTTAGGCTCTCTCCTGTTTGCGCTTCATCTAAAACTGTGATATGTAGGCAGCATTTTTTTTAGTCAGCAGATTACCCTTCTTTTTGCAACAGATTATCCTGACTATTGGGTTATTTCACAATCAAGGCAGATATTGCTCACATCTGTGTATGGAGACCAGCTTTGTGTTTCACACTGAGAATCCTGACTGCTGAGGCGTACTTGGTTGGTTGGTTGTATGATTACATACCATTTGTGTGTCAGAAAAAGGCATGATGGAGGGTGCAAGCAAGGAACTAAAAGGATTGTCCTGAGATGGCTGATTGCTCTCTGGGGAGGTGGCTGGGAGGGAAGTTGGGAGAGAATTCTGACAGATGGGACAAGGCCGATGTTTTCAGACATGTAGTCCCTCTGAGTGTGGCTGCATTGTTGCCTTTGTTAAGTTTTTGTCTATTGCCACGACAAATGGAATTACTCACTCACATACATGCACCAACAGCATGAAATCAACAATTCACTTTAAGTTTAGCTTCCTCACCTCCAGTGGGGGGGGGGGATTGGAAATTATGCCAAATTCAATATTTATCAAGTGAGATTTACAAAAATTTTATTTTCTCAGTTTATACATTGACAACATTATTGTTTGACGAATTACTGCTAGCCTAAAGATAATGTACACTAATACAAGCTTTTTATTTTTTTTTTTAATTTGCAGGACCTCATTTTTATATAGACAAAAAATAGGCAATCTGAGTGTGTATGTGTCTGAGGGCAGGGTGGTTCAGGCAGATGTGTTTTTAGCTAATACAGTCTGAGAGCAGCTGGGCAGGGCTAATAGACCCAATGACATCATCCAAAGAGAGAGACTAGGAGCATACGAGCGAGCTTGCCTAAGGCAGTGAAAGGAAGCAAGCCAGCTCAGACAGAGGAGAGTGGCATGAGAGTGGGACAGTGTGTGAACGGGAGAGGACCAGACAGCCTTCAGTTGACAAGGATATAGGACTCCACCTGGAAGATTTTCTCTCTAGTCTTCTCCCCATCTTCCGTTACACCTTCCCCCCCCTCCTTTCCCCTTCCCCCTCCCCCCCTTTCCCCCCCTCATCCTCTGGCAGTTATCCCTGCTCCTGCTTCAGGCGGCTCCTCCGGGCATGCTCCTTAAGCCAAAGTATGGCCGCTTTCGCAATGAGTCTGTGACCTCCTCCGACGACCTGATGCAGAGCTTAGCCATGAGCGGCAAAGTTGTAGCCACACCGGTGGTCCCCTCCTCCACCCCAAGCCTTCCTCTGCCTCGACTGGATCCCAGTGCCAGATCGTCGTCCTCGGCTGGGGCTACAGCCCAGGCCGACTCGCCTTGCCTGGATGGGGAACAGGATGCCACCACTACCTTTTGCATGCTCATCCCTAGGATGCCCCAATGGAAGTTCTCCAACTCTCTGCTCAGCCGGAGCCCATCCAGCTCTAGCAAGGACTCGGGCAAGGCGGCTGCAGGTCCTTCTCAGGCCTCAGTCTCCCATTCTTCATCACACAGGCCCAGTCTTGCCACCTCAGCCAGTGGCCCAGTGGCCAGTCTTGCAGCGGTACTTAACTCCTGTGACCCTGTGTGTGTCACCCCCTGTTCCTTGCAGGCCATTCGAGGGCAGAGAGCAGTTGCAGCGGCAAACTCTGCCAGTTCAGGAGGGCACGTGTTTGGGGCCACAGAGGCCATGGCGGGCTCTGGGAGTTCCAGCAGCTCCAGGTCAGGAATGAGCCGCCGGACAAGGGTGGAAGGCATGTGGCTGGGAGAGGACTTCACCCAGAAGGGAAGCTTCATCCACAAACCCTCTCAAGGCTGGCTGCACCCTGACAAGAAGATTGCAGGACCAGGGGCCTCTTATATTATCAGAGTGAGTCAATGGTCACCTTATTTCTTTTTCTTTAATGCATAGGGTATGTCCATTGTAAAGGAACATTCACTTAATTCAGGATTTGTTTTGAAAGCGGCTAGCAAACATTTTTTTTCTGGTACTTGAATATTAACTACCACATAATATTAATGGCACTCTATCTCTGTGGATGATAAACAAAAGAACAACACAGTGCCAGGCAGTTTGTTATGCAGCTCATGTGGCGAGTGCTGGGGAATACATAATTTAATCCAGATAGATGGCTTGGTGTGGCTGGTAGGGAGACTGCGTCAGGATAGCACACAGGCGTCCGGGTGGAGAATGATAAACCATGAAATTGTGTGTAGACTGTAGTCAGGATATCTATTTTTTTTTTTTTGCAACACTGTAAACTGTATGCATCACATACTAAAAACAATAACAATCTGCATTTATAGTGATTGTGAGCTCCCACTGTAAGCTTGTGGGAGTGGTGTTCTTTGTGTGGTTTCGAGATTGTTTACATCCACATGTGCAATGAGACCAAAAGATTTTATCCATGATATGATTTACAATCCTGCAGCATAGTGAATCCCACTGCATTTATAGTTAGTGTTGTATTATGCTTGAATGACACTTACGCAAAACGCTTGTGTTATCAAAAATAAGATCAGGCTACATAACCGAGTGGATGGTTGGTTGTCCCAACCGAGAGATGAGAATGATAAGTTTTTATTTAAAAAAAAAAAGCAGTTTTCATCAGTGTGTACTTGTGATTTGTGTTTACAAAGAGTTACCATCCCAAGCAGACTGCTTGACGTCAATGTCACTGATCTCCCCTTAACGATCCCCCATGCCTTTTCACCTCCGCCCCTCTTGCGCCACCCCCCCACAAACTAATGACATGGCTCTTGATTAGCCCAGTCCAAGGCCCAAGCATGCTTTCTAATGGAATACAGGCACCATTCATTCCTATATTCAATTACATTTAATCAGTCATTTGCATCATGTGATGTGGAAGAGGGTGGCTGGATCAGTATGGGAGGGGTCCAGTGGTAAGTATGAGATCTCATCACCAGCAGGGCTTTCCTGGATCCTTCAAACAAGTGCTGTTCTAATATTTGATATCTCAGTTAATTATCAAACCAAGCTTTTACTGCAATCATTTTAGATGACCCATGAAAGCTAACATTTGAAATGCATTTCACAGCAGCTAAAGCAACACTACATGTCCAGTTCGGTGGTAAATCTATGCAGGGAGGAGTACTTGCTGCATGTATTAGTGTCAAAGTGACAGTAGATTTCTGCTGTGCAGTGCCCTTTTAATCAGCATAGCTACAATAGCACACAGCTCTCTCCCTCTATTTCTGTTTCAGTGCCCCATTCTGTCTCTCACACACGGTCACTCCTCTGCTCGGAAAGACACAAATACGATTCTTAGTATTGCTTTCCTCCTTTACACTTTCTTTGTCAGGCTCTGTGTCTGGCCTGCATCTGCCATCTTTGATAGTCAGGACACTGCAGCAACCGTCAAACAAAGCACTGGAGCTGCCAAAGCTATCATCTAGAGTTTGATCCCTGGCTCCCCCAGCCCGCATGTTGAAGTGTCTCTAGGCAGGATACTGAAATCCACATTGCTCCCAATGGCTATGCTGTGAGTGTGCATGTGAATGATTAGTTCCTTCCTGATGAGCAGTTGGTTAGAAAGGTGCTATACCTGGACCAGACCATTTACTAAAAACAAAAACAAACCTAATCTTTCAATGTTCTGTTGGGTAACATCCAGCTGTCCTCACTATCTGTCCATCTGCCCATCCATCATTACACAACATACACGCTTCTCGATCTTGCCTCGCCTTAGTGGTAAAATGAGAACATATAGATAATGAACTGGGCTTATGACATTTTCTACACTTATAAACTACAAAACGGCTGCTATTTATCTCAAAAGAAGGCAGCCGTAATGCAACAAAGTTTGAACGTGGTGGCCAGTGTTATTAAATTTCTGAGGAATGCTTGTTGGAAAGTCAGTGTCCCCTGTAGCCCTAGGAATTGTGTGATGGCGTCTCTGCCAAAAGCGTACGAGTGCAGATAGAGTGATAGAGGGTATGCGTTGTATCAGCAGATGATTGTGTGACAATGGTAGCATTGGCAGAGAGAGGGAAAGACAATTTTCCTGATGGAAGACTTCCTCCTGTCTCCAGATCGGGTTAGAAAGCTCATTACGCTCTCAGGCTCAAAGGTTGCTTTCTTTCTCTCTCGGTTTGTTTGTATGGCTTCTGGTATGTCTGTTGCAGTCACTAACAATCCTGGAAACTGCACTGAACATGACATTGACTGAGCCAAAGCACTGTAGGATAGGATGCAAATGGTTTTACAAAGAGTTTATAAATCACTCAAGCTGCTGAAGAGGTTTACATCACTTTTGTTTAAGCTGTGTTCTTGTAATCTTTTCAAGCAGGTGAAACACAAAAGGATCAGTCAGTAATGCTGCCTTCCACAATCAATGGTCATGAATTTGTAACAGTGATTCTTTTTTATATTTTTATCAATGCTATGAATGTAATATATGCTATAATCAGGTTAGTTTTCATCAGTAATTCCTGGATAAATGTTCTTTATATGGGATGTTGAATTGCACTGTATAGATATTTAATTATGATGGCGGGTAAACCTTTTTTTACAAGCAGAAAGGTGAAGTTGTAGATTTTACTCACCTCTCCGTCTTTTCACGTGAGCCTCACAGTCATGCAAATAAGTCCAGGACATTCTCACATGCATCCCCCAGAGGCCTAAAAAAGCTGCAGTTTGTCCATGATTTGGAGCTCTTAGTGCTACTAATCTAGTCAAGGTGCCATTAGCACCCCAGCCTGACAGCTATTAGGAAGCTGCTCAGCTGGCTGCTACCTGATGGTGTACACTTTAATGGCCTATATGTGGATTTGAGTTAAATTATGATGCCTTGTTGCAATTACTCATGCTTACAATAGAGGATTACATATTGTATACTGCGGAAATGAGTTTTACTCAAAATGCAAATAATGCTAGACATGTTTATAGTTTTAAACAAATTATGCTTATTTATAATGCATGTTGATGTCCTTTTAGAAAGCTTAAATCATTTTCCATTGTGAGTTAAGTTCAGCAGTTATTTTTCAATTGAACATTTTTGTGACACCTAATCTCTAAATTTTAAATAAAACATTGAATAAAACACAAACATTTTACAACACTTCACATGTCGGGTTCATGATTATATGGGACATCTATTCCTGACCAAAATCTTTCCACCGCCATATTTTAAAACTTCTGTTTGGTTTGTTTCTTTTTGCAGTACATGGGCTGCATTGAAGTACTGAAGTCAATGCGCTCGCTGGACTTCAACACGCGGACTCAGGTGACAAGGTAAGCTAGTAACCATCTCTGTTGGTAGCGATGAGTCAGGAGAATATGATCCAAGATGTATAGGATTAACTGAAGTATCGCCCACTATAATATTACGTTTCTACCAGCAGTCAGTTCTCGGCTGTTACTTTAGATTTTTATTTTCTTAATTTTATGTAAGTGACTTGATAAATGAGTCACACCTGTAGCATTTGGTTTAAAACAACTGACTTTATGGGAATGTAGAGAATGTCATGGCAGATGCAGTGTGTGTCCCAGTTAAGAGACAAACAAAACTAATGCATATCAATACACAATATGCTCAGTGGCATGACAGGTGATGTGTATGTGTAAAACTGTGCCTCAGGGTCTGTGTTTTCATGTTTCTGTTATAAAAGCACTCCCTCCCTCTATCGCTCACCCTCCTCTCTCCTCCACAATCAATCATCAGTAATCTGAGCCCACCGTGCTTCCAAGGCTTAAGTGCAGGGGGAGGAGGCAGCTGCGATGGAGTGATAGGGAGGGAGATCTATTATTGATGATGTTTGCTAATGACTTTGGAAAGCTGCAGTGGTCCTCGTCAACGCACCCTGCTGGATAATGTCTGCGGTTGTAACTTCTTGGGGGAGTGGGGGGTCAGAGAGCAGACTTCAAAACAAAACAACAAAACATTAGCTAAAGGCAAAATCATACTGAGCATAAGCACCAGGTTTTATTGTAGTGACTGATTGCATGGAATCAGTTTAGTCAGGATTGTTTTAGTGCACTGATTTCTTTTTGCATCCCTGAGGTTGTTGACTATATAGCAGATTTTCAGCATCCTTGTCCTTTTGTTAAACTCACTGCAGCCTTTTCCATTTAGTAGCATGTGTAAGGCAGTTTACCAATGCTTTAAAACTGAATTTCTCAGCGGTAATGACATGAGGCCTAGTCATTACTTGGGGATCATGGACCATCTGTCCCACAAGGCCAACAATCAATGACTCTTTGTCTTCATTAATTTAACAAATTGTTGCTGGATGCCACTCAAAAGCAGCAGAGCCTTTATCATGCACCCAGAGCTGATATTCTTTTTGCCTTGATGACTTTTGTAGAAGTCAATTCAGTCCTGGAAAACACCAACATAACCTTCAGTGTTTGTAAGAATTTCAAATGTACTTCAGCTCCTAAATTTGAAGATGGCGCATTCTCTAACAGTACTCTTTATGGTATGTGTTAAACAGCAACACCAGTGATAATGAGGCCTGGCATTTTATTGCAGGGAAGATACTGAGGCTGCAGACAAAACAGCCCATCTCCCTCCTCCTCCCTCGGCTCTCTCATGAGTCATTCAAACATTGCAGTGTTTTTCAAAAATCCCTGAGAAGACCTTTACTCGAGATGGGGCCCGGGACTCTGCTTTTTAAATATTTATGAGCCACCTGATAGGGGCAGCTGGGTTCTTGACTGCTGTCCCCTGGCAGTGAGAAGGCAAGCTCCAGCCTCAAATCCACATTATGCCTCACACCCGCCATCAGACACACAGGGGACAGAAGCTTTAAACGCCCATTAGGCAGCCATTCCCAGGAGTTATAGCAGCTTCACTGCAAAGTGGTAACAAATCTGCAGAGAGCATTGCACTGTGGAAAAATAAATGTGAATAATCATGCCTTTAAGAGCCATCAAAGTGTGGAACTGCACAGCACCCAGACACTTTATTTTGGCTTAAACTAAAGTGTTTCTTATTCCCTAATTTGACAGGGAGTTAAACAGGAGGTTGATAAATTGTTTTCTTTGCAAGGAAGGACTTACTTTAGTACTTGTAAACAGAACTGCTGGAAAGCTTTTCTCGACCTTTGAACATGACCTTAGTCCGAGGGAGGGAACACAAAGCTTGTGTTCATGTTTAACCTCTGGTATTTCCATAACTGTGATGCAACAGTTTTTGAACTCCGGCTTCACAACTTTTAATCTCAGTTATGCTCCTCACATTGTGGGGGGGGGGTTAGCCATTTGATCAGTGGCCAGTGTGTCCCACTAATGTTTGACCTTCTATTCCACTAATTAGGGAAGCCATCAACAGGCTGTGTGAAGCTGTGCCAGGGGGAAAGGGAGCTTGGAGGAGGAAGGTTAATAGTAAACTTTAATCTTACTTTGCATGTTTCATTATAATATACTAAATTGTTTTATCCCTGATGGAAAAATAGATAAGTTAAATTTACAACAGTGTTTGTTTATAAGTCACCTTGGTACACATCACACCCTTGTGTGGTGCTCAAGTGTCCAGATAATTATATAAGTGATGTAAGTATTTTGTCTCGCATAACAAATACAGTAAATATAGCATAGTCATATGCTGTATGTATGTGATTGTAATATCCGCTGTATTCTCCTTTTTTATTCTTTCTCATGTAGGCCGTGAACAAAGCTCTTCAGTCCATTATGGGGAAGAGCAACCTGCGATTTGCAGGGATGAGTATTGCAGTCAATATTTCCATAGATGGCCTTGGTCTGCTTATCCCTACCACACGACAGGTGTGATGCTACAATACCATCAGTTCATCTCTACAAGGAATAGTCTGACAGTTGCCCAAAGAACTTTAAATTAAATGTTGTCTATTGCTGATACAAAGAAGGTTGTGATGAACATTCCACTTTAGTAGATGTGTATTGGTATTGCTTCAAAACCTGTATCTTTTAAACCCTGCTCTTTTCCATCTCTGGCCTCATTGTCCATTTGTGGTGTCTGTATCCACATTAATTAATGAAATGTTAAAGTAGAATATTGGCTAACCTCCGCCTCTGTTTTATTCACTTGTCTATTTCAGGTGATAGCGCACCATCCCATGCAATCTATTTCGTTTGCCTCTGGGGGAGACACAGTGAGTGCAGTGTGTTACTCCCTGTTCTCCTTTACGTTGTTGTTGGAATGGACATTTTGGCAGACATCTGACTGGATTCCACTTTTACTGGTTTCCCATCTCGTGACTGAAGAATCAGGGAGGGCTTTAATTTAGTTATATATGTCTAATTTAATTTTTCCTCCCATCTGTTGCAGGACACGCCTGATTATGTAGCGTATGTGGCCAAAGACCCAGTTAATCAGAGAGGTATGTCTTGAAAAGCTTCTCCTTCACTGCCTGTTTCATAACTATGTATATACAATGCTGGATCTTAAACATGGACCACTCAGAGAAGTTCACTTCAACATGTGTTTCACAATGCCACAATTTATTTTTGTAATACAAAAGAGATCAACAGTTACATTATAGTGTTTCCATTATTTGGAAAGAAATGTATGATAATGATTCTCCTATGAAGTTATTCCTGATATGAAAGTAGACTGACATCTGCAACATGCCTTGGTTTAGAACAGAAATCACTAATATTTTTAAGCAATCGATCATCCCCATTTAAAAAAAAGAAACTCAAAATGACCATCCAGTATTAAAATAGTGCTTTTAATAGTGAGCCACAATCTTACTCTTTAAGTATGTGGCAGCTAGAAAAACGTCTTGTGGTGTTTTGTCTCCTTCAGCATGTCATATCCTGGAGTGTTCAGACGGTTTAGCCCAGAGTGTCATCAGTACCATCGGCCAAGCCTTCGAGCTGCAGTTCAAACAGTACCTACATAGTCCTCCCAAAACCACGACATCTATGGAGAGGTAACATGCCAAAATTATGGCTCCTATGAAAAGATGAAATCCTTTTAGGACCAAGGCACTAAGAAATAACATCAACAATACAGCCTTTGTAACATTAAAGCTTTAACCTTGATACTGGCAGAAGATGTCAATGGAAAAATTAAATGTTGTTGAAGGAATACTGACACCTAGTGGAAGTGAAGTTGGTGGTTTACGAAGTTTACGTCACTCATCCGTACTTTGGCAAGACCTCCTGCGTATTTAAAAAAAAAAAGAGAGCTTAGTTGCATTTTCCACCACAAAAACCTGATCTACTGCACAACTCTCCAATTTGTTATTTATTACAAGGAGACATGATAGTTTGTTCTTGTATTACCTCAAAATCCATCTTATAATATTGATCCTCACAGATCTTCCGACCCTTTTGACCAAACCTCCATGTGTTGCAGTGATATCACTGCAGACACAGGAGCAACTCCAGACTGTCAGACTTTTGTATTCTGGTTTCAAACGCCTTCCTGCTGCCATAAGCAGCAGCTCTGGTCTGATCTATATAAATCTCTCGCAGACTTGTATAGATGGATCACGGATATGGACATGTCATATGATCAGACTGAATACATTTGAAAACTCCGATCTCATTGAATATAATTATAAAAATAATATAATTTATTGTTTAGATTATAGAAGTTGTGGTATTGATTGTGTAATATTACCAATTTAGTTATGTAGCTCTACAATTAAACGTGTCGTTTGACTTATGCACATATGTCCTTTTTCAGGTCTGCCAGGACAGAAGAGCCAATGTGGGGGGAGGATGAGGATGTTTCTGAGCATGACTACTACAACAGCATCCCTGGGAAGGAGCCTCCTGTTGGGGGAGTGGTGGACTCCAGGCTCAGGTCTAGTGGAGCCCTGCTGGGTCACATCCACACCCAGCCACAGACCAAGACAGCAGTACAGGTGAATATCCAGGCATGATTTTGGAGACAACATTAAGTCAGGTTCTGGACTCTTGTACGGTAGACTTGCTATACAGTACAGTTGGCTTCTTCACACTAATCAACACCGGCTTTGTGCTAAGATGCAACCTTACCATCTAATGTAATTGAAGCTACATCTGGTCATTATCAAGTAGTGCATGGCTAAACTTTACCAGACAACGACTGCCAGACTCAAGCTAAACTCTTTAATATCTCCCGCATAAACCGGTGACTGATGTTTTCCTGCTCCTTACCTGTATTGTTTACATGGAAATTAACAGGAGCAAGAAAATAAACTCCATAATTGTCTTCCTGATGTGCCTGCAACATAATTGCCAGAGAGATATGATTACATAAAGAGCCATGGCTCCTATGTTGCCATACCCGGGTGAGAGAAATCATCGGCGTCTCCCTGCAGCTTCTTCAAAATCTGGTGACATGCTGTAGCTAATGTTTCAGATAGTGCTTCAAAACTACATTATGTGAGGACAACAGATGAGAGCTGTCCATTCAGGTATGGCAATACAAATGTATTTAGGCTGTGTTCTTCTGGGGGGGGGGGTGTGTGTGTGTGTGTTGGATGTTAGATGGGCTCACCAGCCAGGAGGGAACAGGCATCTTATCCCCCTGGTCAGCTGTGCTATGAACTTCACTGGGACACTGAAACCACCAGCAGCTCAGGTGAGAGACCCTGTGGCAACACAAGTATATAATCTGTTGGGGAGAAAACTTGCTCACAAGTTTATCATTAATTTTTCTCACTTTAGTTGATACTGAGCTTTGTCATTTTGTAAAACAATACACTTTTAATAGAGAATAAACTGAAGGGTCTTGGATTGACTTGAAGGGTGTGTCGGAGTCTGGTCATCACTGCACTTTTGTGCCCTGAATGAAATTCACTTAACTTCTCGCACAGACAGAAGTTCAGTGTTTGGGGCCCTTCTAAAGATCACCCTTATAGAATTAGGATTCTTGGGATGTTTTTAATCAGGATGGCCTTTCAGATAAAAGACTTGGTTCAAGACTCGTGCTTCAAGTTGTCTGTAATCTTTTGATAAGAGGGAAGCCTCATGATTCTCTGAATCTAGGAAGATTAGCTGATTGCTATGGCATCCACTAATGGGGATAATTTAAAAGCGTTTAAAAAAACAATAGTAAAGTTATTCAGCAGCCTTTTTATCATTTAAAAATGTTACTAATCTACATTTTCACCTTTCTGCCTGGTGTATAGAAAACTAAAACAATGAATGGCATGTATGCTTTTTTTGCAGAAGTTATTGGTATTGACGTTTTACTGTTAAGACAATGGAAAAGTCACTTTATTGTACCTTATCTTACCAAACATTTCAATCAAACTTTGTTCATATATATCATTCATTCAGGCTAGCACAGTTCAAAGTACTTAAAATTAAATGTAAAAGTAATTGTCACCGGTCCAATACCAAGAGAATGAATTATAATACCGTAGTATAAAATATATTGATGTAATGATCAGACAATTTTAGTGGGTCAAATCTGTTGTTGAATGGTAGAAAGCTGCAATAAACACCAATCAGTTAACATTTTATATTGGTATTGTGAAGAAGCTGCCTTCTCATTAGTGCCTATATACAACTAATGACATTAGTGATCATACACATTCACTGCAACTGGTTTAAATTTTACTTTTTTAGTTATACAGGTGATATTTAAAAAAACTCAGTATTTCAAGATGTGATTTCAACCACTAAGGGGGTTAAAAAATAGCATTAAAATGTTTGCTGATGGACACGCACAATATGTAAAAGTCCAGCTAGAAGTCAGAAATGTATTGAGCACCTGTCTTTCTCAGGTCTGACATCAGATGGTTACCTGTGTGCTGATGGCCAGCCACCAGGCTGCAGAGATTATGAGGAGCATCAGTATGTTAACACCCAGAGTCTGGAAAACCTGGATTCACTGGCACAGGGTCTTGAAGCACACAGAGGGGCCAGGGTACCTGACAGTCCCAAAAAGGACCTCTTTGACATGAGTAAGTCCTGACAGCTCGTGTCACATACAGTGAAGATAAACTCACCTTTTTTTTTTATTTGAAAAATACAGTAAAATAACCTATTCGTGAAACATCAATGTCCCTGTAGGGCCCTTTGAGGACGCCCTGAAGCTCCACGAGGCCTGTGGGGGAGGGGTAGGGTCCAGTATGTCGGCTGCAGCTGGGGGTGTCCGGGTCCTGGAGGACCAGTGGCCCAGCCCTCCACGCCGTCGAGCCCCTGTGGCTCCAAATGAGGAGCAGCTCCGCAGGGAGACGTGGTACCACAGCCGCATGAGCAGACGGGACGCAGAGAGACTCCTGGTCAGAGATGGAGATTTTCTGGTCCGGGAGAGCACTACCAACCCAGGGCAGTACGTGCTAACTGGAATGCACTGTGGCCTGCCCAAACACCTACTGCTAGTGGACCCAGAGGGAGTGGTGAGTCTGGCAGTCTGGTGAAAACAGCTTACTAAAAATATGTTTGACAGTTGTCAAAGTTTATACTCGTGTATAAAACCACAGGAGGAAAAATTGTCATTAAAATATTCTGTTATAGCTGCACTGTTTCTCATTGCAAAGTGTTTTTTTTTTTTTTTTTTAAATCTGCTGATTGTCTAACTCAAACACACAGAATTATTTATTGGATGTCACTTATAAACACTGCCATTGTTTAATACAACAAACTGGGTTCACAGAAGGTTTGTGCTGCATGTAGTGAACACAGTGACTTACATCCCCTCTTTTTTGCTGTCCTCCATATAGGTCCGAACCAAAGACATGTTGTTTGAGAGCATAAGCCACCTTATCTCGTACCACCTGAAGAACGAGCTGCCGATTGTAGCAGCAGAGAGTGAGGTCCACCTCAAACAGGTGGTCAGGAGGAAACAGTGAGCCCACCTGGCCCTGCATGGGACGGTGAGTTTGCAGTATACTACACTCGAATGGGATGCGTAAAATTATCTAATGATGCAGATATCAGGGAGGCTGTGGATGGTTATTTTTCACTTTAAAAATACTACATGTTAAGAAGAATAAGATTGGTATAAGCCACTTAAAAATGCATGCGTTATTATAATTTAAAATATAGCTAGTTGAGCAATTACAATTTTCACACTTTAACTACAATAAATATAACATAGTGAAACATGTGACTATTGTATCTACAAGCCTAAAACCCGACTGTATGACCTTCAATCTTTTCCTAAAATTGTCATCCTTTGTCTACTGTTTCACAGCTGGATTACTGTGTTCTCAAGCAAGAACCACGTTCAAAAAAGGAATAAGGACATTTATCTGGAACAAAAGGACTCACAGGTACTTTCTTTCCATGAACAATTCTAAGGAGAGGGAGGCATCTGACATCTCCTTGTACTTTCTCTGCCTTTTGCCTACAAGGATTAACCGAACTATCCCTCATCTGTCACAAACTCCTCAGCATGCAGCTCTTAAGCTAACAAACCAACTAGAATCCACTTTCAGAGCCAGAAAATTGTCAGCCAATATAAAATTAAATGAATGAGACGACTATTTGAAGGAAACTTCAGGAAAACAAAACGATTTGATGCACAGAACTGTCCTACAATGCCTGTAATAGTGAAGTGCTTCCAGTATACCATGGCTTGCCCAACCCCTCAGTCACAAGTCGTCCACTGAACAAATAACGGACAAAGCCAGAACAAAATGGTCACTTAATATCTGGTACAGTTACTGTGTAAAAAAAAAAAAAACAAACAACAAAAGATGTCAGGTTAATCAGTAGTTGTGTATAAATGCAAGAAATGAAAATACTGTGGTGAAGAAATGTCTTTCATTGGACTGTACACTTTGTTACATGTTCACAGGTCTGCAGTACTTGACTCTAAAGATGGCACAATGGAAACACATACATTCATACTATCTTTATGTAGACAGCCAAGTGGACATAGTCTTGAAAGTAGTAAGTTTTATCACATTTACCATAAATATCATGTCATTTTGTGGTGTGTTCGTAAGGGCTGTTCGAAATTTGTTAAAGATGTACTGTCTGTGTTATATAAGCCTGAATATCATTGGTCAGACTGTACTCAAATCAAAACCACGTCCTGGGTTAAACAACTACTCTGCATACAAACTCAGTATATCCATGCCTCCATTTCCACAGCCCCTCCAACTTCAGTGCCTTAATAACTACAGAGACAGGCATTTGTGTCAGAGTGTATTATAATGTGCATTTATGCTCCTAACTTAAAACACTAGTTTTCTTGCCATGCCAATGAACGACTGAACCAACATCAAGATGAATTAAGCTCTTATACTTGTGAACAGTCATGTAAGCTGCTCTTGTTTTGTTTAATACTGCCTTATTAAGTCATGACTGTCATTGTCTTTATGTGCGTTCCTCACAACAATCCCCTCAGTGAAGCTTTCTTTCTTAGATGCAAGCCATACATAGAACTAGTCTACAGTGATTAATATGAAAGACAGGGGATTTGGACTTGAAATTAAATCCTTTATTTGTCCCTCCTCAGGGAAATGCATCACTTTGATTGTCCTCATCCCACTTCTGCATCTTTACATGTCAATGACTTGCTCGTGTATTTCTGCTCCTTGCCTGCACTGTCAATAAGTTTCCTAAACCAATTTTTGCCGATGTCATTCTTTGAAATCTTACTCAAGGTAGGTCATGCTTTTTGCAGTTCTGTGTAATTAACAACATATCTTTAATCAGGCCCTCCACTGTTCCTAGCTGCAGCCTCATTAATGCACAGAAGAGGTGAGCTAAACGGCGTTTGAGGTCCAAATGATTTGTAATTATTTCTGATGTCCTTTTTGCTTTCTCAGGAAATTCTTGGATCTTTCCCCCTTTGAACTTTAATGGCTTTTTGTCAATAAAACTTATTGAAAAGAAGGTACAGTTCAAGTGGTATATTTGTCATTTGTGAGTCTGCCAGCTAATATAGCAGCTCCTCAGTTTAGGCCCGGCTGTCCAACTTTCCATGCACACATGCTGCAGCCAAATTTCCATCCCCCTCCCAAAATAGATGAGGGGCAATGTAGAAGCTGTGGCTCTGGGGACCTAGTTTGTTCAATCAATGAAGCAAGTTACAATAATTACAGCAGAGCAATTTATTTTTCCTTTTTATTATCACAATATTTTATAAAATCAACAGGCTTGTCACACAATCAATGCACCTGATCGTATCTTCTAATGACTATTCGCATTCAATTTCTGCTACCTTAAACCACTGACTTGTAGGCTGCTGTCATTTTAGTTATCCAGCCATGAAGGCACTCTACAGTTCTATCAATTTGGTTATCAGTAAAGCCTTAAGGCTGTTGTCTAGGTTACTGTATTGTACACATGCAGCTATGTCTGAACGCCAGTCCGTTGTATTTGGCTCTTTAGACAAGGTCCCAATGATGCAGGTCCCACGTGTTGCAGTGCTGGAGTTGCTTTATGCTGAACTGCAAAGGGACTGGAAGGTGGAGAGAGACTCGCAAATGTAATTATCAGTGTCCCTGCTGTGACATCCTCAGGATTTGGAGTAGCAGACCCTGTACCTCTTCATCCATTCGACCCTGTTGCACAACACACAGCAATGTAAGAAAATGAAGGTTGTTTGAGCACAGGCAGAGCCCCTTAAACAGGCTCAATAGATTTATCCACTCAGAGGCTTGAGAGGTTCAAGCACAAAACATGCACCGTTCAGAACAGATCAGATGAGGGCCCCATGTCTGGTCTGGAACAATATGCTAGGAAAACCTCTACCTTGCAAAAGGAGCAAACTGTTATCTTAAAGGTCAATGACACCTGAACAATCTCTCATTACAACCAACACTACAAAGAAATAGCTAATGTGTACACCTTAGCTGTGGAATATGATGAACAAGAAGGTAAGTTAAGCTCCTTGTCCCTGCACCGCTTCTGAAATTTCAACCACTTTGGGTTGCAGACAAAGAGTGGGAATCCACCATCTCTGCTTACCAGACAAAGGGGGACAAACTCATATGCAGCGGTCAGAGCCGTGCAGTCTGTAGGTGGCTGTTGAGCCAGTGGCACATAGAACATTTCATTGCTCCATCCTGAGAAAGGGGCCCCCCAAAAACTCAGGAACTAGCTAAGACAGTCGTTAAGTGCACACATACACACATGGAAATCCTCAATAAAATTACCATTTTACATCTAATAACAAAAGGTTCAAGTCTTAAACTGTGCTCTGATGTGTATTTGCAGATTGAACTGACCTGTACAGCTGCCAGTAAATGGGAACGGTATATAGCCACCACCTGTTTGTGCTTTCTCTCCCAATCCTGCAAAAAGGTCACTGAAATGTTAAGTTTGTCTTGTCATTTTTTTCATTGCTGATGGTGATATATACAGATATTAAAATAAGTATTGTGAAAAATCACCATGGTGTCAATGTTCTCCTCACCTGGAGCTGCTGGTTGAGTATGGCAATCCTGTTCTGCAGTGCCACTTGCTGTCCAGGGTTTCCATGATGGGTAGGTGAGGAGGAGCGGATTCCCAGAGGAGGTGACAGAGCTCCCAGGGCCTCCTTTAGCCGAAACACCTCCTTGGACAGGTCTGTTATCTGCACGAAGACAGAAGAGACATCAGTTTGGCCACCCCATAGGTGCTTCAATAGCATTTGTTTAAACTGGCCTTCCGATCTCTCACCTTGCGGTCCTTCTCCTTGACCAGGCCCTGGGATTCCTGGATGTTCTTGTGGAGCTCCTGGATGTGGCTGGATTGGGCCTGCAAATCAGCTAGCTGTTTTTGCACCGTGGCCAGCTGGGACTCTGCGACCTGTCGCTCACTCTTATTAAAGAGAGCCTCCCTCTGTACCTGGAACACCTAGACCAGTAAAACCACCAATGGCACCCTGTCACTACAGCAAAGCTATCTATTTAGTTACGTCTCCAATTCAGATGCTTTCTGCTTATATAAAAGTGTCAGTATCGCAGAGCAGTTGCTGTAGCAACAGGTTCATGCAGACAGAAATACAAGCTTGGAAAAAAAACCCTCAACCAAAAGGACTTAAGTTTTGTGTACCTGCGTTACCTTGCAGCAAAGCTCCTTTGCCATTTGATTGCCTTTAACATTCATGCTGTACTTTGCCTTGATTCCTGATTATGTGGATGAACATACCCTCTCCTAGAATACCTGTTTTCATTTTCTCAGAATCTAAAATGTCTATTCCCAAAACCATTGCTTTCTGAGTGTTTGCTCACATGAATTTCCAGTTTACCTCTGATCATCATACATACACCCGTGCTAGAGTGCAAATTAAATACAGTATACTTCAGTAAGTCATACATTACATTACACAAACATTTGATTTTGTTTGAAAAGTGTGACTTTGTAACAAACCCGCTTCCATAACCAGCACAAATATACCTATTAGTTTGTGTGCAAGCACTAAATTTCAATGTTGGATGTGGTGGTTCCATGTTCTTGCAATAAAATGCCTTCTGCGTTCAGTAGGATTAAATTTATGAAGTGCATTAAAGTTCCTTTTAAGATATTTTCTGTGTGAAAATGTGGCATCTTATTAACCTCTGTGCCAACTTGAGTCGCGGAAGCAGTTACCTAGTTTTTAAATTTAATGTAAAAATAATATAGTAATAGAGTTTAAGAACTTTTGAAGTGTCATTAGGAGCCTATAGTGCATATACAACAATGCTTCAGTGCATCAGTAAGCACATATACAAATTGATCAATGAAATAGAGGGACATACTGAATAGGGAAAGTAATACACATGAATAATGTAGAGGCAGGAAAGAAGCGTTCATGGAACACAGCTCACTTTGTTGCAGACACAATACCATCTTTAGATGGCATTTGAAGGGAAGGGAGAAGGCAGACACAGTAACACACGCGTTCATACACACCTCAGTGCAGGTCTTCTCATGTTTGCGAGTGAGATCGTTGAAACGGGCTGTGGCGGCGTTGATCTCAGCCTGCAAAGAGAGCCGCAGGGCCTCGTGGTCCTCCTTGGAGATCAGACCCTGTTCTGCAGCCTTCTGGGATTTCAGCTCTCTCAGCTCCATTTCCTTCTCACTCAGAGCCTCCTGGGCTGCTGCTGCATTACTCTCACTGGCCTGCAGGGAGAGCTGGAGCTCTGCCTAAGAGGCAGGAAGCATGAGTATTACCTCATTATTTACAATGTACAGTAAGACACGACCTAACTGACAATCGCATTCTTTTCAACTCCATAACTAACGCTATCCCCAACTCTCTTTTGTGTTTAATTAAGGGTATGTTAATGAATTCCACTCCTGTCACCCCATGTCTCCCTCTACTTTTAGTTAGAGGCATTGTCTTTAATGAGGTAAAAATCCCTAACAAAACAATAAAGAATTTGTTTGATAACATCTCATTCCCTACAATATCCTTTAGAAACTCAATCTCCCAATTATTTTCAAAATGTACTATTCACTCGTTATGTTCCAAATATTTAAAATTCCCTATATTTCCCAAAGCCAAAGAAATCCATTTTAAAATTCTAAATGGTGTGTATCCATCCAGTGACTTGGTACGACAGCATTTTGGAATAGAAACCAATAATTGAAAAATAATTCAAATAAAAAAATAATTTTGTGATGACAATGAAACTATTGATCATTTATTTTTCCATTGTATGTATTCTGAAGCGTTATGGCTTGATATACATGACTGGCTTTACCCAAAGGTTTTCCTTCCCACAAACTTTTCTCTGACGGACATTATCTATGGTTGTGTCATGGAGAACAACAAAGATGATTTTCTGATTAATAACATTATCAAACTTGGGAAGTTTTCGAAAGTGAATCCTACGTTTTGTGTATTTCAAATGAGTTTGTTTCCCTTAACATTATGAAAATTAAGAAACTAAGAAAAAAAAACCTAGCCTTTTTCTTTTTATTAAATTTCCTCTTCTTTTTTGTTTTTGCCTATATTTTGATATGCACTTGTTCCTTTCTGCAACATGCAACAACTTAATGCCATGTTTTTGTATATGGAATAATTTTCAATAAAAAATTAAAATAAAATAAAAAATTT
Source organism: Micropterus dolomieu (assembly GCF_021292245.1). Lineage (NCBI taxonomy): Eukaryota > Metazoa > Chordata > Actinopteri > Centrarchiformes > Centrarchidae > Micropterus > Micropterus dolomieu. The sequence goes on along the minus strand of NC_060154.1, from coordinate 19,489,458 downwards.
ACAATGTACAGTCTGACCAGTAACATACTAAAATGTTATAGCAAACCTAGTAGCTGTAATGTACTCCTAAGTAACACTGAAATGCAATTGTTTTGTCTGTAATTGGCACGCTAGCTACATGACTAGGGTTGAAAAAAATTCTCCTACATACAAGTTAAATAAATCATGTAACAACCAGTGGATTATCAAAAATATTCATTGTCACAAAGCTGAAAACTGTGCTGACCCTGTCTGAATTATAAGATTCAAAATGCTGCAAAAATTAAATATCAACTTAGGGACAGCCATTTCAGGGCCAAGGTTTTGGGGTGGCTCTGCCTCCTCTGGATTATTTGTTTAATGAAGTAAGAGCCATCCATCCATCGTCAACTGCTTATCCTGTGTACAGGGTTGCGGGGGGCTGTAGCCAATGCCAGCAAACATCGGGCGAAAGGCAGCGTACACCCTGGACAGGTCGACAGTCCCTCGCAAGACCACACATATCCAAAAAACCACTCACGCTCACACACTAAGGACAATTTAGAGTGACCAATTAACCTAGCCTGCATGTCTTTGGACGGTGGGAGGAAGCTGGAGCACTCGGAGAGAACGCATGCAGACACGGGGGAGAACATGCAAAATCCACACAGAAAGGCCTGGGGCGACCAAGGTTCAAACCCACGACCTTCTTGCTGTGAGGTGTCAGTGCTAATCACTGCACCACCCTGAAGAAAGAGCATGTGGTACACTGGGAAATACCCTAACATGAAACAGAAGCAAAATTTCAACCCTGCCCTTTGTCTGAGTCTATACCCCTGACTGGCACGCCTATTTCCCCTGCTGACCTTGACTTTCTCATGCTCCTCTTTGGGTATGGCATCCTGCATGGCCTGCTGTTCAGCCTCTAGTCTGGCAACCTGCTCCTCAGCCTGACCACGAAGGGTCCTCTCCTCCTGGAGCTCCTGCAGTGTCTGAGCTAGTTGCTCTGACACTGCAGACAGTGCCTCCTTATGTTTTGAGAGTGGCACTGCGTCTATCAGCTGCAGGGCATCCTGTGCACGGCCCTCCCGCTCGGCACACAGACAGTCCAGAGCCTGTGCTGCTTCCTGCCTTGCCACCTCCAATTCTTCTCTCATTGCTGCCAGGGAGCGTCTGGAATGCCCTGATTGGACAGAGACATGATCGTTCACACAATGGACAGAAAAGTCCATTTAAATTTAAGACATTTAAACATTTTTTCTCTTGAACACATACCTTACTTAAAGTAGAAAAAACAACAACCAACACACCTGATAAGACTGAGGGCTCTGAGCTCTCTGACTGCTCCTCCTCGTCGTCCTCCTCTTCCTCATCTCCGCCTGCAGGAGGCCTGAGTCTTTCCAGCTCCAGAAGAGCATCGTTGAGCCTTCTAGCCACGTCCACCCTCTCCCTGGCCAGCTGTTCACACTGGAGCCCGAGAGTCACCTGGACCTCCTCTAACTCCGAGCGGGGCACACAATTTCTCAGCTCCCCCTCCAGCTCTCCCAAACGCTCCTGGAGACGACGGACCTGATCTCCATCTCCTGCTGCTCCTTCCTCTTTCACTGACGTTCTGCTCTCTGCCAGGGCTGCCTCCAACTCAGCCACTTTATCACGGAGACACTTCACCGTTTCCGTCTCTTCTCCTTCGCCGTCTTTCTCCCCTTCTTGTTTCGTAGAGTCTTTCTGGGCCAGAGCAGCGTTGAGTTCCTCTACTTTCTCTTTCAGCTGTTTGATTGTGTCACTGTCCCGGCCACTCTGACCCCTTGCCTCACCCTGTGTCTTAGCTAGCTCCTCCTCTAGCTCCGTCACCCTCGCTCTCAGCTGCTGTGCTTCTTGGCTCAGACCTTCAGCCCCACCACCTGCTGCGGCAGTATCCCCTTCCCCACACTCCACAGAAAGCACCCCAAGGCGCATCTGCTCCTTCAGCTCCTCCAGCTCAGACTGGGAGGAGGCCAACTGGTCCTCCAGGCCTCGCAGCTGCCCCTTCAGAGCCTCCACACTCTCTGCATCTGCACTTCGTTCTTGAGACTCCTCATCGCCACTGCAAAACAAAACAAAGATTAACAATCTTTCAAGAACCAACTCAAACAATTTAGTCATCAAATAAGTCACACCAATAAAAAAATGAACAGAAACATGTCTAACATCATACCATAACCCATACTGTGGGTTATTTACAGTACTGATCAATATGTGGATAATATCCTGGGTTAACTAATTACGACTAAGTCTATAAGACTTAAACAAACAATTTCTCAAAGCCCACAGTGATGTTTTCAAATTGCTTGATTTGTCATGCGAACAGTCCAAAAATCCACATGTATTCAATTTACAAACATGTAAAAGAGAGAAAAGAGAGAAAAGTATCAATGGCTGACTTGCTATTGACTAATCGATTAACCAACTAATGATTTGAGCATTACATCGTACAGACTGTAACACATTAACACTGTATTATTGAAATATACAACTGCAACCCGTGATAGTACAAATACACATATATTTGTATCATTCCTCAAGATAGTAGATAAGCAACAAATATGTTGGAAAAACAAGACATGTCATGTAATAGAGGTCAAGACACCATTAAAAACATGATGTCATGAGTACACATTTTGCCCCTAAGCCTGTTCAGCCTCCAGCTGCAGGAAAAATGTAAATGCTCAGCACTTTGAAAAAGCCCTGACAGGGGCCCCAAGCAGATACTGTTGAGACTTTGGAACTGATGCTAGAAAGGATGGGCACATCTCAGAATAGAGGTTGATCTAATGCAGTGGAGTCCAAGTTAATGTGATCTGTGATGGCTACTTCAGTTTGCTTCAGTCATAAATGGGCTTGAATGTATAAATCAGTCAATCTTACCGCTTCTCTGCCACACTGGAGACCTCGTCTGAAGCCTGGGCCTGAGAGAAGCGCTCCTGAAGGGCTTCAAGCTCCTTCCTCAGGGTGTCGTACTGAACTATGGGGACAAAGTCCGTGCTGGAGGTCTGCATGTCTGTGTCATCCTTCTCAAACATCTCCAGCATCTGTACAACAGAGAACATGACAGTAGCTTATGGAGGTTGTTTCCCTTGCAATTATATGCCTGAGCTATGTACCGTAAAGTAAACTTGCACAGAATTTACATGTAGTGTCCTTTGCACACACTTAACATGTTTAGTAAAAGAATGGCTATTAATGCTATGCTTGTAAGTAGGTGCTGACAGGTATTCATTACTTAAAAGAGAACTCTAGTAATTTTGTATTGTACTTCTATACAGTTGTGGGACAGAGCTTCTGTTTGTATATTGTTATTTATAATATATAATTTATAAAGTCCATGGTGACATCATCCAATGTTTTTTTTCTCAGACTTGACAAAGCTTCCCACAGAAGACATTGAACAGGCTACATAGTACTCCAAATGACTAGTAAACTGACATGTATGTGTTATGTAAATTGGTAGAGCTGCCCTTTAATTAACTTAAGTCAGTATGAGTTATGAAACCTCCGGCATCTAGATCATAGCACTAGGTTTTGGTTCTAGTTTACTTCTGACCTTCTTCCACAGACCTAATCTCTCTTTGCTCTCATATCAGACCTCAGATTCCCCATTCTACTTTGCCTGGATCGCTGCTACTCATGCAGTGATGAATGAACCACACCAGAACAGAATACTTCACACAAACTTCACTGCTCCAACCAGCATGACCCAGTTAGTGAAGGATATCAACAAAATGCCCCCATGTCTGCATCTGATGCTGTGTCTATTTATACCTGCACAAACACGCAACTGCCTTAGTGCATTAGTGTACCAAAGTGTAGCGTCATACAGTTTAAGTGGTCATGACTAATGCTTGAGTCTGGGACATTAAGCTACTCTTAACTCTCTTCATCTTCTACTGTGAACCATTTAATAATCACTTCACCATCGATGTCTCCTCCTTAAAGAGGCCTGAGGCAGTGTGTGTGTTTCATGTTTTTATATCCTGGTGGGGACTTCAACCTGAATACACATTAATCGATGGGGACAAAAATTGAGGTCCCCACAGTTAGAGACGACTTTTGAGGGTTAAGACATGGTTTTAGGGTTCAGGTTACAACTGGGTTAGGGGTAGGGGAAGGGTTAAGGTTAGGCATGTAGTTGTGATGGTAAGGATAGAGTAAGGGGCAAAGAAATGTATTTTGTCAATGTCCCGACAGTGATAGAAGAACAAACAGGTGTGTGTGTGTGTGTGTGTGTGTGTGTGTGTGTGTGTGTGTGTGTGTGTGTGTGTGTGTGTGTGAGAGAGAGAAAAAGAAGATTATGTTTGTGTGCTTTTATGTGTTCATACATTAGGTGTTTATTTGTGCATTTGTACTATCCCTGACCTTACCTGCACTTTGAGAGCTAGCTCAGAGTTTTGTGAGGTAAGTTCCTCTATTTGTTTGCGCAGCTCAGCAACAGTTCCTGGGTCTGCAGGGGCAGGAGAGGGGTGGGCTGAGTCAGCGTCAGCTTGAGAAGTGGCCTCATCCTGGGAATGGGAGGCTCTGGAGCGCTTGGAGAGCAGCTTCTCTAGAAGGAAAGTTCAAGGACAACCACATTAACAATAAATTAGTGTACTTCCTGACGGGATAGGCACACAAGGAATGCCCATGTGGAACAGCAGGGACACATGCATCAAACTACATGCATCCTCTCTGCCAGGGCTTGGGGAGTACATGTACACATACAGTAGATTACATACCTGAGAAGTCCAACATTTCATCTATGTCATCAGAGTCACTGGCCCCAATACTATGGCCTCCCTTCAGCTCCTCGAGCAGCTTGTCTCTCTCTGCCTCTGCCTCCTCTAGACGCTGCTTTAGCTGGGACAACTAGAGTACATATACACATGTAAAAATGGTGGTTCTAACAAGCAAGCCTCTGTCTTCACAAATGTGGTGTTGTCTCTGATACAGGTGCACACACACAGACCTCTAATGAATAGGTACAGGTTTACATAAAATCATAAAACATTTTGCAGAGACATAATTAAGAAGGGGTGTTTGCGCCGCCTGAAATGCAGTACCTCCTCCAAGGCAGAGAGAGCGCTCTGTTGCTGTTGCTCCAAAGCTTTGATCTTCTGGAGCAGACGGCCTCTCTCCAGACGCAGCCGTCGAATCTCTTCAAACACCTCAAACTCCTCATCCTCTGGCTTACACAGACAACCACAAAAAAATAAATTAGTAATGTCTGCCTATTGTTTAATATGCAGAACTAACAGCAGCTATAACTAGACAAAAATCAAGAATTACTGTGCTCACCTGGGCTGATTGCCGTGGAGAGGGAGAAGGAGACAGGGACTGGAGCTCAGGGGACTGGGCAGGTGGAGCAGAACTCCGGGGCTGTGGAGAGGGTGGCAAACCCTGGATCTTTGTGATGGGAAAACAGAACAAAATGAATCTTTGTTGTTATCAAAGACATGATACTCTTTAGTTAATCTCTCAAGAAGCAATGTTATATTACAGAGATCTTACTAAAGGGAATATAGTGAAATCAACATAAATTTAAAAAGACACCCTTTTATCTTGTTTGCTCTCACACAGTTTTTGTTTATCCTGGTTGTACGTTGTCTCTCCTAAAAAACTAAACCATCTGATATGTTTCTCACAGTACCTGGAGAGGAGAGCGGGGCGGTGGAGGAGCTTTCCGTTTGCGGGGGGTAGTGCCCCCTTGCATTGATGAGGCACCTGAGGGGATTTGGGGGGGCTGCGTGGGGGTGGGAGGGGGATCACAGTCAAGCAGAGGTGAAGCTCAACTCAAAATGGGAAAACAGAGGAAACTGAGATAAGACAAAGGGTCAGCAACAAAGGACGAACGAAAGCCAACAAAAAGAAAGCAGCACACAAAAACGATGACCTCATATTGGAAAACATGCACAATATGATCGGCCAAAGAGGGCCATGATCTCATTGGATGGAGGGAGTGATCCAGCACACAGCTATGCAACATTACCTCCTCGTCTGCGCCCTCAGAAGCTACGTATGCAGAGGGAAAGAAAACCAGCAAGACACTTTAACCCTTAAACCAGTGTGGTTCAGCAAACAAAAGGCATGTGTATGTGCACATACAGAAGTGTATACACTCTCACCTGCTGTCACTTTTCTAACATGTAATTTATGTTAGTACCATACATTTATCTTGTAGTAAATCCACCAAATTCTCTCCTTCATCTCCTTTTCAAAACCAGCCACACATCTGTTTTTCATAAATCAACAGTGTCTTTGTTGGGAGATAAAAGTGGAGCAAGCCTTTTGTCTTTCTTTTTATTTTAAACCCCCCCTTACAATCACACCCAGCTGTGCTCCTGAGCCACTTCCTCCTATTACAGTTGTTTCTTCAGGGAGAAGAGACACAGCCAGCATCCAGAGCAGAACAGCACACAAACAGAAGCCATATACTGGGTCGAACGATCTGTTAAATGTTGCTGCCACGTGTTTCATATGACGCTGACACTTTATATAAAAAATAACAGCTCTCATGAGTTGTTTCTTTTATTCCACCTGATTTATCAAAACTAACTAAGCTTGATTTACAGTAATACGATAAAAGAGAGAGTGAATCATCAGGAGGGCCTATCTCTACGAAAGAAAGAAAAAGACTTCAGGCCTCATACTGTACCTGGAGGTGCTCCGTCCTGCAACATCTGCATGATGCGTTGGTTGCCCGTGGTGATGCTGTAGTCGGTGGCTCTGTGTCCGAGGGCGTCGACCAGCTGTGTGTTGGCCCCACCTCTTAGGAGAGCTTTCACGGTCTCAACGCTGTCACTCTCACATGCCAGCATCAATGCAGACCTGCAATTTCATACAAACAAATATCATAGTAGAACATGAAAACAGCAGCATTGAGCCAAATAACAATGCAAAAGAATCACACACATCAATTTTAGACCTTCACTTGAAATATACAGTATGCTTGATATCTATTTTTTATTTTGGTCAAGATATCAATCAGGTTGTGATTCAGGATGAATTGTAGGGCAATTTATATATATGAATCACAAGAAATTAACATTTGTTCATTTGGTGTAATGATGCAGCTTGAAAAGAAAGATTTTAATGGCCAAACTGAAAGCTTGAGGTGTTGACCTGCATTCTTCCAAATCCATCCCACACACTGGAGACTTTCTATGGGTATCCTGACCCAGACAACCCCACTGCTGTGAGAGTAATCCTGAAAAGGTTTTTTGGTTTGTAGCTTAGCCAAGAAGGCTGTTTCATGCCCCAATCTGCCTCGGCAGGCCTCCCATTAGACACTTCGTCATTCCATTTGTCAAAGCTTCAGCAGCTACAAGACAGTAGCCACTAAGATAGATTGAGGAAAGCTACTTCACCAAACCCTGACAGCCATACAGAGGATACAGAGGAAAAAGATCATTAACAGACCTTCCCTGGTTGTCTTGTATGTTTGCATTGGCATCTCGACCCAACAGAAAGACACACAGCTCCACTCTGCTCATCTGGGCTGCTAAAATCAAAGGGGTAGCCCCATCCTGACCGAGAGATACACGTGATTATTCAAACATCATGGAGTAACAACACAGATAATGTTGTCTAATGTACTAGATAAGAGCAAGAGTAAATAAAAAGTAAATCCATGATAATCATTTCTTTATTCATCTCACATAACAAGTAAATAAACTGCTAACCCCATCCTGTACATCCAGATCGGCTTTAAAGTCCCACAGGGTCTCAGTGCAGGACAAGCAGCCACTGATGGCTGCAGGAAATAATCAGAATTATGGTTAATAATAGAGGTATACATGCAGTATAACATGTGTTGTACTTTACATCATGAAATGTAATTTAAAGAACTTCTCTGTGCAGTTTGGGTGGTAGATAAAAGAGTTTTGTTCCTATTATACCAGCTTACTTTTAACACTTAAAATATGTTGAATGGGCTCTATGAGGGGAACATGTTGTATGCACTGTTATGTAACCAAACTGGTGTCTAGTTATGAAACTGTACCTGCATGATGAAGCGGCGTCCTACCAATGCTGTCTGTGCAATCTACTGCTAATCTCTCCTGTCAGGGAAAATAGAAATAACAGCAAACAGCAGTAAAAGATTTGCTAATTAACCTGGCTATGCTGCCATTCTGTGTTTTACCTGTAAGAGTCTCTTTAAACACTCTGAATGGCCGTTTTTGGCTGCGAGGTGAAGGGCGCTGCATCCTGGAATCAGTTATAAACAGACATTTATAAAAAATCCATGGCACACGTGACTGGCCAGCCTTGGCTTTTGAGATAAAACTTGTATTCTGATAATAAAATAACCCTACCAGCCCCATCAGTGACGTTGAGGTCTGCTCCATATGAGATGATGACCTCCAGACAGTCTAGCCGGCCTCGGGATGCAGAGAGGTGGAACCTGCCAGAAGGACAAGGACAGTACATGTCAGTAGTGATTAGAGATGACAAATTAAAAGCTATCTTAAATTTCTGATTCATGAGAATTGTTCCATTCCAACTGCTAATTCCACTCATTTGGTTAGTTTTAGTTCAAGATAAAGTGACTTTACCATTTACCAAAAAAGGAATAAGGGGAAAAATATGGAAAAGAATTACTTTTATTAGCAGAATTAATAATGGTATTGGAATTATTACAACCCTATTGCTATTTAATAGCTAGCCCACACTATTTCCAGGAAAAATTACTTTGCTTTTCAGTGACTAAGGAAGGTAAAATCAGTTGCCCAACTTACGCTGACTTGCCCTCAGCGTCCAGCTTGGTAGGGCAGAGACCTTTTTTGGCGATGAGAGCGGAGACTTTGTCTGGTTCATTTTGCTCGACAGCCTGCAGGAGCCTCTCATCATTTTTGCTCCAGTCCTGACTCTGGGGCGGCCAAGCCAGAGAACAGGTCAGCACCCTGAACTGCCTCAATGGAAACTGATACCATGCTGCATATCTCTTATAACATACAATACAACAGATGACTGTGCAGCTTAAAGAAACATAATGCAGTTAGGATTTGCAACAACCACTGATGATGTTAAGAGTTACAATAAACTACTTTTAAGACATAAGAAGAAATATTTTTAAAAAAGGATAAAACTATCAATTTACTTTCTATCCCTGTGATTAGTGGATAGAAAGAGGATACCTACTGGCAGTGGCAGTAAGCTGAAACAAGGACAGAACCTCTTCATCAAGCTAAAAACAGGCTGCTGAGGATCCATAATGGCTAGCAGGCATCGCACACACACACACACACACTCACATAACTAAATACAGCTACAGAGTACCAAGCCACCGCTGTGTGTCCTGCCTGACGATGCACTCTGCCGCCTGGCTACATAAACAATCTACACATTTACATTAGATATTGTAGAGAAATCTGCTACCGATAAGTTTCTACCAGATACCATTTAGAGGTCACAGCAGCGTCACAGTAGTAATCTACATAACAGACAATTTGTTCAATCCCCAAAATCACACCTCCAATGAAACTGATGAGCTTGACACACAAAAACTCTGACATACACACACACACACACACACACAATATCACTGCTATTTGCAGTCACAATGTCTCCCAGTGCAGTGCTCTCTGTCCGCATCCAAAATGATATCCTATCATCCTGCCTCGGCTGCTAGTCTGCCCGCTGCACCTCACACACTGCCACCCCCTTCCTTTCCTAGCTGCCCTCCTTTCTCTAACCTAATAATTTCTCTGCAGCCTTCTTCTCTGTAGCAGGCTTCCTCCTTCAATCCATTAGTTGTTTTTTTGTCAGGTCCTGCATGGTACCCCCCTGGCAGCGTCACACTGTAGATCTGTTTCCCTGCAGTTACGGAGCAGGGCCTGCGTGATGTGAGGACTCAGCAAAAAGGGGAGAAACAAGCTGGCTCTCTTCCGCCGGTTTGGATGGTCATTTACGGGACAGAGGGGGACATAATGAGGCACACAAACAAGCTGAAATCTAAGATAGTCTTTTAGGCTATGGAGGGGGTTTATGTATGTGGGGAAACCCTGGCGGATATGCAGGATCTTACCAGTCCGTTTGATATGACACAGGACTGAGTGGCTACTAAATGAAACTACTCATCAGCCTCATCCGAGGAGATCCTCATTGTCACCATTGTTGTTGTGATCACCAAGTGTGCCGTCTAAGGGAACAGGGAGGTAGAATTTCTCTTTAAGGGGACAGATATTACTATGCTGTAATGGTGCTAAATGCATCCTCAGGATCCAAATGCTCAGACCACATTGTAGAGCCAGTGGTTGTTAGTTTATCTGCATGTACCAGTGCCCCAGTGCTGCAAGAGGGCAAGGTCACTGACCCCATGCCAGCCTGCAACAAGCACTTGGCTCCATGGAAAAATACAGTAGGCTACATTAGGGAACAAGGTTAACCCCCAAATAACAAAGCCCATCAGAGTACCACAGGGGTGGCAGAAGGAAAGTAAGGATCCTTTGTATGTGTGTGCACGTGTGTGTGTGTGTGTGTGTGTGTGAATAATTGAAGGCTACCTGAGATATCTGGTTACAGCAGCCCCCCCCACACTCTCCTGCTGCTGCTCAGTAACACTGAATCCCAGTGCCACCCATACACACACACACACACACACACACACACATACAGACTACTTACTGTAGAGCAGCTGAACACTGTAATATTAGGTTAAAACACAGCTTGTATGATGCAAATCTCTAAATAGCTTGTAGGAGTAGAAAACAGGTGTACTACTTTTACACCTAACCATAAAGCTCCACATGCCCTACAACAGATGGCTCTTACCTCATTCTTTTTAAACTTTGCCTTCAGACTCTTCATAATGGGTGGATAGCCTCTGTGTCAACAGGAACACTGCAACGAACAAGGTAAAAAAAATAAATTAAATTTATTTTAAGTTCCAGGTTATTCCATGTGTCTTCAATGGTTTCATTTACTTAACCATGATCAACAGCGGTCGCAGCAACATGGCAACATGTGGGCGCACTAACATTTTAGGAATAGGCTACATAAGGAATGTACCAACAAAACCTGGCTAACAAACAAACCTTAACGCAGTTAACACAAATATAAATGTATCAGCAGAAACATGCAGCCTACCTGTGGAGGACAGTCCTACTGTTCCAGGTGAGTGTTCCGACTGTCCCATCAGCTGCTCACACTGAAGTCACTGCTGCCTGGCGGACAGCAGGAATACACCCGCCCCAATCGTAAATCAACCAATCAGCAATGCGCAAAACGCCGGATCAACGTTTGATTGGCGATGATGGATGATACACTGTGTCTGTGTTGTGCAGCGCAGCCCGCACAACGTGGAGCATTTCTGAAGACGCGTGTTGCCGCGCAGAGCTGTTATTTAGTGTTTAACAGGCTGCTGTAAGCTGCAGAGTTGTATTCCGTCATGTAGGCTACGACTTATCATTTTGTTGGTGTCCTCCTCTTCAGCAGCACCTCTAGCTCACAATTCAGCAGGGGGGTTGTGGGAAAGTTCCTCATTTGGGACATTTTAGCCAATCAACGAAACGTTAAAGTGATATCAACCAACTACCATGAACAGCTGAAACCGGAAGCTCACACTTGTACTAAGAAAGGTGAGTAAAAATGCAGGTGCAGGGTTAACTTAAATGTTAGGCTACTCCACTTTTATCGGTGTTATGAGCTTATATATATTATTAAATTCATATTTCACCGTGGAGTTAAAGCCTCTGTTTTCATATATGTTATGTCCATTTACGTTGCCCGCTTACTGGTCATGAATGGATTGCCTACTTACTGGGCTATTTTTTTATTTTCCACAAGCTATGAAATTAAATGAGACCTGCCTCTATTGTCGTTTCTAAATGATACACGCAATACACACCAGCAACCAAATGAGGGCAGTAAATGCAAGGAAGAGGAAACTATGGAAATCACTACTTTCTGCTGTTGAAGTCTGTGTATCCTCTTTTCCAGCCACTAAATTCAGCTGAAAGACTCATGGTCATATTCATATTCAAATGAAATGCATGGCTTTGAAAGATAACCTTTGTCGACGTGTGTCCTGTTGCACATGAGTGTCCACAGCCACTGATGCTCCACGGCACGCTTGTGCACCTCTCAGATTCACATGGTTCCTTTTCAGCTGGGAAGGAGCAACAACTGAAAGCGTGAAGTTCAGAGAAAATGTCATATCCATATTTAGCCCTTTATAATGAGGGAGTCTTATTAATTTTCTGAAATATTCCACAGCGCCTTGTTATTTCTGTTTGATTCAATTAAATGTTTGGCTCCTGTGCAGCCATGTTTATTTCGCTTGGAAAGACACAATGACTTTATACCTGTCTGTCTGTCTGTCTGAGATTATTGCTCTCTGAGAGCGATGCTGATTTTCCGTTTCTGTTTTGCTCTTCCCCCATGCTCTCTATGTATCTTCTTCTTGCTGAATCTGACAGCTCGCCTGTCTCTCTCTCTCTCTCTGATATTTCCATCTTTTGCCCAGTTTCAATCTTTTTTTCCACACAGTTCTGGCTCTCACCCCGGCCAGGATGGAAACAAAAGTTAAATGTATGTTCAATATCTTACTGAGCTGTAAGGAGGGGGGGTGGCGTTAAAACTGAGCGGATTGTGCAGATGAAAAAAGGAGAACGTACAGCTGAGGGGAAGGGGGGAAAGAAGGAAGACTGTTGGTACATTTAAAGATATGACGGGAGATAAAAATTCAAAGATTGGTAAAGAATGGCAGATAAAGGGCAAGGGGGAGAGGATGGGGCATACAAAAGATACAGAAAAGGTGCTGCATCCATGAAGGATTTAGATGTGAGGAAAAATATCTTAACTTGTGGGAAGAAGTTATTATGTTACGGGAACAACACATATTTTTCAATCTATGTTGTGTCTACAAGATCTGTATCAACTTACTGAATGACTGGATCTCATTCCCTCTAAGATAAGAACCTTTAGCACAACATATTGATCTTCTTCCCACATGATGATGACTGGTTCTAAATATATATGAATCTTGTTGCCACAGTCCTGTACTGTTAATGTTTTTGGGGGGACTAGTGCAGCAAGAAGGATACATTAAACAGGTACATGAGCCCAGGGGGTTTTCCAACTCTGGAGAACTTCTTTTCCACATAAACACATTTGACAGGCCTTTGTATTGGCTGATGTCATGAAATTAACCCTGTCCCCAGGTTTATGGTTTTCCCCCCTATAACTGATTTAAATTGGACTGCAGGGACATGCAAGATGTTTGTAATCACACACCTTTGGTAACTTCAGATTCACCTCACAAACAGTTTGGGGATTGTTTTTGATCCAGAGGACCCTCCTTTATAGGTCTGAAGCCTGTGCTTGGTAAACACTGGAGCAGCCGGACCAGACAGTCAGAAGGAGGAAGATGTAAAGGTCTTGATGGGAGAGTGTTGATGGTTGTGGTGATAGTGGTGGGGGTGGATTCTAGCTCAATGACCTCATCCAGTCTCCCACCCCTGGGAGAAAGTGAGCTCATGAGTGTTGTAAAAAAAAAAAAAAAAAAGAGGCATTTACGGTCTTTTAACAGACTTAGATGGCCTTACCCACTGTTAGCACACAATCCAATTTACCAGCGTGGGCCTTGGATAAAGGGACATCTGTGAGAGGATGAAACACGTTCAGGGAGAGTGAAAAGGATGAAACAATAGGAATGAAGCACACAATCAACAAAATGTATTATTTTTCAATCAGAGTGGACAGGCCTCAGTGGCTTTGTCGTCTTGTTTTTGTGATTTTTTTTTTTTTGTGTGTGTGTCTACACTTCTTTCTACACTTCGCTACAACAATGTTTATGTTGACCTAAGGATGATGGGATTTCCCTAAAGTCATTCCACCAAACCCTTTTATGAGGAAGCAGACAACCCTGCAGGCTTTTGTTGTTATTTTAGGGAAAACTGCAAAATAATTTCAAAAACTTTCTGTGAAGCTAAAACAGGCAAATTCTCCCGTGATGTCATGCGAATAAATAATGCACATTTTAGGAGTACATTCGTGCGAGTTCAGCCC
>NC_060154.1:19453315-19475461 GCF_021292245.1 Micropterus dolomieu | reverse complement strand
CCCACACACACACACACACACACACAGAGACACACAGGTTCTGTTCTTCAGTTCCTAATTTGTTTTCCCCATGCAGTTATTGTGCTTAAGGATGCATCTCGTGTTGCAGGCGGTATGATGTGCAGATATTTCAATGAATGAACGGTCGGCTGACTGCGAAAAGGAATAGCAGGATATTCCACGGGGAATGAAGCACCTCCCCTTTAATCGCTCGGTTGACTTTCTCTCGGAGGTGTAGCCTCTTCACTCGCACGTTTGCCTCCAGTCGTTAAAGGAACTCCGTGGATTTCAGCGCTCTTGTTTTGTTCCAGAAAAGCTGTACTTTTCTCTTTTCCTGTCCCTTTGTGAAATATAAAGCGCGAGCGGTGGAAGGTTTCGTCACTTCTCTGTGCCGTTTTATTACCGTCGACATGGAGAAACGCGAAATAAAGCATCCAAAGTGGCTGAAGGACTGAATAGGGTTGGTAAGTGAGTGTGCCCTCGCAGCGCAGCGCTCACTGGTATTTAAATCCAGCGTTTCTGTGACTGTTTTGAGGGGAAGTTCAAGAAAAATTTGCCAATTTTCAGGTTGCGTTTACAGTTTGCTATAAGAGTCTGTGCCTATACGCGTGTTGTGTTTTATGTTGTTGAAATAGCTAAAGGAAAGCAAATTAGTTGTTTAAATTGAGTTTAACTTTGCTTTCCTCATTGCTTTGATATTCTTGTTCAGTCTTGGTCTTCCCTTTTTTTTTAATCAACATGTTAACGTTGGACTTTATTGCAGGGGTGTGAAATGTAATTGCAGCCTTTGGGCAAAGTCCAGCTGCCAGACGTTATTGCTCCCTGCATAAAACAAAAGCAGTGCGTAAAGCCCAGCTGTTGGTGTAGTTTAATGTCACGAGTGCATGTAAACGCACACTTGATTGTGGGTCTCTGATCAGAATAAAATTGTACAGAACAAATATAAGAAGATAAGGACCTGTGGATTATTATTATTATTATTATTTTTTGGAATAGAGAAAGATTGGGAGTTTAAATTAATCTTGTCTTGTCAAAAAAACACAAAGACACATCACAAATCCAATCTATTGACACAATCTCAACCGGATGTAAGGCAAGCAATAATCCCTATTTCTGTCCCTGTTTACCCACTGCAGCCTCCTGCTCCCACTCCACCACACACCAGCACATTTGGAAGCAGAGCTGCGATGGCGAAGTGGCTGAAAGACTACCTGAGCTTTGGCAGCAGGAAGGTGCCTCCACAGCCGCCCACACCAGACTATACCGAGAGCGAGATCCTTAAAGCCTACCGTCTCCAGAGGGACCTAGACTTCGAGGATCCCTATGAGGAATCCGAAAACAGGTCTAAAGTCGAGTCTGGGACTTCTGACCCTGCAACACCTGTCTTTGGGTCTCCCATGAAGTCATCCAGTATTGACATGAAATCTCCCAAACACAGACTGATCAAAGTGGACTCCCAGGACCTGGGGCGCACCAAGATCCTCCTCAGTGCCATCTCTTTAGAGGACCAGCAAGAGTCTGTAAGAGCCTCAGTTTTTCAGCATGTGTTTGTACGTGTAGGCAAAAAGTAGGTGATAAGTTTTGTTTTGTTTTTTTATGTGGTTCCTGTATTGTGAAGTGGAGGGTGGAATGAAGGGAAGGCAAGTAAGTGGTGATGGATGAAATACACTCTCCCACTTCTTTTTCATCCCGTTTCCATCACCGTGACAGCTTTATTGATCAGACTCCATAAGCAAGTGACTGGTAATGTGTGTCACAAATATGCATTGTTTACATAAATCACATTACATCCCATGTACCACATAAATTCGCTACCCTAGATGGAAGAAAGTATTATTGATGGCTTGGGTTGGAGGGTCACAGTCCCTTGAGTTTATGTCCTGCCATAAATAATAAATGGGGTTTGGTTTTGCAAGCTGAGAGAGACCCCCGCATGAGCACATGTTAGGGGCCATATACAGTGTATGCCGTATGGCGATAGGCCAAGGGCCACAGGGAGCTATGATTTATACGATGGTGCTGTTTGTGTCATCAGGACTGCAGTGCTTTTCTTGGCTATGTACTGTACATGTTGTGCTGTCGAAAACATACACAGCTACTGCGAAGAGAAAAAGGCAAACAGATGTTGAGAGAGCGACTGGAGCAAAAGCAAAGGTTTTACAAGGAAATGGTCTTCAGATTAATGCAGCTCACATATGCTGAGTAAGTTAAGGAGTATTTCAGGGTTTTCATCACTGCAGTTAAATCCATGACTCCGCTCATGGAAAATGCTACAAGTGCGAAAGTCCTGAAGTGGATTGAAGTAATAGTCTTAACTCAAGTCGATACCTCCCCTCTCCACCCCAGTCTCCTTCTGCTCTCATTAATTTCCCAGGGTCTGTGGGAACATCCGCACTCTAATTAACATTGCAGATTCCTGTGCATCGATAGGTAACCTGTTACAGAATCAACATGGGATTAGGATGTAATTTTGTGAGGGCGTGTGCATGTTTAGCAGAAATTTGGGAAGCGAGCCTGGCTACAGCAATTTCCTTTGTCAGAGAGAGAGCGAGACAGCGAGTGCGCACATTGTCCAAGGATGTATGTGTTTGTAGGTTCACGTGTGTGGGGGGGTGTGGGGGGGTGTTTGTGACCATATGGCTGCCTTTGTAGCTGTCTTTGTGCCAGCTTACCACTGTGTTCCTCCTGTGCTCGCATGAAGGAACAAATGCTCCTGACCGACCAACCAGCTCCCTCTTTACTCTCTGTTCTCTCTTCCTAAAGGCCCCAGAACACAACATCTTCAGACAGGGCGATTTCTGGCTGCATTGCATATAGCCTAAATGTAAGATACAATATAGTTTCCTTTTCAAGGGTTTTAAGAGGGAACTGTATTGTATAGCTACTATATACACACAGCATTGGTGTGATACTGTGAGACTGCACACTAAAGGTACAAATCAGTGCCTTTATGATACTCAAAGTGTTTTGTCTGTAACTAACTATCGGGCCATTCGGTGAGGATGTGATTGCTTGTAAAGAGTGTTGCACTGCTCTCTCCTTCTCGGGTCTTGATGAGCTATTGTCTGGGCAACAGTCCTTCATTTTTTTTATTTTTTTTTTAGCATTTATGCATGTATTACAGACTGAATTCTCCTAATTACCAGAAAACGTTTGGATCCTTGGATGTTTTAATTCCAGTGCTACATTCAAGAGTGCAGTTTTTCCAAAATGCT
The DNA here is from genome assembly GCF_021292245.1 of Micropterus dolomieu. Taxonomy (NCBI): domain Eukaryota; kingdom Metazoa; phylum Chordata; class Actinopteri; order Centrarchiformes; family Centrarchidae; genus Micropterus; species Micropterus dolomieu. The sequence goes on along the minus strand of NC_060154.1, from coordinate 19,472,246 downwards.
GATATGAAAACTAGATGAAGGTCAAACTCATTTTAGCCTATGAGTGGAAATTTCAACACGTTTTGCAAGACAAAAACATTTTTAAAAAATTGGTTTGTTTTTATTATATAAAGACACAAAATGACACACATTTTTCTCCAAGGGGGACATAATAATGTCCTCTGACAAAACCCATTTCTCTTCATGAATAAGCGTGTGTTTTGTTCTTTAGGTGGTGCCGTCTGCTCCGCTGGCAGGCGAGACAGATTATTCTGACCCATTCGATGCTCGTTTGGACCACAGGTCGGAACCAGATATCGGACCTGTTCCCTGCGAAAACAACGGCTACATGGAACCGTATGAGGCCCAGAGAGTTATAACAGGTCAGTGGACTTTTATTGCTCATCAGTTCAGATCAGTATCTTATCTGTATTACAGTGTTTCAGTGAGCGACGTTGTTATCAAAGAGGCACTGTGTTTTCGTCCCATTCCTTTTACAGCTTCCTTTTTTATATTAAAGTTTTTCAGTTAGTTATCTCTGGAAGTTCTCTCCACGTATAGTAAACCCATTCTTCTACACAAATAATGAATCAGAATTGCCTTCATAATATGAGAGAAAGTGTACATCCCAAAGGGTTAAATGCAGTCTTTAATGACAAAAAAAAGCACAATGAGAAATGTTATTGCATTTCAGGTGGACATGAATTAGATATGTAGCTGTGGCATGAAGTAATATCATCATTGATCTATTATCTGTCAGCAATTTCTTTGATGAACAATGTTGAGATGATGATGATTACCTTTCCTTTTCTGTATAATGAAGTATTTCTGCCTTTACAGAATAATATATACACATTTCTGTGTTGTCCAGTTCCTTTTTATAAAAACACTGGTGTTAAATACTGTATTGCTCAACATTAGAGTGCTGTAACTGTCCACTCAAGTGTGTTTTTAGTTCATCGCAGGCTGAGTCGGCTCTCAGCCTCACGAAATGTCTTTTTTTTATTTTTTTTTTAGAGCCGTCTATCTAGTATCCAGTCTCAGACCCTTCCTCCTCCCTCTTGATTTTCTCCCACATCATCCAGCTCACATCTATCGTTTTCCATTTGTCTCTCCTCCTGTAACATCTCTGTTTGCCCCTTTCCCCACACACTCTCGCTGGTCTGTCCCAGTCATTTAGTGTAACAGCCACCCCCCTCCTCTCCCTCCGTTTCTCTATCTCTCTTCATTTCGAGGGCTCTCCCCGGCACTGAGGGGAGTCTGGCCGTCTCTCTGATCTGTTCTTTAGCGACTTTTTATGTCCTGTCCTCTCTCCGTTATCACTTGTGCTACCTTTTTGGTGATCAAATGAAGTTCATATATAACGTGTGGGTTAAAGTGAATGGAGCATCCATTCCTCTGGCCAACGGAGAAACCTTCTTAGAAAACCTTTTCTCACTGAAGTTGGAGAAAGCCATTGGAGAGATTAGATTCACAGGGGTGATGGCAGAGCCAAAGCATTGTCACAGCTCTTTTCACTGACTTTGAATTGCGCCTGTCACTCCAGGGCCGTCTGCCTGCTTTTGTCTGTCTGTCTCTCAGTCTGTTTTGCTCATTAAAAAACGCTGCAGAGCGGCAAAGACAGATGTGAAATCGACATAGGAATTATCTCTCACAAAGACTGTCCTGAAAAGACACCTGTGTGCATTTTTAACTGTACTTTTACAGGAAAAACATCTTCGGTGCTTATAGGTTTTTTTTGTGTATGCCTAAACACTCGCTGTCATTATTCCCCTCAATCTTCTCGGTCACCTTTTTATTTCAAAATGCTATATTCTCTCCCCCCCACCACCACCCCGCTTGTGTTTTCCTCCATAATATTCTCTATGAATTTCTTAATTTATTTCCTCCATGCCTGTTTTTATCTCTCCGTCTTCATCTTCTCCATCTCCAGGCTGCCGCTGACACTGCGGGTTCCCAGCGCAGGTAGAGCAGCATTCAGCCCTGCTGTGCTTCTGTCTCAATGACTTAACATCAAACGCTGACAGACCCACACCCCCCACCACCCCTCCCTTGCCCTTCTCTCCCATCACTCCCCTCCTCCCCTTGTTTCCTCACTGCTTCCTTTTTCCTCTTCCTTCTCCTCCTGCTCTTCGCCCCACCACACTCTCTCTCTCTCTCTCTCTCTCTCCCCCCATTTCGCCTCCACCCCTCTTCATCATAACCTCAGGGCCTTTCCCCAGAGCCTCCACTTGGTCACCATGGTGACTACAGTGCTGCCCAATAGCGTTGTCTTGTTGTGTGAAGGTTAAAGTTTTCTCTGCCTCTCACAGACAAACCCTTCCATTTAGCCCTGTTCCCTTCTCACGTGAGTGCACCTTCTTTGCAAGGCTGCTGGCTGTGGACACAAAAGATGCTGACTCCTTCATTTCTCCCCCCCATTTTCTCCTCTTTTGTACCACTTGTTTTTTAAAGGGTACATTTTTGAGGTCAAAATATCAAAGCGCCATTGTTGATTGCTGCTGCTGCAGCTTAGAGGCTCCTATTGATGCATTCAGAAATTAGATTTCATCCTCTTGCTTGTGTCAATAATCCTAAAGCCTTTTATCTCACGGCCATATTTGACTCCACAAAACAGTTGCAGGTGCTGAGAAACATTTCTTGGTTGGAACCCACTGAGAAAGTGATGAAAACGTTAACAAGGGAACATGGATGCTGTTGTGAGGCGTGCTAGATTGCTGCTGGGATTCAGGATGGACAAGAGAAGGGGGGCTGGGTTTGTCTACAGTGTTGCTACTCAGCATCTAGCCCAAGGCCTCGTTAAGCCCTGCTATATGAGATTCTGAGCCATGGCAAGCTGTGCAAACATCATTTTGTCTCTCGCCTTTAATTCTAGTCATTTCAGAGCACAACAGGCTTTAGAATAATATCAGTCTTGTGTTTAGGAGACCCTCATCGCTACTGGCAAACATTATTTTATTTTTTATGCAGACTGGATAGTGTGTGTCTAGCCATGAGTTTGTGTTATTTTGCATATGCATCAACAGAGTTGCAGCGTGGCCCAGGAGGAGGACGGCCGCGGGGCGGGGTGCAGCTCTATGACACACCCTATGAAGATGAGCGAGGCCAGCGATTGGGTCTGGTGTATGGAGAACCCCAGGAGGAGGGCAAGGAGAGCAGCAGGCTGCCGCAAGATGACGAGAGACCAGCTGATGAGTATGATCAACCCTGGGAATGGAAAAAGGATCACATCTCCAAAGCTTTTGCAGGTAACCTGACAAAGCCTACCTGCACATCATTTAGGCTGTACAATATATGATTGATTAATTCTCCCTCAGTGTACTCTTGACGCACCTGCTTGGATGAATACTCAGTGTTCTTTGCTCATAAATTTTAAACTGAGAAAACTGGTCTGAAAATTGCTATATTTCAACATTTCGCAAACTTCTGTTAGCACTTATTCGTGCTTTATCTCGTTTCCCTCCTTGAAACATCACTAGCTTAAAGAGGTAATGTTATGCTTTTTGGCTTTTTCCCTCTCCTTTAATGAGTTATATACCTTTTTTGTGCATGTACTAAGTCCACCCCAAAGGGAGTTCCCACCTCCCACAGAAAACACTGCTCTGAACTGCCTGAAAACAGGTAGTTTGTAGTTCTGCCTTTTCTTCTACTTTATGCCGACGTCACAACAAAACACGCGTCATAATACTTGCCTAGCGGCCAGTCCAACATGCCATCAAAAACACCGGTGGAAAAACACTCTGAGCTGCAGCATACAGTGACAAGACTTCCACCTGCTGCCTCTCCTCTCCCTCCCAGACATTAGCTATCCTCCAGGCAGTCAATGGACATAAAGTTGTTAAAACTTTTCAGATGAAAGATATGTTTGTTACTGATTAAAAACTCACCACTCTAAAACTCTTGCTCCAGTCCATGTTGCCAAGCTGGTAACAGGATATACAGCTGAACCGAAGCCGTGTTTACCGGCTTTTCACGACCTGTCCAACTCTTCTGATTGGCTAGTAGTCCTTAACTAGGTACTGCACATGTATGTGCAAGTGAGATGTATCACTCCATAGCTAAAATGGAGAGTTCAACAAACAGGCAGCTGCAGCAGTGTGCAGTTTGACCAAAAAAAACCCTGTGTTTTTTGAAAATGAAACCATGTAAACCTGTTCTGGTACAAACCCTAAATAAAATTATGAACCTGAAAATGAGCAAAATGTGACCACTTTAATAAATCCTTTCTACAGGAGCTATTTGTTGTTTCAACTCTTGTAAGTGAGCCACCTCACTGTCTAACCATCTCCTCATACTGTGTCAGTTATTCTGCCTTCCAGCTGCCAGGCTCAATCAATAGTGATTGAGATTGTGAGGTCTACAACAGCTAACCAGTGTACAGGAAAATCATTTTTAACTGAAAAACCAGTTTAAAGCCCCCATATTGGCAATCATCCACTGTATTGAAATTTCTTTGAGTGAAACAATGACTCCCTACCACCCACTGCACAGACCTGAGCTCCTGTAGCTGTACCATAAGGTATCTCCCAAAATATGCCTTCCTTTTTTTGTAAGGTAATCATTCAATTAAATTAGTGAAAATGGTTAAGACCAGGCTCAAAAAGGGCTGTTTTAAAGGTCAAAGCCCTCCCGGGAGCACACAGAGGACCCTGCTGCTCATACTACGTGGTGAACAACTCATCTAACTGTCCTGACCTTTTAATGTAGTGTCTACACACACACACACACACACACACACACACACACACACACACACTCTCTCAATCTCCGAAGCCTTTTTTGCATGATATGGAGAGTGCTGTCACCTTCATTGTCTCAGCTGAAATGACACATTTCTGTTTTCTCTTTTACTACATTTAAACACTTTCTGGTGACTATTGATTTCTTGCGCTCACACATATGACAGCCCACTGTCCCATCAACCTCTGAGATGATCATTAGAATTGACGGAGATGTCTTGTGTTTGTATGGTTGCATGAGAGTGATACAGAGGATGTCATAAAGAGAAGGTTAGCAGAGGAGCGAACAGAAAGTGAGGTTAATTTTCTTTCATTATCATATTATCGGCAGTGTGTTTTAAATAATTGGCGCAGTGCACGGTTATTAATTTTTCAAGTTGCACTGACAGTGCATGTCATCCCATCCCATAATGTTTCATCTATTGAATATAATTGGGGGGAGAGAGTGACTTGAGACAGAGAGAAAAAAGAATAAACAGAACCAGACTGATGGGTAATTTAGGAGTGGATCAGTGTGAGGCATGCCAGGCCAAGTTGGCTTAATTGAGCTGCATCTCCAAGTCACCAAGGTCAAGGTGATGGGCTAATAAATCAACCTTGCCTTCTATGCACTCCCCTCCATTCCCACTCTCCTCTCCTTCCGGTCCTGTGTGTGCCCCCCATCCCCACCCCCTCCAGTTAATTACATGCCTACACATGTGCGTGACTGATTCAGTGTTAATAAGGAAGTCATGGTCAGCACACCATTGTCTGAACGCACACACACACGCATGCTGACATATCCATTCCACCGTGTTCATCCTCAAATCACATTAACCAGAGGAGAAGCAAAGCGACACCATAACTTATTTGAGAGTGGAGATGATTTCAAGAGGAGGTGCACGGCAGTTAATTTAAAAGCCAATATCACCTCTCACCTACTTAGCACTCATTCCTGCTTTATCTGTCGTTTTCTTCCTCCCCAGCCTGCCCTCTTTTTGCCACCATACAGTATGCACTCCTGCAGAGGGGCGCTTACAGCACCATTACAGAAGTCAGTAGAGGAAAACGCTTGTGCGGCTCGGGTTGTCTGACCCCTTGTTTTTTCCATTTGGAGTCAGCACTCTGAGCTGGCGTGCTGTCTGTCTGAACAGACCAAAGCACTGAAGTGTAAACACACAAACACTATTTTCCATTCTCACATTTAATCCATATTCCCAGACACCCACTCAGCAGTGCAAGGCACGGCCCCCATGTGAGGAAGGGGAGAGATGGGGAGGGCATGGATGGAGTAGAAAAAAAGAGAGATGGTAAAGATGGGGGAGTGGGGGAGATGAACAGGAGGGATGAGAGAGGCAGAGATGGACAGAGAGAGAAAATGGATATAGAGGCTCTAGAGAAAGCTAGTTGTAGGGAAGTAGAAAGGGACGTCCAAGGTTATGGTATGTTTGGTGGCAGCTCAATGGATGTTTGTGGGGGCCCAGTGCTTCAGAGGGGAGGGGCGTTGAAGAGAATTAATGGTCGGGGGCTGTGGCGAGGTGAGGTGAAGGGAGGGGAGGGGGAGTCAGGGCTATTGTGGCAGGCTGCAATCAGTCATCCGCTAACACAGGCACACACTCTCACACATATACACCAACGCAGTAGCGGTGACAGGGCTGTCCCCATAGCCCTCCCTCCCTATGGATGTGACACTCAGATAACCCGCTACAGGGGGCACAGGGAGGCATCGCAATCTGCCAACAGCCCCTCATCATCACCTTCACACAGGCGTATGCACATATGTACACACATGTGGATTCCTAACTAGGTTTCCCAGCTCTCGTTGTATGGCGCCTAATTCAAGGGTGAGAAGAGGCTGTGTGGATGTGGATGTGGATGTGTGTGTGTGTGTGTGTGTGGGGGGGTGTTGATTTTTTTTTTTATTCTTATTATAATAATATGTGCATTTGCTTGCATGTGCTTCTGAACAGAATCTCTTTTTCTTTTTTTTTGATTTTCACAACTTATCCTTAAAATATTGCATGAAATAAGCTTTCTCCAAAGCATAGTGTTAATTTTCCATTGGATATTGAGTCCATTTACCCAGTTGTGTGAGGTTGAGCCTGGCATTGCCTGAGGGGTCTGACATGACAGGCCCCTCTCAGTCCGCTGGGTTTTAATTACAACGTTAGAAAGCTGTCACCAGTCACCACCATCCAGTTCAAATTACAGCAGTCATTAATTCCTGGAAGTCAGTAGACAGTCCAGCAGTGAGATATTTGCCCTGCAGCCATCCAGCACCAATTAGTGAGCTAATGGAAGCCACAATCTCATTATCCCTCTTATGACCACACCTAATGAACAGATGAATTGTGGTTTCAGGTATGTCATGTTTTAAGGGTTTATAGCCCAGTACAGGAGCATTGAGGCCATTTCATGCAGATGGTGGTTGTCTAAAGGTGGAGGAATAGGCACATGATGAGAGAGCCACAGATCAGCTGGAAGTCTGGATGGGGAAGGTGAATAAATAACTTTGCCCCCCTGTGCAATTACTATTATGGTGCAATTGAGCAAAGCACTTATCCTCCACTTGTTCCAGTGCAGCTGCTCATTAGGCAACAGCAAAAGACAGAGGCTGTAACAGGAAGCTCTCGGGTATAAATGTGTGCATCCTGTAAGCAAGATTGTGGTGGAAAAGGTTTTTTTTATCTGTTCAGATAAACTCTTTGCAGCACAAAAATACTTTAAAGTGGGTATACTTGTGATCCTGTAGTTTAGTTTTTGCTGCAGAACGAGTGACATTCCCGTCAGCCTCAGCTGTGTTTTGTATTTAGGGCTAATTGGCAAATGTTAGCATGCTAGCATTCTAAACTAAGATGAAGAACATGGTAAACCTTTAACCTACTAAATGTGTCATTGGTGGTTGTTAGCATGCTGACGTTAGCGTTTAGCTCAAAGAACCATGTATATATGTCGTGTGTCTGGTTGTCTAGATACATGTGCTCCAACAGTACGGGACAATGTTTACCGGGCTATTGTGCGTGTGTGTATATCTCTGTAGGAGACTGAAAATGTATGTTTTTGTGTGTGCAAGCAGACAAACGCGTGAATGTGATGCTACACTTTATTGCTCTAAGGAGACCCTGGGGGCATCTGACCAGCCTCTTCATCAATTTACTGGCACAGTGGAAGGACTCTCTTTCTCTCTTTCACTCTTGCCTACCTTTTCTCTTTGTCACGTGTCCCCTATCTTGCCCCTTCCCTCTCCCCATCGCTCACTGCCTGTCTTTCTCCTTCAGCGTGAACCTTTACTGACATTAATGAAAAGACATGTCCTTTGTGATTCCCTCTCCAGGACCAATATGACAGACGGGGCGAGAGATGATGGAAGTAGAGTAGGGCAAGAGAGGAGAGGAACAAGGGAAAATGGAAAGAGAGATAATGCCCCACTTACAGGAAGATAGGTGAAAGAGTGACGAAGAAAGAGGGATGTTCAATATAGAGAGAAAAGCGGTCAGAGCAGCATGAAGCCACAAGGGAATAGATATAATGAATGTCTGGAAAATGGATACACAGTCAATATTGCCAATGTGCTTATAAGATTAAAATCAAAACAGTCTGGATTCATATCATGAAAGGGAAACTTGTGTGAATGCATGGTTTTGTTTTCTTTCACTGGCATGACGTGTTAATTGTGTGTCCTTATGGGGGCTGTTTTGCCCAGCAGAAGGTCTTTGTGTGCAAAGAGAGGATGGGATGCCAGGGCTGTCTGAGAAACCGATGCCTTCATTAATGGACCTAATGAAGCTCCCCTATTGTCTTTGTCTGCTCCTTGTATATTACAAGCACACAGAAAACAGCTGGTGTGCTTGACAATTCAGTTGTCCGTCACTCATGTTGATGTGTCCTGTGTGCAACACAGAAAGGAAAACCTAGTCTGGTCACTCTCTCCCCCACAGATAATTTCTGGTAATTGTTAGCAGGTAGCTGAGGCGCCACACACATGTGGGACTTTGGAAGACCATAAATTACTGAATTGCTGTCACCTGTTTCATCAGTTGGGTTAAATGGGAGAAAGAACAGATGAAAAACACACTCCTTTGTTTTAGTATATGTAATTTTATAAAGTGTAGTAGATTTTAAGTACAAATCATGAATTTAGGCTGTTAGCAGTGATGTGAGTGGACCTTTGTCCGTAAGCCATTAGTCTGTCTCATTACCTTGTATTGGAGAACAGAGCACTAAGAGCCTTTTATGTATGACAGATCCACAGGTTCCTATTAGAAGTAAATGGAAGCCAAATGTTCCGTGTGTGTGTGTGCGTGTGCGCTTGGTAGTCCGCCTTTTGTTATGTGAGGTTGAGTGAGGTGCTCAAGCATAGTTTGTGTGTGTTGCAGTGGAAAGAGCTGCGATGTTCCAGTCTTACTCCCAGTAAGAAAGACACTAGTCTTATTTAGCTTGGTAGAGCCTGTTTTTTTTAGGCGGGGAAGTCTATGGTTTTAATATATTATCTGAAAATGGATTTCTGACAGATAGTGGAATGATTCACCCCGTGGCATAAGGTAACAACATTTTAAATCATGAGACGTTGTGAAATATGTGATCCTGTGAATTAATAGCACATTTATCAGCATATCACACCTACTGTACATACACAGCAATACCTACTTATGACTTCTCTCCAGTGTTTCTGTCTGTTTGGTGTGTGTGCGTGCGTGCGTGCGTGCGTGCGTATGCATGTTTTACTGGATTCATGAGATCCAACAACCAGGATTCCACCTCAAGGTTATAATTACAGTAAGGGACTAAGCAGTGCATTATGTCTGACGTGTCCCCATGAAGCTAGTTCCACAAGGCTGTGTGTGCGTGTGCATGTGCACACAGGTCATTACATAAGTCACAGACACTTTCACTTGTTGTTGAACGAAATGCACATCAGACTAAATTTGGTGACGTTTTCAATCTGATGTGATTTATTGCCTAGCTAGATGCAGGATGAATGCGGTTAACTACCTGCTAATGACAAGAGAACTAGAAATACTATGAGGCCAAAAGACGGAAAGTTTTAAACTGGCTATTTGAGTGATCTGCCTTTTTTCAATTTATTGTGAGTTGATCAAGATAAATGAAATGCACGAAACACCCCGAAGTGGATTATTAAAAATGTCCATGTTCAAAGCGCAAAGCCAATAGCGAATATAATAGAAACAATTGAAATTGTCTCACACTTTCACGATTCAAGAATACTAGACAAAACGACTTGTTATGAAGGACAACAGCCACCAAAATACTGGAGGAGAGGAATATTGATGGAATTTTCCCCTCCGTCTGTGTAACACCGCTACCTGAGCTTATCTCTTGCTCAGATGGCTGAGCACATTTCTGATATGTAATAAATTGTCTTGTCTGTCTCTATTTTCTCTGTCTCTCTCTCTCTCCTTTCTTGTTACCCTTCACTTGCTTTTGTGTGCTTCTCATTTACACCCCTCTTTCTCAGTGTGTCTCTCTCAGTTTTACTTGAGAATTAGAAGTGTGAAATGTGATGTGGTGCAGGGCGGATGGGCAGCAGAGTGGGGTGGGGTGTGTGTGGAACCGTGCTTGTCTACCAATGAGGGGTGCCAGGCCTTACTTTAATCCTGGCTTCAGCGGAGGTGCGGCCTGCTCCAGATGGGGCCATTGTACTGCACCATGCATCAATAATTCACGGAGAGCCAGAGAAAGTGGCGGAGTGTGTCTGCCTGCTCAATAATTAACCAGGGAGGGCGAGAGGCATGTATGTACAGCCTGGGTCTCTCTCCAAACGCCCATTCAAATGGCCTTTGATGTCGCGGGCCTAGGGGGTCTTCGGATTTGTCGGCTCATTAAGATGTCACCCCTCTTTTCCTTTTATTTGTTTTGTAATCCGTTTTCGCTGTGAGCAGAAGCTGAATGTACCGTGTGAAACTGGCAAATCGCATAATGGTGTGTGTGTGTAAGGCTGCAGTAGTGACTGTTACAGTAGATGGTTGCCTGCCATGGTAGATAATGAGCTATTGTCAGTCCTGTCTCACCGTGCACCTTCAGCCGCTCTCCTATTGTAGGTAGGACAGTGAATGGAGCATTATTCTGCCCCCACGCTCCTCAGTTTCTCTGTCACGCTGCACTTTTGGTTACAGTGCACAATAAGTCACGTTTTGTTTTCATTGCATCTCCTGCTACTAGACAACTTCTTAAAGTGAAATCATTCAGATGAATATAAATAATGCAACCTCTGACTTCTCCTGTCCTCTCTGTTTCATCTGTGTTGCTTTCTTCAGTCTTATCTCGCTTGATAAATTGCTATAAATATAGGGTCTGAAACACTAAGACTATGTTTTTCCACACGTGTGATGAAGCACTGAGACAAGAGGTAGAGTATATTACTTCTCCTCATGACAGGATGTGTAGTTAACTACATTTCATGACCCCACATCGCTGTCATCTGCGCACACACGCCGCCCCACATGCTCTCAACGGGGCCTCCCTTTCTCTTCCGCATCTCACTTCTCGCTGACACTCTCCCCCTCACATTAAAATCTCGCACCTGATTTCAGTCTCACTTCTTAATCACCACCACCTCTCTCACACATCTTCCCTTATTTAACTTTGTTCAAACCCATCTGCTGTTTTCTCACTCTGTCGCTCCCTTTTTCTCTCGCCTCCTCCCCCCGCTCCCCTCCCCTCTATTAGAAATGAGGGAGTTGTCGGAGTTGCCCTGGCCTGCCCCAGTGGGTCAGCTGGAGGAGGAGCCCCCCGTCAGAGAGCAAGGTGACCTCCCACCCTGAACCCAACCACCCCCCCTCCCCTCCCCATCCCACCCTGCCTTCCTTTATCACCCCATCACGCATATATGCAGTCACCCTGACCTTCATGACTCAAGCTGTTGTCCTACATCTGCTTTACCTCCATCCTAAACACCCAGCGGCCTGCATCTGCCCCTGCTATGGTTGTCTTATTTTTTGGATTTAAAGCTCTCCCTTCTTAGCAGATTACCCCTCTTGGATCAACCATGCCTGAAAAGCTCCCCGTAAATCAGGATGTCACCTCATGTTGGGTACGGAGTAGTGCTTTAATTACAAGTTCTGTAGATTGAATTTCCCCCAAATTAGGCACAAAAGGGGTAAATAACACTTCAGTCTGTAAATGTAATTTGATCCAGAATAGAATCGCTGTAGTCAACATCTAGTAATCTGCAGTGTAGTCTACTGGAAGACAAAGACGTGCAACACTGCCTCTTGGCAGAGAAGACGGCAACATCCTGCCTTTATCTGCGCCCTGAGACTCATAAAACTGTTGATAATGGTAATTGTGATGTTGCTGATAGTTTTGTAGTCCATCAGCCCGGGACCTGCTGTCCTCTAGTTCGGCCCATCCAAGGGAGGTCTCTCAGCTGCATGCGTGGTTTTGCAATAGCCGGATATCTGATGTTTGCCCAAATCTGGCTGTGAGTTTTAATCCCTTTTGATCATAGAACTGTGTAAACACGGTGACTTTTTCTGTCCCTGTCTGCCAACAGTGCAGTTTGATGGCGCAGAGTGGGACCGCTCCTCGTCTACCACAGAGCGCTTGCGTCCTCCGGGTCCCAGGTCCAGCCCGCTGGCGGGAGGGGGGTTGAAGTTCCGAATGCCGCAGGAAGGCCTCGCCATGGTGGGGGAGAGAGTGGACCCTACTCTGCCTCTGGAAAAGCAGGTGTATGTATGCAGTTCTCTGTTAAAGCTACGTTAACACATATCAGTTGCTATGTGTCAGAGGCCACACTGCAGTTAATGTTTAATCAGATTAAGAGGCTTACATGCTTTCAGTGACTTTTAAAAGTTAGTGGCTGTTGCCATTAATTTAATTACCCTGAATATAATATAGGATAAAGAAATTGCCCTGTCTTAGAGGAAAATAGCAGGAATAGAACTGATCATACAGACATCAGCTGACATCAAGTTGAGCTGTGCTGTGCAAGATTTAATATTTGCACATGGGGCAATCCAAGGACAGCACAGAGTAAGACTCAACATTATTCTGAGTTATGATCTTTAAATGCATCAAACAAACGCAGATTATGCAGGTATCTGTGCATGTAAATGCATTTGGTGTATGCTATTCATTTTTAGTGGGCTGTAAATGTCTCTGCAGGGCTGTCATGCACATATAATTTTTGTACATTGTCATAAAAGTGATTTTAAATTTTTGAGGGAGAACAGGGTTGTACATCCTACAAATAAAGGCAAAAAAAAAAAAAAAATCAGTTTTATTGCACCGCTTTGATCTGTTGAGGGTGTGGACACATTAAAATAAAATGGTTATGTGTTTCGGCTAAGCAGCACTCATCAGAGCTTACAGAACCGTGAAAGGTTAGAATGAGAACTAATTAAGTCAGAACATTAAAAACACACATTTACTTTGGTCTTGTAATTTCAGACATCATTGGTGTAATTTATGTGCGATTTCTGCGCACATAAAGGGCCGTTTTACTAATGAAATCCAAGCACATGACACCCCTTAAGCGCACATGCACACACACTCAACACACACAGTGTACTCAAACACATACATGGGCACCAATTCACTTGAGGATGATAGTTGATTATTTTGCCCCATTATACCCTGGTGGGCTGTAATAAGCTTTGTGTTTTCCTTCAGCTCTGCTTTAAACAGAGAAACAGCATCACTGTCAACCTGTAGCATTTGGTCTGACCTGGTCATGTCATGTACAAGAAAGTCTCCTTATTATGGAAGAAATAATTTTTATTTATTGGTTGTGTTGGTCCCTAACAGTTTTGTCTTTTACCTTTTTATAGTATTTTTATTGTGCTTTGGTTAAACACTTTCAATTGTGCTGTAAAGGAATTGATGTGTGGATTGCAATGCCGGTATGTCTAATGGACTGTTGGTGGTTGCTTCAGCGCTTTGATCCAGACTGACGTATCCCTCTAATTTTATTAGAGGGCACTCTGAATGAATGAAGAATCCTAATGACTTTGGTGTTCCCTGATTTCTCCTTTAATGCCACCTGAGGTTGACGTTTGTAGTTTTGCGTGAAATGTCTCAACAACTATTAAATAGAAAATTTTAATTTGGTACAGATGCACTCCTGAGGACGAATTATAAGAGCTTTAGTGACCCCTTCACTTTTCATGTAGCACTATCGTCAGGTCAAAGTTTGAATTTGTCCAACACTTTGGTTTATTACCAAATGGCTAGAAAAACTAATGGCATCCCCGTATCTTATAGTGTGTTTGTGTTCTTCATAACAGATGGTACCACGGTTCACTGTCCCGTTCGGAGGCGGAGTCGCTCCTAACGCTGTGTAAAGAGTGTAGCTACCTGGTGAGGAACAGTCAGAACAACCGCTCTGACTACTCCCTTTCTCTACGGTAAGACGCACACACACACTGACCTACCACAACAAACCAATCACATTTATCGTTCTCTAAATAGCTTTACAATTTAATTGCACACTTCTAATTTTTTTGTCTTCCGTACGACAGAGGCATGTGTGAAGTGTTTTTGAAGCCACCTGAGCTAACAACCACATTTCGCAGTCTCCACACCTCTCCATCTGTCTCTCCCTGCCCTCCACCATCACCCCTACTCAACATCAGTGCTGCACTGATTCCTCTCCCGATACTCATTTGCAGGGCACAATACTGCTTATCTGGTCAAATCTCTCCGTTGTAATTACTACCATTATCCATCGTCCCGGCCTCACACCGCTCTCCCATCATCCCTCTGTCCTCACCCCATCCTTGGCCCCCTCTCCATGGCCTTCCTCTTTGGCCCCAGTGGGCCCTCTTAAGTGGTAATCAGGCAGGTAGAGCACACTTCAGTGCACACATCATCCTCCCCATAATCACTAATGAATATGAATTACCTTCTGTGGGCCACACAAGAAGGGAATCAGGGAGGGAAGGGAGAGGGGAGTTGGGGTAGGAGTGTCACTGTGTTGTGCTGACATATAAACAAGCTCATGCATTACTCATTTACATGAGTAGAGTGGGTTTGACACACACACACACACACACACACACACACACACACACTCACTCACTCTCATTTGCTCAAGCGACAAGGTCACTACTGGCTCTGGTTCCCCAGCTGGCGCATGTGCAGTTTGAAAGGAGTAATATCTCTTATGAAAGTACAAACTCTGTGAATGTTACATTATTTTGGTTGTTTGGAGGGTGGTACTGTCCATTGTCTGCCAAGTTGACCCTCGGAGTGTTAACAAAACAAAGAACAGCAGCATGGCACAATCTGAAAAGAGGTGAATCCACTTAGATCTTTAATCAGCTGAAACAGAAACTCTGGTTTCAAACAGCCTTTATTTTTCTTGGTCTTGCCCAATCATTCCAATCAGTGATAATAACATTGTACGCATAGTAAGTTAATTGCTGAGCTCAAGGAACACAAAATAGCTTTTAATTTGAACTCCAAAGTTGCAGATGTTGCTGATGTTTTTCATAGCATATCTTTGTGAGCATAGCATTGTTGATGGCGTATGAAATTGTCTGCATGTTTTAATTGTGCGTCCCCCTTTTCGTTGTCTCATACATTGTATCGCTTCATCTTAAGTCTACACTTACTGAGGGACTACAATACCCTTGAGTGTAATCTTGTGTCAGATGTTTTGCATCAGGGCCATTTACTGGAATGTATAAACACAGAATGCCAGTCTTTGTCTTGTATGCCTGAAGAGGTTTGCGACCGTTTGTTGTAATGATGCTGCTGTATTCCCAGATACCTGCAATGTTATCATAAAAGATAGAAATTGCTGCCAAACCTACAAAAATATGTCCCACGTGGTAATACATTGGAATTTTTCTTTAATGTCTCCAGAAAATGTTATTATTTATTATGTCTGTGTCTAGATCGGAAAGAAGCAGAATGTTAGTCTTTATCAGGGTGCTGTGACTGGTTTGCTGGTTGTTGTAAGATACTGACACTACCCCCCTATAATGTCAATAAACCCTTCAGTAAGGACCGCTTGTTTAATGGAGACAAAATGAAGAGCCATTACAAAGTGATTCAGCACTGAAACAGACCGCCAGATTTAAACCAACATGAATATTTATGAAAGACGGCTGGTAAATTCTAGTGTACCATGAGATACAAAGAGCCCCCAAAACAAACAGGACCGGATGAAAGCACACTGTCAAATATGAGCGCTGACGTGATGAAGCATCAGTGCTCCGGAGGCCGGTGGGATGATCACAAACTGCCTGTTGTTTGGCTGTTTGTAGTCACAGTGAGTGTTTTTGGTTTCACTGCTCTTCAAAATTTAATTTGGTTTACTAGAACAATGACAATTATGGTGACCGTTTCAGCCCTTGTCTTTCCCTCTGCTTCTATAATTAGACATACATCATGACTGGCTGGCTGGCTCTTAAAGGGAAAGTGCTGTCATGTCTGGCACAAGGAACCAGTGTGGTTCTCGTAGCTAAGCCACTCTCACCATCCAGCGTTCTTCTTTGTCACACATTCTCCTGGCGTTGTCCTTCCGTCGATGTGCTGTTCCACCACTCATTCATCCATCATAATGTCCATTTCTTTGTAATTTGCACATAAACACAACATAAATCCAGTCTGTCATGCCCGCTGTGTCATTATGTGACACATTGTATGGAAGGCTGCATGATGTTTTAAGTGCCTCACATTTCTCTCTCTTTTCTGCTCCTACACTTTGTGCTCACTTTCACTAGGTCTCTCCCACTCGATTTCTTCTTTTGACTTCGTCCTTTTCTCAAACCATTCTTTTTTTTTTTTCTCACAGGAGCTGCCAGGGTTTCATGCACATGAAGTTCGCCCAAAGTAAAGATGGCAAGTACGTCTTGGGCCAGAATAGCCCTCCCTTTGACACCATCCCAGAAGTCATCCACTTCTACACCTCACACAAACTCCCGATCCGAGGAGCCGAGCACCTGTCCCTGCTGTTCCCCGTGCTGGTGCAGACACTCTGACTGACCCTGACGCTCTTCTTAGACCTCTGGGATTTCATTGTGATTGGAGACGAAAGACTTGAATGTTTGATGGGATCTTCCCAGCAGCGTGCCAGTTGTCTTGTTGCCAGTTCTTGTTGGACTGGACTACTTTTGATGATTCAACACACCAGGGGCTAATGCCCTCACCCACCACTGCTGTTGTAACTGTGCCAAATGTCTCTTAACATCCGGGGGATCGATTCACATGAAATGCAATACCTGAACTTCAGGCCACCTTCACTGAAATTCCTCTCTCTCATCTCAGAGGGCTGGGTTCAGGACATCTGAAATTCTCCCTTTCCATTTTTATTTCACAGCTGACTGAAATGCATAGGAAGTTAGCAGAGCTGCCGCTGGGAGAAAGTCTGTATATTCAGAATGTACAGAAGATCTGCAGACAATTAAGTTTTAGTTACTGCTGTTCAACAAAAAACACCTCATTGACACTGGTAAAAATATTGCTGTTGTTAGGTGAAAACCTCACAAGTCACATTTAGCTGATTTTCATTTTACACCAGAATCAATAAATTAAATTCAATAAATAAAATCTTTTTCATCCTCACCCTTTTGTAAATGTTGGAAAATTCACGTTTTCCATTAAAAAAAAAAAAAAAAAAATACATTGCTATTTTTGAAGATATAAGGTTTTTACCAACAGCAGTTATATTTCAGATGCTTTTTTTACACAAAGCCACACCTGTTCATTTTCATTCAGTCTGTTCTGTACTGTCATGGTGCTGTATGTTGAGGATTTGCTTGACTCATCTCCATGTTACCTGTTGATTGTTGACTGTTGATTGATTGTTCATCAAAAGCAACAGAGAAGCTGTGTTGTATTGGTACTTGTGTTGACCTTGCTGACCTGTATCTCTTGTTGGTTGCCTACGTTGCATTTGGTAGACAATGCTGGGTTGGGGAAAAAAAAAAAGAAGAAAACAAGCAACCTGTCACTGCTGTCATTGTCTTTTCACTGACTTAATGCTAAGCTCTGACGCTGAGCTGTAGGCTAGAAAAGAAATGTTAATCCGGAAACACCGAACACTCTCAAACAAACTCTAAAACTTTATGTCTGTGGGCCACGTTCTCACACTTCCTACATATTTGATCGCAGATTTTTTCCACTGGCAAAGTAATTACATGCTGGTGGGTGAGATGGATTTGAGTTAAATGCCATCTGGAATGGGTTCCCAATGTCTGCTGCCTGGTTGCAGTGTTGTGTGGCAAAAACAAATTTTTGGGCAGAGTCAACTTCTGCCATTATGACCTTGAAAATGACAAATGGAAAATTATTGAAATTATTATTTCTTAATCCAAACGTCTATATTGACTGGGTTGTATTATTTGTTAGTATTATGGCAATTTTCTGTCTTTAGTAAAAAATGACAGGGTGTATAATTTACCTGGTGTTTTAAAGCATTTCATGAAAGTGTTTCTAAACAGTGTTGTACATTTAGATCTTTATGTAGATCAGTGTTTTCCAACCGGAGGGCTGGGACCCCACAAGGGGTATGGAGATGAATCATGGGAGGAAATAATGAAAAACTAAATTCTGCTACATAAAATCCTGTTTATTTTTGCTCGTTTCTTGTGAAATACGGTGGGGGTTTATCTCTTTAGCCCTCTAAAAATGCATCACAAATAAGTGGAGAAGGGAAACTGATCACAAATTGTAGACATGCAACCTGTGAGTGGTATCATGGTACTATTAGGGCACATGCAGCAAAGGTTGGGATCCACTAATGTTGATGCAAAATTATTTTGCCTTGTCTTTTTTTTTTTCAAAAGGAAAATGCGAAAATATTCTGATTAATAGTATAGCTGATAGAATTTTATACAGTAGGCTAATTTGCAAATCCAGAAAAAAAGGAAAAGAGGCACAAAGGACTTGGCAAGATTGCTTGCCTCACACATTTGCTTTCCTTCATCCATTAACAGCAGTGTTGGGAGGGAGAGGGTGAGGACTGGGGGTGAGGTGTTGCTGAGGAGGGGTGAGGCAGCCCTCATTATTTGGGCTGCGCTGCAGTGAAAAGCACTGGGATTGCTTTCATTACTGAGCCAAATGAAATAGCATAGGCTGATTACCCGCATGACGGAGAGAGGAGTCGAGCTGGATCCCTCTCTATTGCCGAGAACGACCGACGGAATAAAAAATGGGAATGGGGGAGGAGGAGGAGGAGGGCGATGGCTGTACTTCCCCAAGAAGGCTCCGAACAAGTTTGTGTGTGTGTGCATTTGTGGGTGTTTGTGAGTGTAAGAGAGAGAGAG
>NC_060154.1:19429800-19453295 GCF_021292245.1 Micropterus dolomieu | reverse complement strand
GGGGGGAGGGGGGGGGGGGGGGGGGGGGGGGCGGGGGGGGGGGGGGGGGGGGCTGCTGTAGTCCCATTTTTCAAACAAGGCTCCCTGGGGAGGGATATGAATAATAACGACAGTGGCAGTGCAGCATGTAAAAATCAAACAAATATCACATTCTCATTTCTCTGGCTTTTGTGCGGCTCTTACCTTGTCTCTGCTTTTTTCAGTATTTCTATTAGTGGATTTCTAGTAGACTAAAGGACGCCTAATATAATATAATTTTTATGAGCACATTTGTGTATGTTGGAACAAATGGCACTGTCCCTGCAGCATTATAACATGATACTGGTGTTCAAATTGTAAAATGTGTGTGTGTGCAGCTGTCATATCAGAATCTGAATTTGTGTAATGTCAGATCTGTGGGGGGGGGGTCAACGATTATGCAGTGACGGCAGCTGTTAATCCATCAGACGTGCTTGGAGGAATGAGCACCTGTGATCACCACAGAGCCAGAAAACATGTTAGGAAGCCACATGCGCACACCCGCATGCTTGGTCTAAAAGAGTTGCGTTCAATAAGTGGATGCCATTTTCAGAGAAGACATTTTGACATGCCACAGTATTTAAAGCACAAATGTAGACAATAAAAAAAGAATGACAGCCGAATTCCTTTTAGCTGCTTCAGTTTCGGGGTCCTGGTATCGTGCATGCTGACACACTGTCACACGGTCTTGGCTTTCTTGGACACCTGAATAGAACAGAGCCATTTTTAATGTTATTTATAACTTTTTCTGCTGTGGCAAGTCAAAATGTTGTGAAAAAGGGCAATATTTTCTTAAAGAAACATTTAGCTAATGACATTTGACATTAAAAAGGCACTTACTGATATTAAATGGTTACTATGAAAACTAATATAGTGCCATTCTGCCCAGGATGCTTCAAAAAACAAGAAATTTTAATGGTTATGGTAAAGGTAAATGTCAGGTAAGATAAAATATTTTAGGGGGTTAATAACATGTATTCCTACCTAAATGACAAAATTGGTCGATTGTCAATGCCACAATGACATACATGACCGTTGGAAAGTACCAGTCCAATTGTTTTTCTGGTGAGGACAGGCTGTTCAATTATTTGACTGACAAATGAGATTTTGACTTCATATTAAAAGAGGTTCTGTTAATCCATCAATTTAATCCACAAAGTTAGGGAACTTGTAAGGGACTTTTTTAAAAGACTGGGCAAAATTGAAGCAGCAGAGGCAGAGATAGTCTGGCTTTTAGCTGTTACAAGCATAAGAAATGCTGGATCCTACAATCTCCATAATGCAGTTTCTATATTGCATCTCAGTTGTCTTTCATTACACACACACACAGGACAACTGTTTTCAGACTGAGTAGCACTCCTCCTGATAAGTAAACTGGACTTCATGTGTATAATTCGTGCAGTGCCACCTTAATATTTTTCTCCAAAGTTGTTATTCTGTAAAATACTCATGTTGGTTTTTAAAGGTCCAATAATTTGTTTTTTCCAAAGATGGAACAGTTGTGTTATTCTCACATGAGAAATTTCTTTCTATGTGTTTTGTCTGCGCTTGTCATACTCAAATCAAATCAAGTAAAACTCCACCCACACACTCCTGATAAACTGAGTTGTCGAGTGTCAGTCTCTTAATATAAATGTTTTTTTCTGAAATTTAACGTTAGTTGTTGCTGATTTAGTCATGAGTATTTAATGTGATAGAGAAATATTTCTAAACCAAATTGCCTGGGGCTTTAACTATGCACACTTGAAGTCTATCACGGATGTCTCCACCTCCAGTTGCTCTTTTCACACAGCACACAAACCTCCTAGGCTGCTCGCGTGCACAGAGGCAGGGAACCAGCCAGCTGTGCACACACGCTAAATGCCACAAGTGAGAGACAGGACACGCATGTCAGACTAAAAGTCCTCCGTCGTCCCTCTCACTTATCCCCTATCCCAGACATGCTAATCCCTACAGTTGTGGCGGGCAGGCGTAGAAGAGATGGATTGGAGGTCAGTGTGAGCAGGTGTGCACATGCTGTCAGGCAGTGCCAGAAGACTGCAATCAGAGAAGGTTTAGAGAGAAAGCAGCTGCTGTTTTGGTGGAGAGGGGGACATTGAAGAGAAGAATTTAGAAGAGATTGCTTATCCACTCCTGCCACCTATCTGTTATGATAAAATGGCACTGAAAGAGATAGTAGCGATTGACAAAATACAGTATGTATACAATCTTTATTTAAGTACTTTAAGTACTTTAAGTACAGTACAGGAAGACAGTCTTCACAGGTTCAGTATTTACTCATGGGGGAATCAACAGTTAGCCAGTCTTGGGATCGAGGCGCTTTTGTCATTGTGGCGTTCCCGAACTACAGTTTTAAATTTGAAAAGAATTGTACATACTGAGGCATTTTATAGGATACACTTATACACAGAGTGTGCAGTTCTCTTCTTGTTGTAGGAACAGCCTACTTTTTCATACAGTACACAGTGGTGAGCACAATAATTATCTCCTGTAATGAAAGGCAGAGCACAGAGAACAAACGCATCGTTATTTTAAGGTGGAACGAGCAGCATGACAGTACAAGATATCTCCATGGTCAACCACAGACCTGGTAGTCGATTGCACATTGGTTTTCCTGTCCTCAAGGGAAAAACATACTTTATTCTGATATTTAAAAAAAAAAACATTCTTATCTAAATGTAGAGATCTGTGATCATTGTCATGCAGTTAAACACTTAAACAGATTAGTCAATATATTGTTTAGTCAACTGAGACAAATTTAAAACCATTTTGACGGTTTGGTGATTAATCATTAAGGTCATTTAAAAACACAAAACTGGTTGCTTGTTCCATCATCTCTCTTTGCTGCTTTTTGCTTAATGTGTTTATCAAAAACATCCTCTTGTGCTCAGGGAAACGGAGACATGTTCTACTTTCTGACATTTTAGAGACCAAAAAATTAATCGATTAAATGAAAAAAGGATTAAGAGATTTATCGATAATAAAATAATAATAATAAATAATAATTGCAGTCCTGCAAGGCAAACATGAGGCTCAGGACTCCACCCATCCAAGAATTTGACGTTTTTGTTGTTGCTTCAGGAGAAAGAAAATAAGAGATAAAATGACTTAGCCGAGATGTTAAAATGTCAGATCAAAATATTATTTTCTACTTTGTATTTGTGCTGTAATTCAACTGGATCTGCTCTAGACAGGAGAATTAATGGCAGTGGGGTGTTGAGGGGGATGCTGCGAGGAGTGTCCACCAATCCAAATCTCAGCCAGCTCCTTCAGATATCCTCCTACGAAGTGACCTTTGCCTTCTGCTCAGGATAAAGCCCTCCGATCCCGGGGAGCTTATCGCCAAAGTCTGCCTGGGTCTTCACTCTCTTTGTTGAACATGTCATTACACTGTAATGAAACGGAGAGCAGCAGAGGTGAAGGTAGGAGAGGAGAATCATCATACGCCAGATGGGTGTGTGTGTCTCCTCTGATGAGAGTGGTTCAACTCAGCTGCAGAGAAGAGAATGGTTTCAGCTGGGGGTTCCCTGCGTGATCGCTCTCCGCCTGGGCCCACTCCACCTCCGCGCTGCTTCAAAAGGGGACTTCAGAACGACAGAAGTGTTTCATACTGGCACATTCAGAAGCTCGGACCAGATGGAGTCTTTGTTCCTCCTCTCAAACAAACACACACACAGACACACGTCTGTCTGCACAAAAACGTGACACATGCAAATGCATCCACACACACACACACACACACACACACACACACATGCATGCACTCTTCCTCACCACACAGCAGTATAAAGCCAGCATCATGATGACAGGGGGTGGTGTGATTCTCTTGTCCTCTGTCTTGTTCACATTAGTCATATGCAAATAGGCATTGTGCACAGAGAATGACACAAATCCACCATGTCTAAATCCTCAAAGAAGACCGGTGACGGTTATTTAGTTAACATGATTTATTAAGGTGGTTGACCCAGTTAGCACACGCAGCCATTAAATAGTGTTTGTTTCAGGTGTTTGGAGAAATGGAATTTGTCAGAGCCGGAATTTGAGGACATGAAGACGATTTAAATGAAAAGGAATTTATTAATGTTCACTGAACGTGTCTGAGGTGTGTGTGTGTGTGTGTGTGTGGTTGTGGGGGGGGGGCGTTGAGGGAAAGGATGATGACACTAAAGAGAGTGAAGGGTCTGAGGATGAGAACAGTTTGGATGTGCAATATTTTGTCTTTCAGCATCATCTATATTTTGTGACCTATTTATTATGTTTACCCTTAATAATATTAATTAATTCTTCCGAATTTTTTTTTACCAATCTTTCTAGGATTTGTTCTTAAATTTTTCCTCTAAATGGTAGTTGGAAGTTGGATCTATATTTTAACAGTCCATCCTGACGTTACTGGGAAGATTTTTCTAAATGCAATTTTTTAATCTTCAATCTTTTTTTTTATCTTATGTTTACGTTCTTGAATTAAATGTTCAGGACCACAGGTTTTTCTGATCCAAGAGATTTTGAATTCCCAAGGAATAACGCTTAGTTGTCAATGAAAAGTTTTAATATTCTGTATGTCATTCATTTGTGTGGATTTATTATTTCTTTTCAAACAGATTTTCTGACAACAAAGACATTTAAATCAAACTAAATCTACTGAGGTTTTGAATCAGGATAATGATGGTGTTGAAATGGAAGAGGGGAACTGGGATTCAAAGAGATAGAGAGAGGAGGGGATTCACTGACGTAAGGCCACGATTATCCCCGGCTAATTCATGAAAGAGAGCGTTCAAACATTTCTGACAGGAAGCAGTCAGTGACCTTTAAGCTGGAAATGCTCGGCTGGTATTACACCCTCGCTGTCTTTTTTCATCAGATCTGGAGGCACGGAGCAAAGACACATCCTTTAGCTGAGGTGAGTATGAAATGCCAGTCTGCCAGCTCCTGTCTGGTCTTTGCTGTGCAATGTGCTATGAACAACAAACTCTGTTGCAATCAGCCAATCTATCTGTTCATGTCAAAGTAACCTTCACTGCAGCGGCAGGTTTGTTGGAACAAAATTAGTTCTCACCAATTTAAAGAAAAACTTATCCACTTGAAGTATCTGATAATTTATCAGTATTCATAGCAAAGACAACTGAACTCTTTTCTCAATGTCAGCAACTCTTTTTGTTTAAACACATCCTGTAAATGTGTGTGATGTGAAAATTATGTAAATACCGTTAAAAATCAAAGATAAATTAAATAGAATGTCTCAAGAAAACATGAAACAAAACCAAACAGTTAGTTGACTAATTAATTTAACATACTGGGTAACTGGGGGTTTGTCACACTGAAGTTCCACAAAATTTATACAATGACGTAAGCACTCCAAAGAGGGATCATGCAGTATGCCTTTCATGAGTAATAGCTACCTGACCTCACTGAGCTGGAATCCCCTCGTTAAAATAAATTTCAAGAGTTTCTCTACATTATTCATCATTGGCTGACCCAAGTCTACCCATGAATGGGAATAAGACAGCATCAATCAGATTCCTTTAGGATATTAAATGAGTGCAGCACGTTAAATCACATGGCATTTCTCTTCTCCGGTCTGAATAGCAAATGATAAACTAACAAATGAGAGCATTCATACATTAATATATGTATGGCTGAAGCGTTCATGTGAATGTTGACTACAACAAATATGAGCAAACATCCATCATTCACGTGGTGCAAAAGATGCAGACACTATCTCACTATCGCTGGATGTCCTGTATATGTACAATGACAATTTATGCAGAGGATCAACACAAAGCCCGAGCATGGATGAGAGGTGCGGCTTTGAAAGCAGGCAAGTCATTGATTTAATATAAAAATGTGACACATGTGAAAATCTCATAAAAGGCAATAGGATTTTATTTTATTTGCTATATAATGGTATCAGGCACTACACCACCCTAGGCAGAAATGTCATTTACAGTCTACCACCATTAAATAATTCACATCCAACACTCCTATTCTCTAGTGGTTAGTTGATGTGAGTGGTTTCTAGATGTGCTGATGTGCAGTTATTAGCCATGCTAATTTAGCTCACAGTGCAGCTGATGCTGATATCGTAGAGCTGAGACCAATGAAAGGTGAGTCAGGTGTGGTGTTGTGGAGGGGAACCTGAAATGTCTTGAAATGGCCACTGTAGAGATACTGATTTAAGTCAAAACATAACTCTGGTGTAGCACCACTGTCAGGACAATTCTTTCCTTCTTTCCTGACTAGTGGTGGTAATTATCTAATCATAGCAATGTTGTCTCTCCATTTTTTTTTAAATTCATCCAACAATTTTGTTTTCTGCTGTGTAGTGAGCATCACAGCCTCATGAGGCCGCTAGTCTGACCTTTTGGTCTTGCTTTCTCTGACAGTGCATACTCAGATTATAACAAAATCAATAATAACGTCCCAGTACCATGATGTTTTTTCTGCGCACCAACTATACCAAAAAATTATACTAATAGTATTAAGATGGCAAATGTTTTCACAGAAAATAAATAGTTTACCAGGTCAAGCTGTGATGGGAAATGCAGGTGTTTTAAGAGTACTTGCATATAGCACATGCAATTTGATCTTTTCTGCTTCTAATGATAAAATAAAAAATAAAATAAACACATTGATAGACAATTATACTCTTGTTGCTTGAATAATTACCACGACTGCCATCACAGACATGAATTAAACCAATAGATTTAATTTGGGGCTTGGTTTATGTCCACAAAACTGTCTAATTGTATTTCATAATCGTGAAAAATTAGTATTAATTAAGACAAACACAACATACTGTTACTCTGGTGTTGTAAATAATATTGTTTAGTTGTTGTAAATAGTGGCTTTAAGTGATTTTGATAGTACTCTAATTTGCAATCTGCATTTATTGGTTCCAAGTGAATGTCATTCCTTCATCCTATCCGTGCTACACTGGCCATAGTGCATAAACAAAAAGTGGCTGATAGCAGGACCGTCACTGTCTACTTCTGTGTGACTGTAAGGCGTCATTAAGGTGCTTCTGCTCAGAACTTGCTGAGGGTGGGCAGTGCCCCCGCCTTCACAAGCACAGCTGAGAGCAGGTCTGCAGGTCCAGAGGTATGAGGCACAGCAGTGGCTGAGGGATTTCCATGCTTATTGTCAGAGATCATAGGTGGGGGAACCTTCCCTCTACTCAGCGTGGATTTGCCAACCCCACTGCCCCCTCCTCCACCCAGACTGGTCTTGCTGTTCTCCACTGTGGGGATGACTGTGCCCAGGTGGGGGTTTCCCACTACAGGAATACCGGTGGATTCCATGCTGGTCTGACAGCAACACAGCAGCCGGAAGAAAGCCGCCCTCATCTCCCTGCTGGACAGAGTGTATATCAGAGGGTTGAGGGCAGAGTTGAGCACAGCCAGGGCGATGAACCAGTCCACCTGGTAGAGCACAGGGCACTTATCTGGGCTACAACCAACATCCAGCAGCAGCAGGAGGAAGAGGGGGGTCCAGCACATGACAAACACCCCAAGAACAATAACCACTGTCCTCAGCAGGGCCAGTGAGCGCTCTGAAGGCCGGCTGCTCACCCTGCGGCCGCTAGAGGTCACCAGGCGGTATATCCTGATGTAGAGGATAATGATGGCTACCAACAGGGCGCTGAACACACTGATGCAGAAGGCCACATAGCTCTTAGCATAGAGCGGCAGCACTGTGGAGCAGGAGGCTAGATTGTTCTGGCAGTTCCAGCCCATGCTGGGCAAGGCACTGAGCAGCACTGACACAAGCCAGCAGGCTGCCAGCAATCCCAGAAGTCTCCCCCGACCTGCTGTCTCACATGGACGCAAACGCACCATAGTCATGTGCCTCTCAATCCCAATGGCCAGAAGGCTGAAAGTGGATGCACTGAGGGCCACAAACATGCTCCCTTCTCTGGCAAGCCACTGCACTGGTGTCAAGAAGAAGGTGTTGCGCCCTGAGGTATAGATGTTAACTACGTAGGCCACACCAGCCAGCAGGTCTGACAGCGCCAGGTTTCCAATGAGAAAGTACATTCGGCTGTGGAAGCGCTTGTTCCTCCAGAGTGCGAGCAAGACCATAATGTTCTCCAGAACAATCAGCACGCAGATGAAGAGCAGCACAGCCATCTTGCAGACACTGCCGCTGCGAGGCCGGTCCCACTTCCCAGAGTGGTTGTAGTGGCTGACGATGACAGTATTCATCCCTTCCTCCAGTATGTTCCCCATCCTGCCACAGCAGAGGGCGCCACAGCACTGGACAAAGCAGAGGGAGGCAAGACTGCTCAACCTGGGAGGGTCACAACTGGCATCTTAGAGCCCCTTAAAGGACCTGCCAATCAAATGCAGTTAAGAGATAACATTTATATGTAACACTTCAAAGTCACAAAAGTTACACTCAACAACATTTTGATTAATTTATGTAAGAAATAAATCTCTAGGAAGACTCCAAGAAATCAAACCAATTGTTATGTAGAAACATCATAAATAGCAAAGTTAAATACAAAACAGTTATATATTAGGCCTACTTACTTCATATTACTTAATTTTTAAGACTAAAAATCTCTCTCATAGAAGTGTCCTCGCCAACATAGCTGTATACAGGCTATAACACTACACATACTGATAAAGAAATCGATCAAATGAAGAAGAGTCTGTAGAGTAGGAAATTCTAAGAATTTTTTTTCTATGTTGCCCCCACATCTCTGACTAAATTATTTTCTAGTTAAAGTATGCACTGTGACTCGTAAATAAACGTCGATGTAAAAGGTTCCAACATAATCCTTAAATGATGCTTTAGAGCCTGTAATCCTCAGGTTGGATGAACATGTTTGTCTCATAATTAAACTCAATTATGTGTATCCCAGCTTAATACACACTGTAAGAAAAGAATGGATCAAATAGGCTATTCTTCTTTATCAAAATCAAATAGTTGGTAACCTTTAAACACTATTTAGTTGGAACAAGATGCCTACTCGTAGAGGTTTAAACATATTTTCTGTTTTGGAAAAGTTTTTCAGTTAAATAGAGTTGCCCTGTCATTTTCAAACTGAGAGTAGCGTACCCAAAACTGCAGTACTTGATTGGTAAAATTTTTGCACAGTTGGTCTATTATTCTTCACAGCTACAGTAACGTGTCGTACCTTTTGGAGTTACTGGTCCCATCGAAACATCCCGGTGGTGTGGCGAGATTTGGAGAATTTGGTAGCCGAAGTTAATTTTTTTTTCTCTCCTGAGTAACGATGCGCTGGTACAAAATATGTGATTGACAAAAATGGGTTATCTTTGACGTGAAGTCAAAACTCCATATCTTGTTCTCGTGCGTTTAAAGTCTTCCCAATCACTTTAGTATTTTCCTACAAACATCCACTATGTGTCCTGGACTTTCCGGCGTCCTCTCCACACCGTGACTCTCGAGCTCTGACAGCCCTTCTACCCCTCCCAGGGCCGGAGGGGCGGGATCTTCCCTTACCTCTCCATTTGGATTTGGATTACCATTAATTATGAGTCAGGAGAGAAGTCAAAGACACTCGTGTCATTATGCCAGAGGCTAAAATGTTGTACAGATGTGTAACTTTATTTTTCTAACGCTATATACAAGCAGGTCATTTTTTAAGTGTAGTCTGAAGAGTTTTGTTTTTGTTCTCCATGAACACAACTGAGCTGACTGTTTCAAACAAGAACACCTAATTTGTCTGTGTCATAAAATTACTGCACTTATCCCAACACATCATACAATGTTTTTCTCTAAGGCCTTATGTGGTCCTTTCTGTTGTGTGCCACTCTCCAATGGACGCCTTGTTCATGTACTGTTGTGCTGTGACTGCATTGGAAAAGACACACAAGAAAAATCCATAGTTGACCACAGTTTCATATAAAACTCATTCTGACGTGTGTTTGCTTGCTTTCTGTGGAATTCATCTCCTCCACTGACAGGCCAAGAGGTTGCAACTAGTTTTATATCTGCACTTGGGTGACTCATTGTTTATTCCTTCAGAGTGTGAGATAGGTCAGACCTCTTGGAACCAACAAAGAGTCACTCTTTCCGTCTCATTTTATGCACTTTCTTAGTATTATTCTGAAGAAAAAAGACAAGAGTCAGTGGGGTACTGTTTATGGTCTTATCTGCAACCTATATGGATGGATGTCCAGTTACAAAAGTAGGTCAGGTCATTAGGTCAGACCTAGCAGAAACACTGGTGGACAAAGGACATAGAACCCCTTAATTTAGAGGATACAAAAGCAGAGGTAAAATTTTTCACACCAATAAGGCTTTTCCTACTGCAACTTCCTGGTATGTGACTGACAGCTGAGAACACAAGGGACAAACCATTGTTGGATGTGGATGGTGTGGGACATGCCAATGATTGTGTATGACCCGCTAACCCCTCCTCTGCAACTATGCTAATCCACCAACCTGCACCCTGTCTCATCAGAACTCACATTCCCATCAAATTCCCCAAAGCCATTATTCCAACCACAGGATGGTGCAATGGGTGGAAACAGAGGGGCAGGGGCTGTTACTTCTCATTTAGTGCTTGCGCTATGCATTTTATTACAGTTTGGTCACTGACTTTAGGTATCATGTTTTCACATTCAGCGTAGAAGAGTGAGAAAGAGAGAGACAGCTGATAGAAGAGAGGTAAAAAAGCAGCTACAGAAAGGCTGAGATGAAGTTTCAGAGAACAGGAAAAAAAGCGGGTAGCAGGAGAGAAATAAGGCTGGAATTAAGAGGGTCATCTGTAGGTGTATGTCCCTTTGTTCTCCCCTACGATGTAGGCTCATTTGCTATCTGTATTTTGTAAACAGCCATTAGTGGAATGTAACTAAATAAGTTTACTCAAATAATATACAATGTTGAGGCACTTGTACTTTACTTGACTACTTCCATGATATGCTACTTTGAACTTATACTTCACTACCACTCTCTCTCTAACTTCAAGAAGCTCTTGAAAACTCATCTCTTCCTGAGAACACTTCCTCTTGTAATACCTCTAACCCCTAACCTCTAACATGCACTTCCTGTGCTCTTCTTCTTCTGTCTCCTTAGGAAATGTAAATGCAAATATATCTATTTGGCAGCTTTGGTCACTGTGCAACTTTTACATACCAATGGATTTTACATACACAGCATATGATCAATTTCAAAATGTTATGCACTGTTAAAAAATAATTACAAGGGATAACCTGGTGGTAGAGGAGTTTAATTAACTGCAACATTTGTTGCATGTCGTTCCCTATCTCTCTCTCCCCTCAGGTACTGTTAACTCTCTATTGTTCTCTGTGTACTAAAGGCATACAAAGCCCAAAATATACCTTTAAACAGAAAGATTATATTAGTATATTATTACTACTATTATTAGTACTTTTGATACATAAGTACATTTTGATAATAATTCTTCTGTTTTTGGTATTGCTACTTTTACTAAATTAAATGATCTGAACACTTCTTCCACCTCTTCTTACAATATGGCACAATGTAATAGTCAGCATGGCTTGATGAAGAACCAAGGAAGAAGAAGCTATTCAACTTCTATTTAATTTGAATAGAAATACTATATGCACAAGTTTGGGCTGAAAATAAAACCAAACTGTCCATTAAATGGCCATTCTGAAGCTTTTGATTGGATCGAACAGATGGAGTTGCCCAGTTGTTGTGGATGTTGCCTCATGGTGTGATTGTTTTGACAAGTTTTAAGCCAACATTACAAGAAGTCCTTGAAATGTCTAGAAAGATGGAAACCTGAACATTTAGAATTCACTGACAACTCAATGGCAACTCCTGTTGCTCAGAAAGATGATCTTCAGGCCAGCTACTAATCGACTTTATGGTGAGAAAAATTTGAATTGCAACATGATGATGAACTTTTTTGACTGATTTGTACCTAGTTAGTTATAAACTCCAAAAATTCACACACATATAGTAAAATTTTAGAGAAGACAGAAGGACTTTTGTCTATAGCTACTGAATGTTTGTATAGATTTAGTCCGGTTTAGCTTAATAAAAAGGTAATGCCAAGTTAAGGTGACCATCCATATCTGATAGCAAGGTTGGAAAGTGTCCCTAAAGTAGCACAGAATCAACCGTATTTTCTTTTCTCTTTGCTGATGTCTGCTTTGTTTTTCAAACTGTCAATCTCTTCTGTTTTTGTTTTTGCTGGATCTATTAGGCAAAAATAGCATAGAACAGGCCAAGAATTGAGACGGTGATGGATGACAGTACTGGCTAACAGAGACCGACGGCGCAACAAATGTTGATAAAAAGAAGGGGAGATGAAAAGAGACAAGAGCAGGAGACTAAGGAGCGGCAGAGCTGACAGTTTTCCTTTAGTCTCTCGTCTCTCTCTCTCTCTCTCAGTCCCTCCGGTATCACTGATTGTGAGAGGTTGCACACAGTCTGGACCTCTTGCACATGTCAGCCCAGGCATTGCAGATTAATGAATGACCCCCAGAGCTGTTGACTTTACCCTGAACAGCAAGAGATGTACAGACACTCTGACAACCCATTTATAACCATATGAAAACACCCTAGAGGCCTTGGCTCTGTGTTGGTGCAAGCTGGATACAGTCTTCCTGGATGTTTGGTACTGTGGTGGAAAGAGGAAATGTAGCTACAGGTCACCAGATGATGAAAAAATTGCATTGTTTCCAAGTCCTGAAAGAGTTTGTGTAACGGTAATACCTTTGTGTGCATGTTTCTACATCTTTGTGTGTGTAACATCTTTGCGTACGTGTGTATGTGTGCAGCAGTATTGTGAGTCAAGGCACACTGACGTAGGCTCAGATGGTGAGTTAGATGTTTGGGAATGTGAAGCATAGTGGGAATGAAGGAGGAGCCACAGCGGTGGAAAAGGAAGGCCTTTTGGGCCGTCAACCAACTGCCCTCCACTGTAGTTTACCCACACCCACAGAAAAGTTTGCCCAGCTCTACAAGCTTCAACACAATAATATTTTAATATGACAGAAATATACAGTAGATATTTCGTATGTACATGTTGTGGAATAATGGTGCAACATTAACGTCTTGAACTGGTTGTATAAAAGGGGCAATGATTTAGAAGCCCTGGAACATGACAAGTAGATATCTGTTGTGTCAGGGATGTTTTAGAGGGTGTAGCATCCAAAGCTGAATGTTGATCTAACTCTCCAACTGATGGTTTACAACTGCTTTATTGATAATACTGTAGCTCCAAAACCGGCCAAAAAGAAAACAAAATATTATAATTTTTAACTTAACAAAATGACGGGGCGCTACAAGCATAGGCGGAAATCACGGGGGGGGTAAGATCCCCCCCTATCTGAGGGGTGTCCCCCCCCTTAAAAAGATCAAATAATATAATGATATAAACTTTGAATAATTGTGTACATAGTACAACAATACAAACGTAAACAGGGCAATTAAAGTGCGTTGTAAGTTCAGAAACATTTTGAGTCCCACCTCCCTTGCCTCACAGTGGTTTGGTCCACTGCCTGCTTTCTCGCTCCCAGGAGTCCGGTGGGAGAAAACCAGTTGAATCCCATCCAATTTTCTGCCGGTCACATTGAACGTTACAAACAGGCTGCGCTGCGCCGTGTTTCACGTGTGTACAGACAGCTCATGTCATAGCCACACAAACAGGCTAAACACAAAAATAAGTTGGAGAATTAAGAGGATTAAAATGGTGTGCAATTTATTTTCAGCTCCTTCCAGTGAAAATGCTAATGTTATTACATCAGTTATACAATCAGTGTTTCATTATGACCATACAATTGAGACCAGTGAGCCTAGCTAACATTTATACTGGTGCCAATGGGGATCCTAATAAAAATAGATTTTTCCGATAAAGAGTTTCAAAAATGTTTGTGTATGCTGTCAGTTATAGATCTTAGGAAGAAATAAAATGGGAATCGGCCAAAATTAGAATCGGCAGGTCAAACCTTTTAAAAAAATCAGTAACTGGAATCAGCTAGGAAAAATGTAATCTGTGCATCTACAGCGATAATCCTGTGTGTGAACTGATGTTAGGCTAATACCTTAGAACTACTGTTGTGTTCGGTTTAGCACATTATGATGTTAAGTGGCAGATCAGTTTGCCTGCTGCCATTAAATTTCTAATATATATATATGTATGTAAGAGAAGAAACCTAAATTACTATTGTAAGCTACTTTGTTGAGTAGAGGCTTTTATTTTGAAGTAGGGGAGAAACGGAAGTTGTGGTGCTGTTCCGAGGGAACAATGTGCGAGAGACGAAGAGAAAAATAAAGATGTCCCGTCTCGGTTCAGACAACGGAGCCTCCGTGTTGTTATTTTGGTAACCACACAAAAAGTATAGGCGAACTAATAACCGCTCGGTTACACTATGTAGCCTAGAGGACGCAAGATATTTAGGATAATATGACCGCGTGGTGAGTCAGTCTTAAGTCATAAGACTTCTCTCTGTGTACACGTATCCTATACAAGTAAAATTCTGGCTGTATTATTGGTGTTCCCCCCCCCCCCCCCCCCCCCCCCCCCCCCCGCACTGTTAGATGAGATTTACGCCCATGGCTACAAGTGAGCATATTTAACTTAAATCCACAGAAAACGTAAAAAAAACAGTCAGTGAAAATCACACAGAAAATGCAGCTTTAAACATCCCAAGACAAGCATACCTTACCCCATGCACTGTAGCTACTGCAACATACACACCCATAGTACAACAATTCTGCAAACTACATGTAGAAGCTTAATATATCCAAGGAATGCTAACTGCTTGTTAAGCACAACAGAATTGTGGTGCATTGGGCTAATACAGCAGTTCTGCTAGCTTACACTTAGGCCTACTCATTTTTAACTATTAAGCATTTATAATACAGAAAGAGAGAAAATATCTTTCTTATTGGAGATGGACCAGTAAAAAGATTTATTTCTCTTAAGTTCCCTTTGAATAGATCACCCAAACATCTGTGATATTTCTGACTGATCATTGTGTCACTCATTTATCTGTTATTTTACAGTATATCTCAACTTGTTAACCCAAATACATTAAATACATACTATAATATATTTATCCTGCTGGTTAATGTAACTGTAGAAGGTAGCATTACCAAGTAGTTTATGATTAATGATGGCAGCATTATTAAATTTGCCTGTTTTGCATGAAACAAAATAATACAGTTACAGTTATAATACAGTTTGGAAATTACAATCTGAATCCAAACCTGTCCATGGCTAAACTGTACATCCAATTTCATCGTGTTAACATGTTAATGACATGTCATGCTAACTAGACTACTACTACTATAGTACTATACAGCAAAACATTATTTAATTCCTCTTCCTACACTTGTCACTGTGTTTTATTTTTACACACAGATAATTCAAAGTGTACCACCGTGGCATTATTGTTATTAATGACATTATAGAAATATTAGAAATGCAGTTTGGGTTTACTGGCACAGTTCTAGACTAGACAAGGTCTTAGCTAATAAGTTAAGACTCATTGGTTTTCCTTGGGGTGTTCAGTTCAGAAAGATCAAATCATTTTTTGTAG
Source organism: Micropterus dolomieu (assembly GCF_021292245.1). Classification (NCBI taxonomy): domain Eukaryota; kingdom Metazoa; phylum Chordata; class Actinopteri; order Centrarchiformes; family Centrarchidae; genus Micropterus; species Micropterus dolomieu. The sequence continues at coordinate 19,437,771 of NC_060154.1, read as the reverse complement.
TGTGCCTCAAGGTTCAGTCCTGAGCCCTATTATTTTCTGTCTGTATAAGTTGGCATTAGGTTCTATTATTTAAAAAAAAAAGGCTTATGTTTCCATTGCTACACAGATGAAACGCCGCTATCTCTGCCAAACTTCATGATCTGAGCCCTGTCAATCATCTTGCACATTTGCATTTCAGATATTAGGGATTGTAATCAGTTAAAAAAGGACAAAACAGAGATTTAGCTTTTTTAAGAAATGTGCTATGTAAATACGGTTTTATTATTACTGAATTATTATCTCAGCAGGAAATTAAAACAAAAGAAACAAGCCAGGAATTGCAACATTATCTGTATCTCGGGGAGCATCACATATTTTCTTGAATGGTATGTCTCTGTTGGAGGTCGTGAGTAGAGCTCTGAGGGCTGATAGTGTATCAGGAGCAATGGTAGTGCTAGTGGGTTATCAGTGGAGGTTTTAGGTCTTTAAGGGCACAGGATGACTGCTTGTCTGAGCAATAGCCTTGCTGGTTCTTTTAGATAACTTTTTTATCTGCATCCAGCTCAAAATAGCAACATTGAAGGATGCATATAATAACATACACGTTTTGCACAGTTTTGTGCAAAATGTGTATGTCATTATCGTTTCTTTCAGTCTTTCTCCTTCACAGATACCTGTGAAAGGATGAGCAACTCTAGATGGAGGGCAAAAATTCCCTCCTGGTTGTAAGCAGTTATCAGGAGGGAGGAAAAGAGAGGAATTATCAGTAAGGAAGGGGAAGAGGTTGACATCTTTATTCCTTATCGTTCAGCCAAGGTTTCGCAGTCCTAAATGAATACAGTCTGGTGTCTCAGCTTCAACACACAACCTTTTGACAATTGAAAATGATAAGAAATCAGAGACAGCCACATTACAATATTTATGGGGTGAAGCTGGCGAATTTCAAATACCATAAATTAGGACTTTCAAGACTTGAAGTAAAACATATTTAAAAAACTCCGGATCTTAAAATGAAATTAAGTAAACATGTCATAACTCTTCACCATGGCTCCCTCATCTTTCTTGTCCCTCACCACATCTGTTCTCACTCAATCACTCTGGAACTTCCTAAGTGAAGATCTTTATGGCATTATTTATTGTCTTTACAATAGTCGGCCTTAAACACAAAACAGACTTCACAAAACAAACAATTGCTTTGCCAAAATATGTTAAAAATAACTTTGACCTCAGTCATGTAAACAATCACTTAATCCGATTTTCTTAGAACAGCTTCTCTGATGTCTGGGAAAGCTTGTGTAAAATTCCTGTGTGTGAACACAAGACAAATGAGGTTAGTACATTAGTACAGCAGAAAGTGAATGATGCATGTCCATGCCCATTCACTTGTGTGTGTTTGTGTTATCGTCTCTCCTTCACACCAGAACCATGACTCTTGATTCACTAAACATCAAGAGGTTTTGTCCACCACACAGAGCAGCATGCATCCTTTACATGCAGGAATTACGCATTCCTATTTTGTATATCTTGGCTGGCTTTGGTTTGTCTGTGTACTGTTCTATGGGAAAGGTATGTTTCCCTTGAGACGAGAACTAATAGTCATGCAGTCCAGTGTGGTGCTCCACAGATATTCCTCTGGCCCCCGCCATACACCATCTTCTCCCCACTCTTAGTATTGCCCCTGGCCCAACCCTACACCCTCAGCTCTAAAAAAGCCTGAGAATGAACTAACCCACTGACAGAAAAAGACCAGACTCCGTCTCCAAATGCCATGAGTGCCGATTTAGAATCACTTTAGCCTTTCAAAGACTTTTTTCTCCCTCACTGTCTTTATGGTACTAAGTCACTGGGTTTTTACAGTGAATATTGGCACAACGTGCAGTGCAGGGACCTCACAAAACCTGCAAATATAAATATATGGAATTAGACACAAATATACTACATATACAGGTACATACAGTCCCCTCCAAAAGTATTGGAACGTTAAGGCAAACAAATAACATTTAATATTTGGTGGCATAACTCTTGCTTGCAATAACTGCCTCAAGCCTGCGACCCATCGACATCACCAAACTGTTGCATTTTTCATGTGTGAAGCTATTCCAGGCTTTTACCACAGCTTCTTTCAGTTCTTGTTTGTTTCGGGGTGTTTCTCCCTTCAGTCTCCTCTTAAGGAGGTGAAATGCATGCTCTGTTGGGTTAAGGTCAGGTGATTGACTTGGCCAGTCTAAACCCTTCCATTTGTTTCTCCTGATGAAGTCCTTTGTTTTGTTGGCAGTGTGCTTTGGGTCATTGTCCTGTTGCATGATAAACTTCCTCCTGATTAGTTTCAATGCATTTCTCCATAAATTGGCAGACAAAATGTTTCTGTACACTTCTGAATTCATTCTGCTGCTACCATCATCAGTTACATCACCAATAAATATTAATGAGCCTGTTCCAGAAGCAGCCATGCTCGCCCACCATGACATTACCTCCACCATGCTTCACAGATGAGCTTGTATGCTTCGGATCATAAGCAGTTCCTTTCTTTCTCCACACTTTGGCCTTTCCATCACTTTGGTAGAGATTAATCTTGGTCTCATCAGTCCATAAGATTGTGATCCGGAACTTTTGTGGTTCATCTCTGTACTTCATTGCAAATTTCAATCTGGCCTTACGATTCTTACTGCTGATGAGTGGTTTGCATCTAGTAGTGTGCCCTCTATATTTCTGCTTTCTGAGTCTTCTTCAAACAGAGGATTGTGATACCTTCACTCTGCACTGTGGAGGTCGTTGGTGATGTCACTTACTGATGTTTTGGGGCTTTTCTTCACAGCTCTCACGATGTTTCTGTCATCAACTATTGTTGTTTTACATGGCCGACCTGTTCGACGTCTGTTGCTCTGTACACCAGTAGTTTCTTTCTTTTTCAAGACATTCCAAATTGTTGTGCTTGCTATGCCAAGTGTTTGTCCAATGGCTCTGGTCGATTTTCCTTCTTTTCTCAGCTTGACAGTGGCTTGCTTTTCTCCCACAGACAGCTCTCTGGTCTTCATGTTGGTTTATCCTCTTTAACAGGAAATGCAGTCTTCATAGGTTTGAACCAAGTATGAAAACTTAGACTAGTCATGCAGAGCTATTTAATGTTTGGACAAGCAACCTAAAAGGCAACACCCGGGCAACAAGAAACATCTGTCAGTCGCATGTTCCAATAGTTTTGCTCACTTGAAAAATGGGTGGGTTCAAACAAACGGTGATATGTCCTGAGTTGTTTAACACATCTAGATGTGAATACCAGGAAATAAAAGCTGAAATTCTGAACTCTTGTTTCATACTCATCTTTTGATCTTAAACCCAAATGTCTTCAGTGAACAACAAAAACAAAGGAATTTGTCTTACTGTCGCAATACTTTTGGATGTTTGTTAATTTACATAACCTATTTAACTTACTTTTTCAAAAATTGTGAATTACTGCAACTGTTGAGCATACAGCTATAACTGTGCACCAAGAATATTAGGCTGATAGTATGCGAGATTAACTGCGGACAGTTTACACACACTCACACACACACACACACAAACAAACCCATGATCCCCTCCAGGCTTACGCCTGGCCGAGATAGTAAATCACAAGTTCAGTTCAGATTTGTGTGCGCTTGTTCATGAGTTTGTGTGCACCTCAGCAAGCATCCATGACCGAATTGCTCTTGGTTGCACTATATGACAGTCGGATTAGATTTCCACTGCAGAGTCATGGGCACCTTAGGAGCACAGAGTTTAATGCAGCAGACCATAGCTATAAAAAAGTGCACTTTCTTACAAAAGAGATGTTTTTATGTATAAGTTAAGATCTGCGTGCTGTGCATGTGTGTTTCTGTAGAGTGTGCGACAGTAGAGGAGTAGAAGGTAAATGGAGGAGGAGGAGAGAAAAGATTAAGTAACAGAGATGGAAAAAAGTGAGAGACAGCATGAGAAGAAAAGAGGGAGATAGAGGAAAAAGTGGAGTAGACACGGGGGGGGTGTAATGTAAAAATACGTCAAAAAGAGACAAAAATGCCAGATGTTTACAGTTAACTAGGAGATGTACAGAGAAGAAAGGAGGGAGGAGACCTATTTCCCCTCACCTCCTCCTCCTCCTCTGTCTAACAGGTCTGGAGCACAGCTGGGCAGTTTTGTCCTCCACCATCTCCGTTCTTCATCCTCCCAAAGCCCCTCCATCCTCAAGTCCTATCCCCATCCCTCCAAAAACAACTCCTGTCTCTTCATCTTCCATCAATTCTCAAACCCTCAATCACCAACCCTCCTCCCTTTCCGCGCCCAGGTAATGCACTCTTAATTGAAGATCTCTAGATTATACAGTTCAGCAATAGCCCTTCATCCCTCTCCCACCCATCCCTCTTGCTCTTGTTCTGTTGTTTCTTTCATTTGATGGCGGCTCTCCTTCCACCACTGTCACTGATCTCTGTTTATTTAGCTTTCATGTCCTTCTTCCTTCCTGTGCTCCACTTCGTACACACTCGCGCTCTCTGTATGAGCATGCACTTGTAACTCAATGCTCGTGTGCATACGTGCATGTGGATACTGTGTGTTTGTGTTTCCATATGTGTCTGTCTTCACTACAGAGTTTGTCCAAATTGCATAGTGCTCTGACTGTCAAATAGACTGGAGCAGCAGAAGGAGGATTAAGTGGACCAAACTTCCTCTCCTCTCCTCTCCTCAGTCACAGATCTCGCTTTAGACTCGATGCTGCAGCTAACGCGGCGTAATCCCACACAAGCACACCATTTCACGGCAAATCAGCTGGAGAAATGTTCAATTTCATGCAAGCGTGTTCAGCCTGCAGAAAAGCAGAGAGAGGCAGAGCAAGATTATAATGTATACCGTTCAGGCCCAAAGGAGAGACAGACTGTGAACAAGGACTGTATGTGTCTGTGAGTGAGTGTTAAATAAGAGTTTTCACACTGCAAGTGTGGGTCACGCTACTCTGTTAGTTTAAAACGTTCTGTGGGGAATCAGAGTCCAAATCTCATCTGCCCGATGAGAACAAGCTGCCTTAGATGAAACGTGGACATGGACACACAAACACACACTATTGCCTACCAGAGTTTGCCAGCACTTAACACTAGAGAGACTTCTGATGTGTTTGACAGATATAAAAAGTATTTGTAGTGGTGGAAAATGTTAATTAGCGGCATCTTTTCTTACAGTAATGAGAGGAAGATTAACCCTCAAAGCCACATGGACATTCTATCCATTGTAATATTATCTGCGTGTGTGTGTGTGTGTAATTTTGTCTCTGGAGGGGATCATAGGTTGTTTTTTTTCCTCATGTGAAATACAGAAAATGTGAAGTGTGGATGGCTTGTGAGTTGTTAGAAGGCACCTTATCAGAGCTGGGCTGTGTAACTGAAAGTAACATAACAACTAATGTAATTACTACTATTAGTAGCTAGTGCTGTTGAGTAGATAAGTAATGTAATAACCTATCAAACCACTGTTTGTCCCACAAACATTCACATGCATAAATACCATACCGTGTTTACAGCACCAGAAAAACGGCTGTATTGTATATCCATATTTACATTTATTGTTAGGCTGTGACTTCTAGTGGCCGCATGAATGTAGCAAAGGAAGAGGTCAGGTGACCTGGCAAAATGAGCAACACAGTTTGCATAAGTTGACTTATTTAACGTTTCATGTTAAATAACATTATACAGTTGACGTCACACGACATACATACCTACTCATTTTAACATAAACCACGATCTTTTCCTAAACCTAACAAAGTATTTTTGTTGCCTAAACCTAACCAAACTACGGTCGTTTCACAATGTCATGTGACTTATGTAATGTATTGTCCCTGGACTGGTACAGCTAATACATGTCATTTTGGGGAATGGTCATATATGTTGTTTTACTTTCCAATGGTCATATACAGTGTTGGGCAGTAACGTGTTACTCAGTGACACGTTACTGTAATATGATTACTTTTCCCAGTAACTAGTAGTGTAACGGATTACTTTTCTAAAACAGTAGTATTATTACAGTGACTAATCCAAGTAACGCTGCGTTACTGTGTTACTGAACACGCCATCCTTAACGTGAAAGCACAACTGTGCGGCAGGTCAGCGGCACCGGACTTTGTTGTTCATGTCCGCTGACAGCCAAAAACTAAAGGAAGAATGGAGTATGAGGGAGAAAGGCGTTCTTTCCACAGCTATAAGTAGCCACTGCCATTATTGTGTCACAGTCAAAGATGCAAAGAACATTGTCGTCTTTTGTAAACTCTGTGCGACCAGCAAAAAGCTTTCAACTGTGAACAATTCTATATTTCATTTATTGAAGCATCTGCTGAAGCAGCACAGCAACATGAAACTTACAGAAAAAACAGTATTTCAAAAGTCGGGATTTACTTGCTTTATTTTTTATTTCAGCCGGTGGCGAAAAGAAACGTTATATGTTTGGGGGTGGTAGTGAAAGCAGTGTTTACCATACATTGAATTATTTGTGGTGGCCCACAAATAAATCAATCTATGGATGATCATGGGTTTGTGTGTGTGTGTGTGTGTGTGTGTGTGTGTGTGTGCGTGTGTGTGTATCTATCCGCAGTTAATCTCGCATACTATCAGCCTAATATTCTTGGTGCACAGTTATAGCTGTATGCTCAACAGTTGCAGTAATTCACAATTATTGAAAAAGTAACTTAAATAGGTTATGCAAATTAACAAATATACACTCCCCTCCAAAAGTATTGCGACAGTATACAATGCTGACCACCACATATTGATTTACTTTTTTTTGTTACTGGGCATACGCCTATTTAAAATCGCTCCCTCTCTTTCTCATGAACACCGCTGCACAAAGTTAGAATATATCTACCCCCCAACCCCCCCATACATTCTGTGGGAAACACTGGAAAGTAATATAGTAACGTAATGAGTAATTTAACTAGTTACTTTTATCACCCAGTAATAAGTAAAGTAATATTATTACTTTTTTAAGGAATAATGAGTAACGAGTAATATATTACAATTTCTGAGTAACTTGCCCAACACTGGTCATATATGTCGTTTTGGAACAATTGAAAGTCAACCTATTTTGTTGTTGGTATAAGGATGTGTTTGCGTGTTTAGCACTTAGGATTCTGGGGGAAAAAACTGAGATTTATAAAGTTAGCCAGGAGACTTCCAGAGTGCTACTCTTAATTACTGTGGTTCAGAAGTTTTGGCCTCACCATACTGCAATTAATTAACGTAACCTGTTCATACTGACAGCTAAAGCAGACATCAGGGCTGTGCCGACCATTTAACCGAGAAGGAATCAATCATGTTTACAATCCGCCCAAGCATGAGTCTGCCTGCATCATCAGAGCAACTAATCAATTTTGGAAGTGCATAAGTGCTCGCTTGTGTTTGTGTGTGAGAGACAGAAAAAAATAGAGACGGAGGAAAACAGTAGTTGTGTGTCTGTGTGTGCACAGAGAGTGTGAGAGTGAGGGCATAAAAAGAGGCAGCAAAGCCAACATAGAGACCAAAAAACAGACAAACAAACAGACAGGAACACCAAGTGGGAGATATGTGGATATGGGAAATAACTCCTCTATGCTGCCAGTGGTATGGAGGTGGAAGGCAGAGTTTTGACGGCATGTGGTGGAGGAGTCACAGTAACGCTGGCCATAGATTAGTAGCTCTTCCTCTAGCTGGCCTTGAGTAGGAGCGGTGCTGGCTGTCGCATCAGAGACGAGGCATTTAACTGCCCTCGTAGGACTCTCATTATTTCATAAATCTGCAGTTCAGGCACTCGGCTCTGTTGATTTGAGCCTACGCCAAGGCTTAGAGAATGTTTTTACAATCTCCCTAATTTATTTACAACCTTGATTCATTCGTGTCTGTGTAAGCATGTGTGTGTGTGGGAGAGTGGGAGGGAGAAAGAAGTCGAGAAAGTCCGAGGATGGTAGTGGACGGAGAGAGATCTGGGCGAAAGTGATTGAGTTCATTCTCTGCTTGCTTTTTG
>NC_060154.1:19337297-19429700 GCF_021292245.1 Micropterus dolomieu | reverse complement strand
GGCTCTGGTCGATTTTCCTTCTTTTCTCAGCTTGACAGTGGCTTGCTTTTCTCCCACAGACAGCTCTCTGGTCTTCATGTTGGTTTATCCTCTTTAACAGGAAATGCAGTCTTCATAGGTTTGAACCAAGGATGAAAACTTAGACTAGTCATGCAGAGCTATTTAATGTTTGGACAAGCAACCTAAAAGACAACACCCGGGCAACAAGAAACATCTGTCACTCACATGTTCCAATAGTTTTGCTCATTTGAGAAATGGGTGGGTTCAAACAAACAGTGATATGTCCTGAGTTGTTTAACACATCTAGATGTGAATACCAGGAAATAAAAGCTGAAATTCTGAACTCTTGTTTCATACTCATCTTTTGATCTTAAACCCAAATGTCTTCAGTGAACAATAAAAAGGAATTTGCCCCACCGTTCCAGTACTTTTGGAGGGGACTATGCATACACATATGCATACATATGGTAACTTAGAGTAGAAGCTCCCTTTAAGAGGAAATATCAATTTTTTGATAAAATAATAGTACAACATTTTGGGAAAAACACATAGGCTTTGTTCAGACTGCCAGCCCAAATCCAGTTTTCACGAGCCACATGGCGTCCATGGGGCATCCTTACCTGATGCCCGAACCACCTCAACTGGCTCCTTTCGATTCAAAGGAGCAGCAGCTTCTCACCCTATCTCTAAGGAAAAAGCCAACCAACCTCCTAAAAAAAAAAACATTTCAGCCACTCAGTCAATCTTCTGCTCCATTGTCCCCTCACTCGTGAACAAGACCTTGAGGTACGTGAACGCCCTCACTTGGGGTAAGGACTCATTCCCAGTCCACAAAACAAATGTAGACCAGATGGGCATTCTCTCAGGTTCCCTCCAGGATCTTGAGAGAGTAAAGAGCTGGTCTGTTTTTCCACACCAGGACAGATCTGCATTTTTCCTCTTCGATCCGAGGTTCGACTATCGGCCGAACCCTCCTCTTCAGCACCTTGGAGTATAGACCAGGGAGGCTGAGGCGTTCGATACCCCTGTAACTGGCACACACTCTCTGGTCCCCATTTTTGAAGAGGGAAACCACCACTCTGGTTTGCCACTCCTCGGGCACTGTCCCCAACTTCCACGCAATGTTGAAGAGACATGTCATTCGAGACATCCCCTCCATATCCAAAGCTTTCAGCGTTTCTGGACACATCTCATCAATCACAGGGTCTTTGCCACTGTGGAATTGTTTGACTACCTCAGTGGCTTCCACCAGGGAAATTGACGATTTTGATCTCCATTTCTCCTGCTTCTTCATTGGAAAGCCACCTCAGCAGCGTACTTAGTTATAGACACCTACATCGTTACCACAGCAACTCACACGTTCTCATCTCAGGGCGTCAAATACCGATGCTTTGGCTAAAAATGCTTTTCATACAGACTCTGTACCTTGTGCGCTAAACATCTTGTCATGCTTTTTAAATGTCTGGACACACAAATCCGATCAGATCACTTGCAAAAAACATTGCAGATCACCCACTCACAAGTTACAATGATTCAGTGAGTAATTAGTTTTTTTTAGTGATCAGTAAGTGAGCTTTAGATGTGCTGGTTGGTGGATTTTGTTACAGACAGAGCCAGGCTGGGTTTTTCTCCCTTTCTAGTCTTTGTGCTAAGCCAAGCTAACAGGCTACTGGCTGTAGCTTCATGTTTACTTGCAAACATGAGAGTGTTGTCAATGTTTTCATCTAACTCTGAGCAAAAAAACTAATAACTTTCCCAAAAGTTTCAAATTATTCCTTCAATATTAGTGCAACTGTCTCTTTTTCTCAGGATGCTTAGCTACACCATCAAAACATTTAAACTAACTAGATACACAGCCAAATAGGTCCTGTAAATGTTTTTCACTAATACACTTTTCTCACCATTGTCAATATATTGTAATGTACTTTTGCTGTCTCACTTTTTACTTTCTTAAAGATCGAACATTTCCCAGGCTAAGCAAAATATACTGTAAGATTTTATTTTTTAAATGCCTGAATAACATTGTGAGGAAAATGTCATCAATCTTCATCATACAGTGTGTTTTCAGATGAAAACAGTGAAACCTTTTAATACTCTGTGCTGGCCAAAGACAGGGTTAGAGTACGTGGGCATATTAATCTGTGTATTCAAAATCCAGAGGTATTTTCCCAGCATGTGACCCTGCCATAGTGGCCGTGTGACATGAATGGTGTATGTTTGTGAATGAATTACTGTGTGAATGGCAATCAGTCACAGCTGGGCTAACAGCCTCTCACTGACAGTGGACTCTGTGGCCTGTCTGACACTGTGATGCTCCACATAAAGAAAAGCTCGATAGAGATCTGCAGAGGTAGTAAATGCTACCATGGTGACCACTCAACCAGCAACAACAATAAGACAGGCTGGCCATCAGGCACGGTCATCCTAAAGCTCCCTGGCTCCAGAGACACGCTGGACAAAATAAAGGCTAAAAACACACACTTCACATCTCATTAGACAGGGCCACTGTGACAGCTGACAGCTGTTGGACAAACTAAATATATTTACTTTAGTACTAAACTTAATTCAGTGTGGAGATACTTGTTCTTTACTTGGACATTTCCATAAAAGACTTTATACTTCACCAGATTCTAAAGGGTAATTTTGTACTTTGTAATTCACTGCATTTGTTTGACAACTATACTTGCAGTTACATTTTGCAGATGAGTGTTTTACATACAAAATGATCATCTTAAAAAATATAGTAGTATATAGTTGTTACAGGTTTTCAAAATCTTAATCAGCAAACTAAGTAGTAACTATAGCTGTGGAGTAAATGTGTATTTATAAAATTTGCCATTGAAATCTAGTGAAATATAAGTACTTAAGTGAACTTTACAGAACTTAGTTAGTTAATTTACATCACTGATCATTTACATAATAACATAACACTCTGAAAGGATTCATTCTGTTATAGGCATTTTTCCACTTTTCTACCAACTGTACAGAGTATTTTGGAGAGGTCCTGGGCATCTGCGGGGCATATGTTGTTGCAGTTTATCTGTGGAGTCACACACACATCATCACTCACATACACACTGGAGTCCCTGGCCTGCAGTGCTGCGGTCCACCTGTGTTTATAAGTCTTAACGCATGAAGGGCCAGCACAGTGCTGAGGTCGCATCAGTCTCCTCTACCACCCACCAAGCCAAAACCAGTCATCCCACATCTGTCCTCCTGTCCCCGTCAGTGTGCAGTGGGAGCTTTGGTGGTGCAGATCAACCAGAGGGGGTCCAACAGCAGCATGCTTCAAGAGTGGATGAGAAAGGGTGACTGTGATGGTCATGGGTTGTTTATTGATGGAGTGTGAAGTGAACAAGGGAGAGGAGAGAAGGGTGGAAGAGGTGGACGGAGGTTACGTGGAGGGAATGTAGTGGGAAAATAAATAAAGAAGGCTGCAAACAGTGGGGCTAACAATAGTGTGTCAGATCCAAGTCTGTCAAAGGTTTTGTGCCTTCTGTGTAAACACTGAAGAATTGCCTGCTTTCTGAGATCATCCTTTCCGACTGTTTGGCCGTTGGGATGGACCGCCACAAACCCAATATCTCCACAACATCTTTCCGATGGAGCTAAAGTAAATCTAACATGCAGAAACATACACACAACTGCTATAACCTTGCCCTTGCTTTGGACCTCTGGACTGTATTCCGTGGAGCCTAAACTAAAACAATCAAACCACTAACACAGGAAAGTGAACATGTGTTTCCAACACATCCATCACCTTTACAAGCCAATACCAAAGCCTAAAATCTATTTTGACAGATGCACATTTCTTGAACATACTCCAAGTTCTAGATATTATCTTTATATTTTGAAACCCAAGAGCTGGCAAATAAGATATTATCTTGTGCACTTAAGTGTTTGGCTTTAACACATATATTTCAACTTCACCCTACCACACCGTGACATTTCCCAGTACTGTTTGGTTCTACCTCACTAGGCCAAGGTACTTTTCAGGATAACGTTTTATCAAGATGAAGTGAACGAAAACATATCGAAACTTGTTTTACTAAAGAGTTTAGGGCTTTCTGAACTAAATGTTTTTTCTGCTGTTCTCATCCCGATGGATTGTTTTATATGGATGCAGACCAAAAGATAATGATGTGACCTCTCAGGGGGCTGCAAGATCTACTAGACCGTCACCACAAAGGCCCTCGCACTTGGCATTCTTACTGCCTTGGAACACTTCTATTCAAATATAGCCTTAGAGGGTTGAAAGAGAAACAGTCTTTGTCCAAAATTAACAAACTACTTTTATTGAAAATTACAACTGAGGCACAGTCTATGGAGGTTGATTTTCTTACTCTGATCTTGTGTCAATTAATATATTTTATTAAAGCCTGGCACTCTGATTATAACTAAAATAATTTGTTTTTTATTTACTGTAATTGTTATAATGCCAAGTCAATTTTATTTATATAGAGCAATATCACAAATCACAGTTTGCCTCAAGGGATTTTACAATCTGAACAGCACACAGTCTTTAGGCCCTAGATTCGAATGAGGAAATAAATTGAACAAAATTAAAGAAACTTCAGGAAGAGCAACAGAGGGGTAATCACTCTCCCAGGACGGACAGACATGCAATATATGTTGTGTGTAGCCTACAGAATAGATTCACAACAGAAAGTCGTTGTGCATACAATTATAATGACAAAATGTAGATATGTACAACAAAAATGAAGAGGATGGATCCAGGAGGACAATCATGCAGCTCTTATAGGGCACAGAAGCAAAATAGTTAGAGCAATGCAGTAAATAAAAAAAGTTTGCGGTCTGTTAGTCAGCAGGACAAACATGGATTGTAAGTACTAATGTTAATATTCATTGAGACTGAGACATACTTGCTGGAAATACAGTGATAACAGGTATGTTAGGCCTGAAGTATGGAAGGATAAGTACCAATTAAAAGTTAACGTAAAAATATGTGGAAGATTATTCCAGAGGAAAAGGGGCACAATAGGAAAAGGCCCTGTAGCCAGCTGACAATGCACTTCACAAAGCCAAGAATCTGGCTTCATGAATATATGAGGTGAAAAAGAGTCATTAGGGAATCAAGCTGCAAAGCATATGAACACCATGTTCCAGCTTTTAAGTGCTAAGATCATTTGATTTACATGAATCAGAGATTTGAAAACCAGTAACCGTTGAGTAGTGATGTAATATTTCAAACTGTCCATATCCCCTCTCAGTCCACATGATTGTGTGGAGGTGTGGGGGCTGGTTATGATTGCAGATCAACTGTGAACTCAAACAGTCGACTGGTTGTGTGCTGTATCTTTGCCACATGTGTGTACACACAGCAGTGAGTTCTGGGTGTGAAAGGCCTATGTGTCTGGGAGTCAGTGACTTAATGTCACCACTTACTGGCCTAATTCACACACAAGTTCTTGTGCATATTGAAAAAAACTACCTGCGAGGAAATTCTACCAACAGAGAATCGCTTGTGTCAGCCAGAGTGGAGGTGAAAAGTCCACCTCCACTCTGACTGAAGCATCAAACACTTTTCATGTTTGACGCTTCCTTTGGGTCAAAACAGAATTCTGTTTATCCTTTTTTTTGAACAGACATCATTTGGTATGTTTTCACATCTGCAACTTAAAACGTCTTTCCAAAAGCAGAAACTTTTTTCAACCCAACTTTTCTCTTGAGCTACTTATGGATTGAAAATGGGCCAAAAATGGTCAACGTAAGGAAAGGAGTGGTTTGGGCAGAGAGTCACAGTTGAGAGAGAGAGAGAGAGAAAGAGAGAGAGAGAGAGAGAGTGATTCGGGGGTTAAAGGGTGGAGAGAGACTAAAACAGGACAGGGCAGAGCCACATACACATCTTTCCACTCCTATGTTTTTATTTGAGCTCATTGCGTTTCACAGGAAATGCCCTCCACTGTTTCCATGAAAATTGTTTCTTCTTCTATGGTAAAAGACAAGCAGACTATTAATAAAATAAGAGGTCAGAACAGAACACACTGTTAGGAGGTGATGGTAACTAGGCTATAGCACTTTTCCTGTTGTTGCTTTTACTCTAGACTTAATAATAATTTATTAAAAGTGACAACGTAATTATCAACTAATTCTTTGGCTGGGGAAAAACTGAAAAAATGCTTATTTTGTCTCACCTTTTCTTCTAAGTGTAACCTCTCTTTCCATTTAGCACCAAATTGTGCTTACTGTGGATAACTCACACTTCTGCGACATTGTTTTGCTGTGAAACAACATGTACTCATGATTCAGATCCTGTGCTCCACAAACCACTGCCCAGCCAGGCATCTGATATTAACTGTGGTGAGTTCACACGCACAGCAGTACAATACACGGAAACAAAAGTCTCCTGAGCCTTATGATATCACTTTTGAATGTAACCATTATTGTAGCCTGAATTATGAGGCACCATGAAGCACAGCACTTGCAGGCTTGGCTCCTCTAATGTGACAATCCTGCCAGTGCATCAGTGCACAAATATATTAGTTATTGTCTCCTTTACAAAAGAAGTGGGACACTCAGAGACCTCTTCGGCCATTTCCTTCATACTGTCATATTCATCACTCCACTACTTTTCGTTCAAAGACAATATACTCCTGTTTATCTGTAATACTGGTGAGGCTAAGAAACAATTTGAAATTAAACATGGAGGGGGGCTTCACTGTCAAGGCAACAGCAGTTGCTGTCAGCTGGATGACCTCTAGTGTTTTGCTGTCTCTTGCGGTGTGTTGGTTTAGCAGGGAATCCGAATGGAAGCCCTAAATCCGAGTTAATCTGTTCCAGCGCTGGGAGAGCTGGGCGCTCCACAGCCACGTTATCTGATCATCAGCTTTGCACTGGTCTGCTGCTAGCTGCCCTGCTGAGACACAAACATCCTGTTTAGAGAGGGAGTTGGATAAAAAGAAAGAGAGAGACCAGTCTGAATGGTCAGAAAATGAACATGAAAGCTCACTGCCTGGAATGTGAAAATGTGCAATGAAAGATTCACAGGTACCCTGAGTTGTTTTGCTTCAGTTTTTGTTACTTATCATTAATAAACAAAATTTCTTTGAATGCAGAAAATACTAATTGTAGACAGAGACGTGGTGAGTCATGGCATATTAGTATGCATGCAGAAACCTTCCAGAAACCAGAGCAGCCAGCAGACTGAAAATTAGACCAATTATGACTCCACTGCACTGCTAGTAATCTCTTATATCCATCTGAGGTAGACAAACACAAAACACATACACCAGCAAATATAGAACTAAGAGAGAAATACTTGCTACAATACCGTTAGTTAGCTTCACCATTTGTATTCTTGTTTTCTTGCTTTAAACTTGACAACTAAAGTTGTTGAAATAAATGTAGGAAAACCATTTGTTGCCATTTTGAAGTTTTTGTTTTAAATCAGTCCATGCACAGGACAACATTGCCCCCTGGTGGAATGGTAGTTACAGAGTTAGAACATATAACCAGATATAGTTACACTTAAACTGGGCTTAAAACAGAGGTGCAGACTAATGTAGAAGACAGACTTTTCTTAAAGTCTGTGTCTGATGGTTATAAGAGAGAGGTAGATATATTTGTGCCATTATCATAGCAGCACATAACCATTTTTGACATCCATTAACAGTTTCATGTGGTTGAAAATACTTAACATGTATAAGATGTATGTTATGACAACATAATGACATAACATAACAACAGTGACATAAAGTGTCACATGGTGGCATGTACGATGCCCCATGGGATCACACTTTTTCATGACATACTGTATGGATGACATCTCACTTTGTGGCAGACTCTTGTGACAGCTCAGTGGTTGACATGGTGACTCATAGACACACATTTGCAGGCATTAGCCAATCAGTCACGGATGGATCCAGGAAAAGGTCAACTATTATACATTGTTACTGGCAATAATATGAGCAAATTTTTAACCATTCTTATTTGCATATGGAGTGATCTCCATTCCCACAAGCTCATCTAGCCATCCTAAC
Source organism: Micropterus dolomieu (assembly GCF_021292245.1). Classification (NCBI taxonomy): domain Eukaryota; kingdom Metazoa; phylum Chordata; class Actinopteri; order Centrarchiformes; family Centrarchidae; genus Micropterus; species Micropterus dolomieu. The sequence continues at coordinate 19,421,700 of NC_060154.1, read as the reverse complement.
CTTCCCATGCATCACCACCACCATCATTCACAAACACCCGATACACCCACACAGTTTTTTGTTTTTGTATATATTTTATGTCCTCTGGCACCAAACCCTGATGTGGGCTGAGGCCTGGCAGCTGACTGCTACCCTACAGCATCTGTCTGGGGCATCTTGGAGTAGCAAGTTAACAAAGATCTCGCCTGAGTCTCAGGGAGGACAGGTGAAATCTGCTCCTGGGTCTGCCACAATCCAAAAGTCTCCATCCTCTTTTCAGTCAGAGATTTGACTGCAGAATAAAGAGGAATGGAAGAAAATAGAAAGCAGGCTTATTTAAAGGGAAGAGAACAGGATGAACCTCTGCAAAGCCTAATAAACGTGTCCGCTGTGTATCTGTAATTTTCTGCTCTCTCTTAAGCAAAACAAGTCCAACGAAGCACTAGTCCAAGTCATAAAACACAGGCTGAATAATGAAGACAACCTTGGATGGAATGTGGTATATATGGGCTCTCACACAGCACAACAGACCATACCACAGAACATACACTACACTCACTGTGCCCCCATGTTTGAAAAAATGTTGCTGAAGTGCCCCCTTGGATGCCTCTATGGTAGATAAAATGTGATGAAGTGCCATCTAATGTGCTCTTTCAGTGGAGAAATACAGTGCCATATATCCCACCACATACAGCTGATACCCTTTTTATTTTTTCGCTCCTGCCTCTCAAACAGCCTATCCGCCACTGAGTATACTTCATGGGTAAATATGCCACAATGAGAAAGACAGAGTGTGAAAGCAAGAGAAAAGATGGGATTAGGCATCTAAAAAGAGAAAGAGAAATAAAAGCATTAAAGCACAAGAACAAAACTATCATCAGCCACTAGGAATTATCGGCCTGACATCTGCCCTCACTGGGGTGGGGACACAGATGCCCCCTGCCACAGCAGGGTGTTATGGGTCAGTGCCTTGTTCACCATGATGCACTGCAAAATTCTTCTCTATCTATCGCCACATCCAGAACATGTCCATTCTGCACCCTGTGGTCTGAAGTCTATACTGCCCCTGCTCATATTCCACCCATTGCAATAAAACACAGTCACATCCAATCAAAATTTGTTCTGGAAAAAGATTGTCATGCCTTACATGCATAGGTGCCATTTACCCTGGGGATGCTGGGGACATGTCCCCACCACATTTTGAAATGGTTGATTTTGTCCCCATCACTTTTTGAAAGCATTTGTTAAAAATGTTCCTAAAAATAGCTTGTCCAAGTACTCTTAACTAACAAATGAAAATGCTTTGAGAAAGCTTTATTTGCACAATAAGAAAACATGCAATGCAATTTAAATATAAAAGAAACAAATGTCCATTGTCCAGAAAAGTAACTTAAGCTAAACAAAACAAGCTGCTGATTACTGCACTATATTCTTATATTAATTAATTGTCACCTGCCAGCTGAATTTTTAGTTTTTTTCCTTTATATGAATAAAGACATTTCCTCCATAAATTGGGACAGAAAATGTCTCCAGAATGCAGGAAATTAAGTGTTTAATTCTCCAATTTTCTGGGGGAAGACCCACCAACCCTACACTCATATATTTCAGCATTTCATATTTTTTCAAAATAATGTTAAAAATCTTCACGTCTAGTGACTCAAGTGTATCATCACGCCCCCAATCTGAGTCCTTATGTCCCCACCACTTTTCAACACAAAGCGACGCCCTTGCTTACATGACATACTAAGCAAAGCACTACATTTATATCAAAACAGTAAAAAAAACATGCAAAGTTTCCACTTAATAATGTTTGTGTTAATATACTCCTGAGCAGTCTTTACTGCCCACCTCTACGCGTCCTCATTACTGATCTATCTATACACATACATCTCATACATGTCTGAAGAACTCCACTGTCAGACATCTTACTTAACTTAAGTCTTTACCAACTGATGCTACACTGCCACATGATGCCAGTACAAATACACAACCACAAAAGCCCTCCAGGAGTGTTCACACAAATACTCAGACATATATCCTGTATATATTTGTGTTGGAGCAATTGCATTTGCATAAGCTTCCTTCCGAATCTTCCCCAGCACCCTGGTATAAGTTCCTCATTTTACAACCATACAGCAGTACTATTTTATAGATTCCTGTAGAAACCCCACCTTTTCTCCAGACTTCTTGTTTCCAAGTAACAACATAACAACATAAATGTACCTCCTAATTATTATATAACAACATAATATTTACACAGGGCACTTCATCACTGTACAACTTTTTGACAAAAAAATGTCCTAAGCTATTTTTTTTAAGTATTAAAGCTCATGCTTGACCTTGAAAATAATTCTTTAACGAAACAATCCCATCTCAAGGTTCTCTTATCTACTTCTCTTGCACAGTCCATTTTTTTAAAATGGCAAGTATTTTATTGGTGTCCCATATTTAAAACACAAGTACACTACATTTGTGGGGCTGTTATCCAGAGTGTTACACATTTGCATTCTTTCTCGTCTTGAAAAAAACTAGTACATACCACCAACAAAGCCTTACAAATACATACAATTGCTCTTTTGTGGATAGCTTTTCTTATTCATACAAAACATACACACACACAGAGTTAAATACCTTTAAGAAACAGGAGACACAACAAAGTGTCCTTGCTTGTATAACCCTAAAACCCTTTACTGGGGTTAATTAACTAGAGGACAGGTAACTCAGAGAGGCGGGAGCAGTCTGTTGATGAACACTATATAATGTCCTGATCCAGCCAGGTTTACACCCAAACCTCTAACGTGTTCTCTTTGACATAAACTGAAATAATAAAATAAATAGTTGCCTGATTCATCAGCCTTATGAAACACCAAATAATAGATAATTAAAGAAGCGGATATGTGCTGTGGGTGGATCTCCAGCTATGCGACTGATGGTTTTTGTTATTTAAAAAGTCTGTTTGTCTCATCATGTCTACACTACACTGTATGTATTCAGGTCAGCAACATTTTGTTATCCTATTGGCTACACACTGACAATTACTTGGCTCTGAATTGCTTTCTAGTAGGTTTACATCTATTGTTGAATATCCTGTTTATTCTTTAGTGTTCAAATCCTTATTGTGCAATACTCTAAATGGCAAAAGTAATTAACCACATACAATTCTTTAAACACCTATTGAATTGAAGAATGAAAGCAATTCAGACCAGCTCAACTCTACATTGACCCATTGCTGCCCAACAAACAGACACACTCAAAGATATGCACCTAAAAATGGTACAAACCGGAATTCTCATGACATTTGTCCATACAGAACGTCCATATATTAAAAGTAGACCAAACCTGACAAAATTAGAAAACCCAGAGCATCCAGCCACACTCTCACTGCAAACAAATGTGCTTTGTTTTGTTTTCTCTGTGCAGTTCAGCCTTTGTGTTGAACACAAACCCAGTTCTTTTCTCTGCAATACCTTTTGACACATAATGACTCAGGTGATGTTAGCAGCTGGAAAGTTGAAAAGCATGGAGTTACAGCTAGTCTGATTTGCTTGACTGGAGTACATTTTAGTCTAAGCCCATTTCTGAATTGTTTTAAAAGTGTGTGCTTCCCCTTTTGCATTATTCATTCTAAATGATGAACACCTGAGCACATTAAACACAAGAATATATGTGCACAACAATGAGCAAACATCCATGAGAAATGGGTAGGTGTTCTGAAAATTATTTTGTTAAGTGCATGTTTACTTAATGCATTGGAAATTCTTTCGTGAGCCACTATTACTTTACTTAGGCTAAATGTCCAGATGCTTTAAATTCACAGTAAGTTGTAGAAATACATCTACATGAATATTTCAACACATTTCACTTCTGGGAAAGTGGAATGTTTGGGCCTGTAGCTATCATCCATATAGGGAGCAAACCTACCTATCTTTATAATAATATCCAGATGTACAGCAACTAATGAAACCAGTGTGATGCCTTTTCTTGGCCTAACACTAACCAATCATATTTGCAGTTTATTGTACACTTGAACAAGATTATGTGGGTCCCCCCTAAAAAAAGTGATCATTTATATTATTGAAAGACTCTGGATATTTAATAGGCAATCTGTTAAAAAAGAAATACCGACCTATTTTAAGTTAGCATTATTTGTGCTATTTTGTATCCTTTGTTTATTTGTCACTTGAAGACCCTGAGTGATATCATAACTTGTAGCCTGTTGGCTATACTTTACATGGGACAGGTCAACTGAATCATCATCATATGATCTGTTTTGTTTGTTTTGGTTTAATAATGTCACGTGTGGTCAACATATACATTAACTCTTCCTCTCTCTCAGCCTCTCTCTTCAGAGCTGGAAGCAGTCATTGGCTGAGGACAGAACCTTATATCTTTATCTGCTTTGACCATGCCCTGTCCCCTCCCTCATTTACATATTCAGCACGATCGGATAGTAATCACCATATGATACCATGGTCATGTTGCTGGTGGACAGGTTAAACATCAATATTATATTCAGAGCCAACCTGTTGTTTAAACCAGCAGAAGGGCAACACGGGAGTCAGAGGGCAATGTTTATAGCCTATTAAAAAGGAAACGACCTCAAGCTTAGAGTTTTACTTTAAAGTTAGGCGATTTAGACATATGTTTTTTTAACAAGTTCTAGGCCTGTAGGCTATTCCACTAAAAGCACAATTTTAAAATTGATACCGAAAGTGGGCGGGTACTTGTGAAAAACTATGGGGAAATTCTCAAATGCCAGCTGTCAAGCGAGACAAAAATAACTAAATTACTTGGAAAAAGTCAATATAACTCTGCACCTAACTGTAGCACAGTCGCTGTTGCTGAATCGTTGCGGCAATAAACGGAGCTGTACAGAGGAGCAGACCGACAACATCCGGGCAATACTCAGCTCGCGCAGAAACGGAATGGCGGAGGTAAGTGAGCGAAAACGAGGAATGTAAAGACCCAAATCACAGAGAAACCGAACCGAATTTAAGACTTGTGTCACTCCGTACGGTACACAAGACTGTTGACGATTTCGCCGGCCGGTGAACGCCGGGTGAATGGGGGCTACGGGGGCATTTTAATGGAAAGCGAGGGAAGAAATGGAGAACCTCTCCAGCGTATCGCCTCTCTCCGCGTTCTTGGCTTTAAAGAGCCATTCCCTCTGCCTTGATACTAAAGCCGTACAAACAATAGGCAGCCCGGTGGGATTTAACGTTAACACAGTGGTGCTGAACTATTTTCAGGTGCTCCGCGGCGACGAAGTGGATTGAGTGAAAAAGTTGGGAGAGATGTCATGACTCGGCCGCGGTAAACTCCTCCGTCTCTTTCGGAAATATTGTGAACTAGTTATTTCCTTGTGCCACTCGTACTGAGCCGGAGAGAGGAAGAGACGTTCAGCACCAAGTCACAGGAAAGCGCCCCTGGTCAGACAGACAGCGCCCGATGGGTTGGGAGAGGCACGCCACATGAATATTTAGGTTTCTACTGGACTTGTACAACTTATTTGCCCAGGAATGGTGTCGCTAGAGGTATAATCTAATTCATTCAGTGGTGGCACTCTGTGAACTAGGGTGGGATTGTGTACACCCTCCTATAGTTTGTCCTACTGCCCGAAGTTTTTTGACTTTGTAAATTCTCAAGTGGCCTTAACTTGCATGCCTTTATCATAGACATATGTCCCACTTTCACTTCATTCATTGAGCCCAAAGGCTACTGGAAAACACGGTAGGAAAATGTGCTGCCCCCTCAAATGAAAAACTAGTGTCTGTTATTTTAACAGCTATATTACACAGCAAAACAATTCCCGCAGAGCAGTGTCTGATATTTTATAGAAATCTATAAAGTAAGATTATAGTAAAGTTGCAATTGTCACAGATTATCCAGATTATGACCCTTGAATGATACTTTTGTCCCTACAGCAGGCCTCATAAGTTAAAAGGGGCAGTTTAAAAGTAAGGAGTTAGCTGTTCTGTAATGGGATGAGGCAGGATCAGCCACTATTTGAGCTCTTATGTTGTGTCTGTGTGTACGCGTGTGCACATGCGCCATGGATGCACAGAGGAATGTGCTGCCATGTTGTAATCCCATCCCCATGCTGCTTTACATGGCTATGAATGTTTGTCCTAATAATACTGCATGGTTGTGTGTGTAGGTGTGTAAAAAGCTCCTGAAGATGAGCGTGGAGGTTGTGGACTAGTGGAGAGTGGATGAGGTACTGTGATGAAGGCCCTCAGCAGGAGAAGCAGATGTCTCAACAGGCCTTAGAGGAGTTGGAGGAGAACTTTCGGCCCATAAAGATGGCAACGCAGTCCCACACAGTACGGTCAAGTTCATTGTCTGTGTTAGTTGCTGTATGAAGCCACAGTGTTCTCAACAAAATATTTTTCTTTGATTATGGGAACCTTACCGCATCACTTACATATCCATAGTCTTATTATTGGATATTTCTGCTTCTGCATATTTATTATGTGACTAACACAGGATTTAATAAGTCAATCAAAGGACAAAATCATTTATCGACTTATGTAACTGACAGCAGAAACTGTATTTGGTTACAAACTGATACAGCACTCCAAACAGATATAAATGGCCTTGTTTTCATGCAAATTCGTCTGGAGATGGCAGACAGAAAACCTCATTTCCACAGCCACCTGACAGATCATCTAGTCTGTAACAGTTAGACAGCTCTGTGTCACAGCCCATATGAGACCTGTTGACAGGAGCTGCACTTACACGCACAAAAACAGCTCGACAATCCTCATACTGTCACTGTCTTTCCTTTCTATTTAGCACTTAGGTAGAGTAATGTGCAAACAAAACATTGTCTAATCTGCAGCAGCAGATACAGATCACAGTTTTTCTTTATACACCGACCTGTGCCCATTGTCATAAAAGGCAAAGCAAAGAAATATACCTTCCTTTTCATCTTGGCAAACTTGTCTAATAATCGCATTCAAGATGGTTGAAACTTCCTCTGAAAAATAAATGGTATAAAACACACTACTGTTGATTTACACATTTGCATCAACTCCTCAACTCTGACTGACCTACTGTGCAGAGATATCCTGACAGCATTTGTCCCTTGTCCATTAATGTATTGTTGAGGTACAGTATGAAGATATTTTGGGCAAGGAGGCAAAAATGCCAAGAGTTTTCTTGAGGTCATTGAACTTACAGATCTGTAGAGGATGTTATTTTCAAGAAATGTGAAAGTAACCCACTCATCTCCCTCCACCTGTCGCTGTCTCCCTCTGTAACTCTCTGTTTGTAGGCCAGCGAGCTTCCTTTGGAGGAGCTGCTGGCGCTGTACGGCTACGCAGTGCCAGATCCAGAGAAGGAGACCTGTCACATGGCTGCCAGACTGCCAGACATGACACTGGACAAGGTGAGATAGAAGAACATGGAGATGTTGATTTATGAAATGTTATAAGTTCATTCTGTTGTGTGCTTTTCCATACTATGCTGTTCTATTGTTCTTTGTGTGTTGTACAGGATCAGATAACTGAGGATCTTTTTCCTGGGGAAGAGGAAGAAGAATCGTCAGCTGATGATCTCACCCCCTCAGTCACTTCAAATACCTCCGATCTACTCCGCCGCCTCCAAGGTAAAGCACACAAAGACGTACATTTACACATGACTATATGTCATTTAAAATGTTCTCCTTGCAAAAGAAATGTTTGAAAATGATGGAACAGCCTTAAACCTACATGCACACTCAGGGCCTTTTTCTGATGAAACTGTGTAAACAGTAGTTGTACTGAAAGAAAGGACAATCCTGCAACACTTGTTTTTTGGAGTGATATTTTCTCATTGTTCAATTTAAGATCAGTGGTTTTGCTGAGACCGCAGCTTATAACTTACAGCTAGGTAGTATGTTTCATTAACACGACATGCCAGAGTTTATAATGTCAGGGAATTACATGAAACGGCATGTATTTATGTGTCCCTCTCCATATGAAAGATTCTGAACATTTGTAAACTGAAGGAGTTTAAATATATTCAGCCAGCCTTCTGCTGCAAGTGTATTTGAACCGTGACAGTATTTGTGCATAGTGAGTCCATAAAATACCATGAAAACTGAATATACGGCAAGCATGCTGTATTTATATCTTTTGTATCCAGGAGAGATTAACTGAACGCATTGTTTCACTAAAGGTAAAAGAGAGGAAGAGCAAGTTCCTCTTATTATGTTTTCTTCTCTGTTGACAACTTGATCTTCAATTGTGCTTTATACTCAGATATATTGCATTCTTATTTTTATTATGTACCGATTGTTTTCTTGGGTGGATTTCACTTGAAAATTTTATTTTTCTAAATTTTTTAAACAAAATTTTTAGGCTTTAGTTGTTGAATAATTAATTATAAACAAAAAACTGAACAAATATGAAGATTCAGAAATGTTTGTGTGATTTGTCAGCAGAAAGAAGAAAGTTTAAGATATTGGCCCTGTCTCAGAAAGCAGGTTCAACAAACTCTGAGTGTAAACCTGAACTCTGGGCTGACGAACTCTGAGCTGTCAACCTCCGAGTTTTCCGTTTCAGAAAGGCCGATCAGAATAAGTTCAGTCAACTCTGAGTATTTTGAGCCTGATTGAAGCGCGTGCCTGGGGATAAAAAAAAAGCCATCATCAATGGAGCTCCGATACTACGATTCACCATGGCAACGGGTAAATAAAGGCAGAGCCTCCATTTTAATCGGGTGGAGCTAGAAATATGAATGCTGCCAACGCAGACCATGATTGGCTCTAAAACGTAGGAGTGGAGGATCGATACGTTAACAACATTACATTTTATACAGCGTTGCTCATTCATCATTTACCAAACTGGAATTTCCTTAATGAATGATCAAGTGCTGTAATTCTCCTACAGCCTGTTATTCATTTTAAATAGGCTACAGACCTGTTTATTCATCTGGAACCTGATGGGACTAAATGCTGGTGGCAATAACTGAAGATGAAAATATTAATCGAACAGATTAGACATAGTTTAGGCTACTCATGGAGCTGTGATTGTAAAGTGACAGTCCGACTCAGTAGGTCTATTAATGATTTTTTTGTAATGTAAAATGTGTCTAGGTTCAAACTCACTGAAGTTTTAGACATCTATGTTACATTAATAAAATCTTGCGCATTTCGTATTTTATGAAATGCTGTCAAAACACATTCAGACTATCAGCAGATAATAAAAAACTCACTTTTAAACTATTTGTTTCAGCTGCACCACAGTCATCCTCACTCAGAAATATTCACATCATATCCAGCTGATAACTACGATAGGAATGTTCAATCTGTGCGACTACAATATGAAAGGTTAGGCTACTGTTCATTGATCGGTTTTGTACAGATTACTTTAAACTGCAGCACTGTAGCGCACAGTAAGTTTTTTTTTTTTTTTTTGCCTTAATGTCCACAGAGTCTCTGTGTTATAAAGGACAGTGTAGTTTATAGATTTTATTCTGTGCTGAGGATAAATTTACGATGTCCAAAGATAACTCTGTCCATACATCAATGACAGATTGATCATGAAAGCGTCATGTTCAAGATCATGTTTGGGTAAAAAAAAATAAAAAACTAACAGCCTATTTTACCGTAATTTCGATGTTTCTAAAGACGTAACTGTTCCAATATGTGCTTTGATATAGACAGTCTGAATGAGGAAATGTCAGACAGCCGCTTGAAGCTCCGCAGGAGGGGAGGAATCAGAGAGTCAGCGTTAGTTGAAGTAAACCTCCTCCCGAGGAGGTTAGGTTCACAGCGTAAGTTGCCAGGGTTACAGATCTCGAGTTTATCTGATCTCTCTGAAACCGAAAACCCAGAATTTCCCTTATCTCGGGCTCAACTTACTCAGAGTTTTCACTGAACCCACTTTCTGAAACAGGGCCATTATCATGAGTTTTGACAAAAATCTTTTGACATGCAGTACTTGTACAGTCTTTGAAGTGATCGCCTGTTCCTCCTCTCTGATTTATTTTGTCTCTCAGGTGGAGACAAAGACCCACTAGTCTGCTCTTCAGATGAGGAGTCCGACGATGCCTCTGTTCCCTCCAATGAAGAACACAAGGTGGGCCACTGAAGGCAATAACACATCACGATTGCTGGACCTTTTATGAAACAGACACAAGTTGACTTTGACTCAGTTTAAGTATATTAGCAGGCATGTGATTGGCAAAGGACAACAAAGCAGGAAAATATACTGAGACCCCCCCCGCTCCACGATCAAACTGGAGGCGGCTCTAGTACATCATATGGATGGTAAAGCAGGACCTGTGAGAATAACTTATGTCGCAGTGGGAATCAAAGACAAGTGTCTAATCCATTGCCCCATCGCCACCTCTCTATAATAAAGATATAACATCAACCATGAGAATAACAAATTTGAATAAAATATATATAAATATATAATTTCCCCCCCAACCTTCAACAGCTAAATGTGCAACATGAAATTATTGAGTCTATAACTAAATAATATAACTATTAACTTTCAAATTAGAAGTTGAAGTTAATAGATTATTTTTAATGAATAAGAGACAAAAGCAAAGGTCGTTGCCTGTTTAAGATCTGGTGGCCTAACTGTTAAAGAAACAGTTATATTATTCAGGAAACTCTGATCAAACAGCCAGATCTCTGTCTATTGATAAACTGTAGGAAAAACTTCAAGACACTTCAACTCTGATAGCGGGTGTGTGCGTGGGACGAGTACCATTGCGACAGTTTCACGGTAACGCGCCCAGTAGTAGGCTACACAGAAGTCGTAGCCATGGTTACCACCCATAGAGCGCCTGGCGTTGACTCCCGGAGCGCTTGTCTGTTGAGTTCTGAGGAGCGCAGAGCAACCATGTGGATCCAAGCTGTCTGAAAATGACTTTACATATAAAATGTTTGTGACGGGGTTTATATGTAAAGGTGTTTTAATACAAAATTAATTTATAACGTGCCAAAACCTTTAACATAAAGGACAACCCCCCCCCACCCATCAGGAATGGCGTTCAGTAGAGCAGTAACGGAGCGTTACTTGGAATAGTAACTGTAGTAATAATATAACTGTTTTGGAAATAGTAATCCCGTATACTACTCTTTACTGTGAAAAGTAATGTTATTACTGCCCAACTGGTTACGGAACACTGATGCGTGTGAGCGACTGGGGCACACACTGCGCAAGTGTAGAATTGGACAGCTGAACGCAAACAAACATCCTTGTTGATGCTTGGAAAGTATCAGCCTGTAGATGCCCTCAAATCCTCTCCATTTCACTCGGGCAGCTCCTGTCGAATTAATTAATTAATTATTATTATTATTATTTATTTATTTATTTATTTTCAGATCTGCATGATTCACGTGGGTCATATTTTCAGGTCGAGAAATCCGGGAAAATCATATCCCTGATTCGGCATATTGTATAGTATGTTTGAGTTTTTCCATTTCTTTATGGGAGAGAAAATCTTACCAAGAACCTTTCAAAAGACAGTAGAAGTCTTTTAAGTGAATTGTTCGGGGTCGGTACATTTGATCCAATTGGATGTTTTGAGCACTTCAAGAGCTCTACACATCTCTTCCTACATCACACATCTCCCTGTGTTGGTACTGACCTTTGGCATTGGGCATAAAACATATACTGTTGGTTTGTACAATATGAAATTTCTATGACCACTCTGCTGGAACAACCGAACCTAACCCAAACTAACCCCTGGGACATACCAGTCAAAGCCATATGTAGACCGGTTTGAAAACCAAAGTAGTGTATCATTTTGGACCTGAGACCCTACCTCACATCAAAGACAACATGTCAGCTTTTGTTAGTATATATGACACATTTCAGAGCTATAAACGACTTTGGCTTTGGTTTCATTCTCAGGAGATCATGGTTGGTTCTATGTACCAGGCAAAAATACCTCCACTCGGTCCATATACCAACCAGGAGAGAGGTAAGCAACTGCAAAGATAGATTTTGTATGAAATCTTCCAAGCCAGCAAACTATTTTAGGTGTATAGAATTTTGACTCCCTTTTGGAGGTAAAAAAGACAAATAAAATCTGTCTACCATCACCATATCTTTTTCTGCCTCTTAATCAGTTTTCTCTTGCTCCTCCGCTTCCAAACTCCTCATCTTCTTTCTCTGCCTTTCTTTGTTCCTCTAGCTTACAGCAGTGAGGACCAGTTGCTGTGGAGGCCAGGTGTTCTGCCGTTGCAGGAAGTGGAAGAGTTCTTGCTGTATGCACAGAAACCACGTGGCCAGGAGGGAACAGCATGTATGCAGACACAAGGCGACACTGTCCAAGACAACGAACAGGTACAGCAACTTTAAATTGCATCCCAAAGACAATGTAGGGTTTAAATGAAATAAGCTGACTTTCTAATTTTTGGAGGACTTTGCAAAAAAATACACAGGATCAAATGCAAAAGAGTAAACATAATACTGTATTCTCAGTGTAAATATAGAGGTCAAGTTTTGCAGTCATTGTTTCTCTTTGTAACAGTCTAACCCTTTTGGCTCATCCTCCTCCCTTTTTCTCTTGATCCGCAGGCACTGTATGAACTAGTGAAATGCAACTTCAATGCAGAAGAAGCACTGAGACGATTACGCTTCAATGTGAAAGTGTTCAGTGGTAAAAACCTACAGTACTTTTTACAACCTGTAATTACACATATTTGTAATAAACGCAAAATCATGACCGTATATCATGACGAATCATGACTGATAAAGCAACAGCCAGCAAACTTAAAGTTATCCCTCTGTCAAACAACATTATTGCATTCAGGATTCTGTAATGCACATAAGTCTGTTGGTGGGGAAAAAATGCTGTAAAGTAAGAATGCTTTCAGAAATAGACATGTTAATTCAATATGTAGGTTGAAACACCATCATTAACTGAAACAGAAACAGCTGCGTAGAGGAATACAGCTGGGTGAGGAACAGCAAGCTAACCTAACAAGGTGAGGTTGCTGAAGACCGTTTACTGTCAAGTGATACACCATGGTAAGACTAAGCACAGCAACAAGACATGATTATACTGCATCAGCAAGGTCTCTCCTAGGCAGACATTTCAAGGCAGACAGGGGTCTCCAGATGTGCCATCCAAGCTCTTTTGAAGAAGCACAAAGAAACGGGCAACGCTGAGGACCGTAGTCGCAGTGGTCGGCCATAGACACACTGCAGCAGATGAAAAACACATCATGCTTACTTCCCTTGACAATCAAAAGATGTCCAGTAGTGCCACCAGCTCAGAGCTGCAGAAACCAGTGGGACCCTGGCACACCCATCTACTGTCCGGAGAGGTCTGGTCAGAAGTGGCCATCATAGAAGACTTGCTGCCAAAAAGCAATACCTCTAACATGGAAACAAGGCCATGCGACTCAACAATGCAAAAAACACAAGACCTGAGGTGCAGAAAAATGTGCAGCTGCTGCTCTGGACTGATGAGTCAAAATTTGACTTTGGTGGTTCCTTGTATGTTTGGAGCTGCATTTCTGCAAATGGAGTTGGGGATTTGATCAGAATTAATCGTCTCCTCAGTGCTGAGAAGTACAGGCAGATACTTATTCATCTGGCCATCAGGCAGGCGTTGGATTGGCCCCACATTTATTCTGCAGCATGACGACCCCAAACACACTGCAAGTGTCATTAAGAACTATCTTCAGCGTAAAGAAGAACAAACTATGTGCAACTGTACCTAGAAGAATTTATGCTGTTTTGAAGGCGCAGGGTGGTCACACCAAATATTGATTTGATTTAAGTTTTTCTTCTGTTTATTCACTTTGTTATTTAGTTATTTAATATATATCCACATCCTGCCCTTAGCCACTTTGCACATCTCCTCAATTTTCTGCAACAAAAACAGCAAGGAGAAGTTGTTGACCAGAGCTGCATGACAGAAGATCAGAGACGGACATTTAGGCAAAAGCTAGGAAACTAGCGGTTCTACTCAAAGTTCAGTCAGTGAATGCTGTTTCATATGAAGACAGGCACTTTTCATCCAAGGCCTGAGCTGAGCAATGTAATGATGACAAACTATAGGATGAGAATATAATCTTCTTGGAAAAAGGATAACAACTTCCTTAAAGTGACATGTTTAAAAAAAAATGTAACTAAATTTGCAGTTGCAGGGCTCCAACGCACCCCTTCCACGGCTTGTAGGAAACTAGAAATGTGGGTGGAATAAGTAAAAGAGGAGAATGTAGACTAATTTGGGAGCCTCAAGTCAATCATTGAATTCAATTAAGTGCAGAACACAGTAATCGGATGTGTTTAAACTTTGTATTTTTGAGCCTTAAGAAAGCATTTCTGCTGGAGGATACTGAAAAATATGATGCAAAATGCAATGCCAACTGCTGACTGAAGCACTGCAGAGGAGGAGCAGTTCACTGATGTGACCTCATGGCCTCCTATTAAGCAGTGAGGCTCCAAGTCCAAGACTTCTATTTGTTGGATTGAACAGAGCCCTGGCCATATATACTTACTTACATGATAGCTTTTGCTACACCCTGTCCCGCTTTTTATGTAAGTGGCTCTGTCAGGACAAATACATATCAAAACCGGACATTGAGTGGCGATCTCAAAGCCCTGCCTTGTGATAATCTACAGCACAACACAATGACTGCATTGCATTTATTAAAAATTCTTAAAAAAAAAAAAATAGTGCTAAAATACTCCTGGCGCTTTTCCCTTTCTTTAGAAGAGCTGTGTGCCTGGAGTGAGGAGGAGTGTAGGAACTTTGAGCATGGCTATCGAGTTTACGGGAAAAACTTCCACCTCATTCAGGCTAATAAGGTGAGTGCTCAGAAGACAAGATGTTGACATTTTTAAGTTGAATCTTTCCTGAAGTGTGGTGTCCAAACCTGACTGATCTAGCTGATGTAGTCATTTGAATATTTGATGGGACATCTTTTTGAAAACAATGTTCTCGTCCTCCTCAGGTACGAACACGCTCGGTTGGGGAGTGTGTGGAGTATTACTACATGTGGAAGAAGTCCGACCGTCACGAGTACTTTACCCAGCAGGCCACCAGGCTCAGTCGCAGGAAATACAACCTGCAATCAGGGAGCATGTGAGTATTACTGGAACACATGACAAGATTCATAGTCAAACTGTGTGTGTGTGTGTGTGTGTGTGTGTGTGTGGCCATGGCAGATATTAAAAGCCCTTCAATGTGGCTACTGACAGTTTGTGAAGAGATGGGCAATATTCCTGACTTATTCTCATTGTATAATCTGTAACCAGCGCTTGACTTCATAAAAGAGCCCAAAATACGGGGACGGGGTGTTCATATGTTCTATTCTGTCTCTTATATACTTGTGGTGATCACCAAAATCAGTTTCCATTCCCCTCCCTGGTATTGGGAGAGCAGCAAAAAGCTCAGAAATGGATTTTAACTCAATACAATAAACATCTATAGTAAAACAACCTGCATAATTATATGGAGAAATCAGGTGCTTTCACAAGGGTGTGTAATTCTTCTGCTCTTTGTGTGTTTACTCTGATATTGTGTCTTGATACCTTGAAGTTCTGCCACCCAGTCCAGCTTTTCACTGTTGATGCACACCGTATTACACTAACAGTGGTTGCGTTGTGTGTTGCAGGGAGGATGGAGACCAGGACGGGGAGGTTGGGGAACTAGAGGGAAGTAACAATTCTTCAGGCTTGTCTCACAGCTCCATGGGCACTGGGCAGCTGGAGTCCCCGTTACCACCACAGTCGAGCCTGGACCTGGACAAGCAAGGTAAAACTTAAACATATTCTCTTACAAGCACCTCATGTGGTGGCTCAAACTGTCTCTACAGTAGAGTAAATGTGCTGTCTTATAGATGACCAACATAATGTGCAATGAAGCAAGGGTTGCAGCCAAAATGCTCTGAAATATTATTCCTGTTATCACATGTTTACAGAAAGACAGAACTGCTTGTAAAAGAAGCACATGTACAGTCAAAGCTTAGTAAGTTTCCACTCATTTAATTGGAGTTTCTTTGAAGTGGAAGCTGCTCATAGAGCACTTAGCTCTACCATTTGGCAGTGCATATAGTAAAACAAACCCACACACAGTGGATTTAGTTTGGTTTCCAGTAAAGCTGAAATCAGAAAGAGCTTTGTGCCTTCACCCATCTTTCTGTATATAAACCATTTACACACCATGTCAGACATATTTTCCAAGTTACATAATTTTCTGCTATCCATCATGTTTTACATGTAATTCTAAGGATTTAGTTTTTGTCTAGTAAATGTTTCATTTTGATTATATGGTGCGCCTTTTACTTTGACATCACATTCATTATCTTGTGAATCATTTTATGTCTCAACTCCTTTTGTTTTCCCCACTATTTTCTCGCTTCTTGTGTGTCTTGTTTTGTTGTATTTGTGCGTGCACTTATGCATGTCTATGTCTGGATGTGTATGCATGCACATCTGTTGACATGGTGATCCAGAGGAGGAGGGCCGTCCCCGGCGCAGACGAACTCCCCGCTTTCTCTTAAAGCCATGATCTCGGTCCAGACAGACCACAGAAAGCAGGCTGGGCCTGCAGGTAAAGAAGGCAAGAAGACAGATTCAGAGAATGTGAATGATGTGGTGATTGGGAACAAATCTCATTAGCTTGCCTGTGGTAGATAATCAAATTCTAATTAGAGCCAAAAGGTACAGGGCTTGCCTCTGGCAATTCAATAAATGTAGCAAATCTTTTTACAGATAATGTTGAAAATATTGAGTCATATCAGAATTTTTGCATGTATTTAAAATTCATTTAAGTGCATTTGATATGTACCATCATATCTACTCAAAGTGTAATGCTGTTGTATCAAAATGGAAAATTAAATTTAAAACAAAATATTTAACCGTAAAATTAAAATCATTGGTATTTTTCAAGATGGTGCAACTTTTCTATTGAATCTCCATTTTAGTGCTTTCTTATTATCATAATGGTAATAAATACTTTTGAAGCAGCTGTAAATACTATTAATTGGAACATACTTAGAGTATTTGAACATTATTAGAACAAATAAAGCAGTATATATATTACATGACTGAAGTTACAGACATTTTGTTGATCTGTCATCCTATGATCTCTGTGCAGGTGGGGAGCTGATGATGGGGCTGTCAGACCTGGGTGGTAACGGATGTCCTCAGCAGCTGTTTGGCTGTCCCTTCTCTCTCTCGCCCGTGGACGACCTGCGGGATCCTGGCTCAGGCAATTGTCAGAGTTGTCCCTCAGCTCCAGTTCAGCTCCAGTCCCAGCCCTCCCCCCAGAGCTGCCAGTGGGCTGACGGGAGCCCTCCGTTTTGCCATGATGACCATCACCTCCCAGGCTCCTGCTTCTACCAGCTACACATGTGTGGTGGACCTTTTGTATCCGAGAGCCCTGACTGCGGTACAGCGGGCGGTGGGACCGGCTCCCCCCATGGGCTGCAGGTGGAATTTAGCCTGTCTCCGTCTGCCTCACCTCCCTCATCTGCTGTCCTCCCGTCACACTTCCAGGCATTTGGCAGTCTTCTGCACCCATCTCCCGTCCAGCATCCCCGCTCTCTCACACAGTGAAGGGACATGGGAAAATCAGAACTTAGTGGTAGTCTCCATGGTTTGCCCTGTGTCGAGATCTTTGATCTGTTTTGGTATTTCCACCGGGCTTGAGGAAACCAGGACAAAAAGTGCATTTACCTAACTTTGTGGAAAAGGATGGACCTGCAACCAGTCTGTCTGAACCCTTGTTTTAAACGGAGACACTTGAACTCTCTATCCATTGTAGAGTGATGCGTGTTAATCACCACTTTTAGGTGTTTGTTACCACAACCTGCACCAGGGCAATGCTATTGATTCACTATAATTAATACATACTTGCCGGTGATGAGAGTTGTTGTGACCACCATGTAAACAAACCAGAAACATGTGGCTAGCAGTCCCATTTTCTTTCTAAAAACAGATCAGGATGGAAATGTTTGACTGCCGAGTTCTCCCAGCTTCTTCCAGCAAGAGCCAATCGTGTTTTATTAAGCATGTTGCTCAACACTTTTGCCGCTGCAGCCTTTTGAGGTCTGTCTCTGGAGAGTACCACAGTAAAATCTGTCCCTTCAAAAAATACAGAATGCACCCTCTGTGATTGGCTCACCCCTTTTTAGTTCCACTGACTGCATCTGTTTTATTTGCACAGCCTCCTCCACTCCACCTGTCTTAAGAATTTTGTTAAAATATGCTGAAACTAAATAACGTTTTCGAAGGTTGAGATTTGAGCACAGTCTGCGAAGGGAGCACATTATTTGGAAGGTTTTAGTTTTGCTTTTGTGGGACTTTTCATCCTTGTTTTTCATTTTCAAGATTTACGCAGAAATTTATAAAGGTGCAGTGCTTTGTCATCATTTCTGGTCACAGTTTTTAACATGTTGGATATTTAGTACAATTAAATGCCTGTTTGTCCCATTCCCATGGCCCCATCAAGTTGTCAAACTGTCAGATTCCTTTTGAGAATAACAAACTTTATGCTTTAAATGAATCAGCGCAGGTATTATTATGTAGTTCAAACATACACTTTCATATATCAAAGGATTCTTCCAGTTCAAGATTGAGAAAACCCGTTTAATTTAATCTTCAAATGAATGAGAATTATGTATTTATTGTAATCATATGTGTGATTGCAGTGAATATTTCTTGATTATTTAAAATGATGTACCCCAGAATAAATGGGTGAACGTTAAGATGCCTCTTACTATGAACAATTGCATACATTTTTAGTCTTTTCATAAAATAATGTACCGATTTTGTGTATTCCTTCATACATATGTGGTAATTTCTTTTATGTGTCAGTATATTTTAGTCATACTGTCTCTAAAGAGGTAATTGGAGGGAAGAAAAGGATTCAGCCCCACGTTCTTCCTTCCATCTGTTGTCCTATTTATTCCTTGTTTCTGTCTGTAAATGGAAGCACTTCCTGTAATCTCTGTTAAAAGCCCAGCCAGTTCCAGATCAATGTTTTTGTTTTGACTGTTTACATGAGGGAGGTTAAGGACAAGACCATGAAGACAGGAAAAGGCGCTGAATCACTGCCTTTTGTTAATTCTTTATTTTTACTTTCATTTTTAGCAATTTATATATTGTACTGCTTCTGTTATGTTTGTTTATAATTATTATATTTTGTAAAAGGAAACAATTAAAATGAACATGGGCGAAATATTAAAATGCATTGCTTTGTATTTATTTTAAAAGATGCAGCACCTGAACTTCTTTGTGAGATTAGCAGTGTCATATAAGCTGGGAAACTACTGTGAATAATCACATGTTGTACAGTGTGTGTGTGTGTGTGTGTGTGTGTGTGTGTGTGTGTGTGTGTGTTTAGAAGTAGAAATTGAGAAACTTTGTCAATTCATTTTAACCTTAGACACAGGTTAAAACATAGATGGGCATAGATAGGGGTGTGAGAAAACATCTGCATTTGACAACCTGTGAGTGAGACCAGGCTGAAAAACCATCTCATTAAGCAGTGAGGAACATTGGGAATGTTAAGAGGAAAGTTGTAAAAGTTTACAAATGCAAAAATATTTTTTTCTCTTTTTTTACTCTAATGATAACAACGGTAAAACAAAAAAATTCAGTGATACTTATTGAATCTCACAAACCCGTCTCTGACTTATGTAACTACTCGGGATCCATAGACAAAAGCACTACTGAAGCGTCCATCAAAAGTTTAACTACAATCCAGAAGGTGGCGCTATCACTCTACTGAACCTCTGACAGAAGCAGCGTTTTCAGCGTCTCTTCAAACGACAGAGATGGACAGCAAAGGCATAGAGCAGTATTTTTTACAGCAGTGTTTCAAATTGTTTAAATTGAGACATTCATATTCAAAAGATACCAGAATTACTATTTTTATTTAGGCAGAAGGTTGTTGTCATTATACAAGGACGGTAACGTGGGTGTTGGGTTTTGATCATCCAGTGGTTATATTTTTAGGGATCCAAGCAGCGAAGCTGCTGGAGCCCTATTGGTGGTCTTCTTCTTCTTTCTTCTTTTTCTCCGCTAAAAGTGTTTGGGCTGCAAAAACTGCAGACGAAAACTCACCAAAATTGGCACGTAGGTTGCAAATTCCACCCCTTAATCAGGCAAAAGACCTAAGGTGGCGCTATAACAATCAACTTCGCGTTTTTGCAATTATCTCGAAAACAGCTTCGTTTAGAGTCGAACTTCTTTCATTATTTTAATCTCTGGATTCATCTGCATCTTTGCTCTAATCTTCTGCTCTAAAAATGTCAGATTATAAGAATGTTTATCATTTTTTTCTCAAAAACCTATTTTAGATATCGACCTGAAACTATGGCAGGATCATCTACGGACGTCGCTGATCAAAAGTTATCAAAATACTTTTGATACATCAATCTGTTTGGGGGTTTTCTCATTATTTTTTACTTTTGTGTCTTTATGTACAATTTTACAATGCCCGTAAATCAAAACTGGCTTAAGCTATTGTCACCAAACTCGACGCGTCGTTCAGATGCTCTGCCCGAGCTTTGCTGAGCAATCCTGGGATATTCTTCCACCAGGGGGCACTACACTTGCAAAAAGTTTATACCTCGTAATTCGCTGCATGGATTCAGACAAAATTCGGGTTTGTACAATCTACGGTCACTACTCAGTTGATGCATAAAATTTGGTAATGATTGCTCAAAGTGGGTGTAGCTTATTACAAGAAATATAAATTTCAAGATATTTCTAATTCCAAACTTCTAAGAAAATCACCACGACGTCCTAGAGAGAGAACATCTTTTTCAACACATCCACTGATTTGTGACTGAGGTTTGCCTCACTGCAACTTATGGTAAATTCAGAAGTCAGTCACTCTGTATTTTTCAGAATATGCTAATTCAATTAACATCTATATCTCCACAAGTCTTTTTTTCAAACGCTATCAGTGCAGTGATATTCAGTATCTTGCTGTAACTTGTACAGTATGCACAACATTTTCTTGTTTGTTCAGTTTTTGGACCAAAATAATAGACACATACAAAACCAGCAGAATGACGTGTAATTTTTTACATTTTTTTCTCACCAACATCTTGACATTTGCAAGCATTTTAAGTTTAAACTGACAAAACTATGCGGGTCTGGCACATGAGATGTCATTCAGTTTGTGAGAAGGTGCACAATAACAGCCTCTCACCAATAACTCAATCAGTAAGTCATCTACTCTAGGTGTCTGAAGTTCCATGGTTCAAATCCCCAGCTGACAATAGTGAGTCTAAGTTTTCTCTTATTTGGATCCTGTGATACTTTCTTCTTATTTTTCTCTGCTAAAAAGAGTTTGTGCAGCTTAAACTTTAAAACTTGGAAACAAAAAATGTTGCAGGTGGCTTTAACATTTCACCCAGTAGTCAGGTACATATAACGACACTCTCTAATCTCAAAGTGATGCTTTAAAAATCAAGTTTGCGTTTCCGTGGTTATCTCCAAAAGTCCAAATTCTTTCATTACTTTAATCTCTTAAATCATCTGCATCTGTTCCTCTCCTCTGAAAATGTCAAATTCTGCATTTTTCACGACTTGCTTGGATGCTCTAGCAGCACTGTTTGTCATATCACCACTGCAACAGTGCACCATCTTTCTGAGCTCCACTGATTGCCCTGAAGCAGACAGGGCGAAGAGCCAGACAGAGCCCAGACTGCTTCCTGTAACATCTGCAGTCCAAGAACAGAAACCTGAACCCTTTCAGGGAGTTCAGGATATTCCCCTCAGCTACAGAATGGACATAGAATCCACGATCCAAATGGCACTTCACATTGGCCTTTGTTGTGCTGCTTCTAAAGGTAGAGACAGTCTTGTCTATTAATATGTCACTCTCATGCATCACCCTACCTATGATAGCTATCAAAGTAATATAATCAAATTACACAACATCACTTGTATTTATGGCCTGAAAAATACACATAATACCCTGTGTCAGGCACATTTATATCCATTAGTGACACACTATTTCTGTCTCTCCTCCGTGCCCTGCACAGTTACTCCTAAACCTGCTGTGTCTTCATCGCCTAGTGACATGTCACTGGACACTAAGGAAGAACTCACTTGCTAACACTGTCTATATTAATAAGCGACTAATGTGAAAGATCTACAATCCACAATTTCAAGAATACTTTGTTTGCACATCCACAAAAATCTCACTGTCGGATAGTGGAAACATCAGTGCACCGAGGCAAGTAGATATTTTACTTGGACAACTGTAGAAAGTATTGCAGTTGTTTTTTGTTTTTTTCACACATGTCAGACAGCACAGCAGGGCGGCATGGTGGTCCTGTGGATAGTGCTGTGGCTGCACAGCAAGAAGGTTGTGTGTTCAAACCCCAGTTGCCCTGGCCTTTCTCTCGTGGGTTGCATGTTCTCCCCGTGTCTGCATTATGTTGTCTCTGGGTGCTCTGGCTTCCTCCCACTGGACTAGGTTGATTGGTGACCCTAAAAAGCACAAAATCGTCAGAGTGGTCCTACTCTGAGGATTTTGTCTTGTGCTTTTTCATGTTCAAAGTAAAGATAGCACAATTACATTGACATTACTTTTCCAGTGTTTCCCTTTGATCTCATGATGTAAATATATATTTTCCTTCATCCTAGCTTGGTAATTCAATTTCACTACTCAGATGCTTTCAACAGAAAACAGCAAAACTGTTTTGTCTGTTTTACTTCCTGTTTATGAATTTATATTTATTGTATGTCTTTATAGTTGGTAATAATTGATTCCAAATGGAAAGGTTCTGCTGAGTGAGTCCAGAATAGGCCTACACAACTCACTGGGTGTATTTAGTTTTACTAGGTTTACAGTTACACTTAATAGTTACATGTAATAGTTACTCATCGCATGTCTTTTATAGTACAGTACAGTACATCCATATGGGAACGTTTTAGTGCATGAAGTAAGTTGAAACAAATCTTTTAAGGCTTTTAATTAGTTTAATTAGTTCAAGCCTAATTTTATTCTTTTGACCTGATGGGAAACTGTGAAATATGAAAAATGTTTTTGGTAACTGTCTGGTCTAATTATTCCTGAGACACATACAATAATGAAAAACATTGTTGTACTCTTATGGCTTCTGCACTCATTGAGTCATTGCCTTGGCAGCAATTATCATCAGCATGTGTCTTTATAATAACTACATGAGCTGCAGTGAGTAGGGTAGGTGACTGCGGGCTAATGTATATTTAGCTAATGTTAGTTGCGTTACATAGGTGATTATGTGCTCTGTTTCACATTGATCATGATCATCATCTTGATTTTACATGTGTAGGCCTACCTTTTCACAAGTGGGAGCTGCCGAGTATAATCTTCCACTGTTGGCCACTAGCTACATTGCAGCATTTTGGAGTATAATGTCTTGCCCAATAGGCCATTTGAGAGGGGATGAAGTGGGATGCCACCCCCCTTGTTAGCAAAATGACCAAAATAGACCCCTCCCTTGTTAACCTGCCATCCCATAGTAGCAGAGAGAGTGCAGAGGCAGATGAGTTTTTTAGTTGAATGTGTTTTCTTGACTCATTGATCCTTCATCTGATCAAGTTACTATCTATGCTCCCGACCATGGCTCTGAAATATCAGTAGCCTAACTTTACTGTGTATTGATAAATCCATGACGCTGTCCGTGGTGCTGAAGGAGCAGATGGATTTTGAAGTCCCGCCTTCTCAGTTTTGTCTTTGATCTATAACATTCTCTACAGCAGACTGGGTTGGAGGAGAAAGCGTGGCAGCATCATGACAGATAATGGCAATTCTTGAATGTTCTAAATTTTCCTTTTTTTCCTATTCACACTTAATGGCAACTCCAGGACCATAAGCACCGGTTCCCCCTTTTTAGAAAGAGCCCAGGCCCACCCTGCCCAATCATCCTGTGTGACTCCCCAGTCACCAATGTGGATTCCTTCCGCTTCCTGGGCACCATCATCTCCCAGGAGAGAAAGTGGGAGCTGAACATCAACTCCATCACCAAAAAGCAGAGGATGTACTTCCTGCAGCAGCTTAAGAAGTTCGGCCTGCCAAAGACAATGATGGTGCTCTTCTACACTGCCATCATTGAGTTCATCCTCACCTCCTCCATCACCATCTGGTACGCTGCTGCCACTGCCAGGGACAAGAGCAGGCTGCAGCATATCATCCGCTCTGCAGAGAAGATGATTGGCTGCAATCTTCCATCTCTTCAGGACCTGTACACCTCCAGGACTCTGAGGCGAGCAGGAAAGATTCTGACAGACCCCTCCCACCCTGGACACAAACTGTTTCAGACTCTCCCCTCTGGCAAGAGGCTGCGGTTCATCATGACTAAAACCTCTCACCACAACAACAGCTTCTTCCCATCTGCAGCTAGGCTCATCAACAAGGCCCTGATCCCCCACTGACACTCCCCCCCTTGCAAATAATACAAATGTCTTTGCACATGTAAATATTATTTCATTTCATATCATGCACAAACCTGGCACATTGCACATATTTGTTGTTCTTTGTTGTTGTATATTTTTAGATTGTCAATTTATATATTTATGTACACAATACTCTCTTCCGTTGCAATATGTCTGCACAACAAAAACCCGGAATAATGTCTGCGACGTTGTTCTTTCTCTGCAAATAATTGTATTATTTTTCTCTATTCTTTTTATTATTCTTATATAACTTGCATTGTCTATTCCATATTCATATATTTCTACATTTATTTATGTCAACTGTATGTTAGTCTATGTGTAGCACCTCATCACGATAGCAAATTCCTTGAATGTGTAAAACACTACTTTGAAATAAAGCTCTTTCTGATTCTGATTCTAAAATCTTTGTGCTGCAACTTGAGTGTTTATTTGACAATATAATGTAATAATTATACAATACTTCAGAGTTTAGTTAGTGAATGCTCCTAAAAATCTGTTCATAGGGCAAAAAATAGGCTACCTTTTGGTTAAAAAAAAGGCACAAAGAAACGATGGAATGGCATCAAGCTGAAAAGGAGAATAGCTTGACCTTGTTTATTTTTCAAAAAGACAAAAGACAGGTAATAAATAAGCTTGGATTTGACCTGTCCAGACAATTAAGTATGCATGAAAAGTGTCTTGTGTTACACTGGTACAGATAAGCGGCAGGGCTACAAGGTGGAGGATAGGGAGCAAGGACAACAAGGTGGAGGAGAGGGAGCAGCTTTGGCTTAGACCTGACGTGGGTCCCTGCACACTGCACAGTGGCTGCCCACTGCCCCTAATTAGGATGGGTTAAATGCAGAGAACACATTTCACATATGTTGTACTGTGTTTGATTGTATATGTGACAATAAAAGGTATTTCTTTGATAAACTGTACTGCCTCATCATGGTTTTGCTAAAACCAAAGACAGTTGACTGCTTCTTGTGAGACACTTTCAATGCACAAGAGCTTACAACTACAGAATTGTGAAAGCTGTCTCGCAACCCAGCCCTCTACAGGTACTTTTCAGAAGCATCTGTGGACCCAAACCGAAGCTCTACAGGAGGGGTTGTGTTTCATGGTTTATGCTATTCGTCGCTCTGTATTCCGACCTTTGTGCTCAACCTAAGATTCATGTTTGATGCCTTGGAAGAACTGTCTGATTTCTCCTTTTCCCTGCTAGATAAAAGTATGCCACTTCACAGGGAAGATGCATAACTCACTCGACAGATTGGAGTATTGAAATCCAGGGCAAGTCTGAAGACACAGGAGGCACAGCAGGCAGTGGAGTTAAACATCTTTAAAACAGTGTTTTCTATACCCTAGTTGGAAGTCTTGAGCAAAGAATGGGGTGTCTACAAGGCAAACTGTTTGACAGAGACAAATATCAGCCGTTTCCTGCCAATATCAAAACCCTGCAGCCTTCAAATTGACCAAAGGAGTGTGGGGTGAGATATGCTGAAGCTAAGTGCTGGAGCTCTGCACTTTCTTAAAGCTTGAGAGTTGAGAGACATCAGGGAACACATTGACACGTTCAAGTTGAAAAGTAGGCCTCCAAAAGGAACCAAAGCCTCTGCTACAAGCAGTCAACACACTTGTCATCTCTACAGCATATTAAAAATGGAATAAGGGCCACCCTGGAACACAAAATGTTTTTCCCTAAGACATTATGTGAAGTCTTGGTTTCAGGAAAACCACATCTTGGTTAGCAACCTTCAAGCAAGAGCATGTGAGCCAATATGGAGTCTGTTATAAGCAGCTAAATGAGGTAGTAGGGACAGAAGGAAGATAACCTAATTAACTAAAAATGAAACTGTAGCTGTAGAAATGTCACATTTATGGACAATGTCCTTTGGGAGGTGTACATGGGTACAACTGGGCAATCCCCCCAGTTAAAAATTAACAAATCACCTACTGTTCTTGCCCAAGGGAACCACACAAATAGCCAAGAAGTTTTCACTTCCCCTTACTACAGTTTTCCGCTGCCTTTCTGAACCTTGTGAAGAGTTGTTGACAAGTTTATCTTTGAAAGTTTATAACTACTGCACACCAATATACAGTAGTATCAAGTACAATATTTATTTTTACTTTTAATTTATTATTGATGTATGTCTAATATAGAGGGATATAGTTTTTTATTTCCACCTATTTAATCTCCATTGCTGCTCAACGGCTGCATTTAAAACACACAAAACCTTTAAAGAGTTTTTTGAGGTGGGGTGTTGTATTTGCAATGCAATAGATTTTATTCTCTTTCACGAACAACTGAAGTTCACCTCTGGAATGCGAACTGAACTACAGCGTCTGCACATCACTTTATATAGCCCTGTTTCTCTGCGAGGTTTCCGCCTTCTCTCAAAAAATGACCTCATCCTTTTCTCAAAGACAATGGTGTCATACTTTGTGCACCTTGCTCTACCAATGATTGGTTTCACTGATATCCAGAACCCTACGGTTGACCCTCCAATCCAATTAATTCTTCATCTTGGACAATAGAAGATTAGAAAAAGGTTGCCTGGTTTGATGAGTCTCGATTTCAGCTGCGACATTCAGATGGTAGGGTCAGAATTTGGCATAACCAACATGAAAACATGAATCCATCCTGCCTTGTATCAACGGTTCAGGCTGGTGGTGGTGGTGTAATGGTGTGGGGGATATTTTCTTGGCACACTTTGGGCCCCTTTGTACCAACTGAGCTTTGTTTAAATGCAACAACCTGCCTGAGTATTGTTGCTGACCATGTCCATCGCTTTATGACCACAGTGTCACAAAGCTCAAATCAAAAAACTAGTTTCTTGAACATTACAAGGAGCTCACTGTACTCCAGTGGCCTCCACAGTGACCAGATCTCAATCCAACAGAGCACCTTTGGGATGTGGTGGAATGGGAAATTTGCATTGTGGATGTGCAGCCAACAAATCTGCAGCAACTGCATGATGCTATCATGTCAATATGGACCAAAGTCTCTGAGGAATATTTCCAACACCTTGTTGAAAGTATGCCACAAAGAATTAAGGCAGTTCTGCAGTAGCATGGTGTACCTAAAGTGGCCAGTGAGTGTATATTTTTGTAATACAGTGTACACACAGAGTATATTGAATGAAAAATTACTACAACAATGTGTAGCTTTAAAGAGGATTGTAAATAAAATAAAATAGTTTTCAGTTGGTTTAGGTGGACTGTGGAAAGGATGGAAAGTCTGATGACATTATTTTGTGGCTCTGTACACTTAAACTTGACTTTAATTGTCCATACCCAGCATTCAGCTGTGCAGGCCATTCCTGTCTCATCTGAAACCAGTTGAAGATAAACTTCTGTGAACAGATGATCAAGTGCTAATACACCGACTGTCCTTTGGCTGAATGGATGGATATAAATACTTCCCTTTCTGGAGCACTACTGTAAAAACGGTTACAAAAATTTGAAGAAGACAATTGTATGTTTTGAATTTAATTTAATCTCTTCAAATTAACCTGCCATAGAGTTGCACAGGGATGGCAGGAGTGTGTCAGATTACTTTTCTTTGTCTCTCTTTTTCATGAAAATTGGCATGATAATTGCCTTACACATCGCTTTCGAGGCCATCAAAGTTTCTTATTTCTGATTGTCAGTGTGGACTGTAATAGAAATTGTTTTGTTTAGGCTAAGTATAGCACTTATATCACTCGTGCTCAGCACAAGTTGGCCAAAGAACTGCCTGTTCTGTTAAAATACACTTGTTAATCATCTGACTCAAACTTCACATGAAAGCAAGCCTCAGCCAGTGTTGAGTTGATGCTTGAGTGTTGAATTGTGGGGTTAATTTCTTTTACAATGCCAAGAAGCTGACAGAAAAGTAGGCTAATTCCATTCAGTTTGTTTGCTCTATTTTGACCTGCCTGTTGCTATTTGTTTTTCGATTTAACATTTAACAGTCTGTCAACCTACCTGCTCCGCCTGTTGATCTTGCACACCCAAACAGTGACAGTACTAATCCAATATCACAAATTTGCCTCAAGAGACTTTACAGTCTGGACAGCATACTAAACCCTCAATCCTTAGACCCTCCCTATAATAGGGAAACAAACAAGGCGGCAGGTGTCATCAAACAGACCTGAACCACACAACCTCCACTCCATCATGGAGACCTGCAGGATCAACTACATAAAACACACAAGAGGCAAAACTTAAGCACTAGTGAATATGTGGTGTTTTCCATTTCCTACACTGTGCCTTCCAGTGCATCTGCATCCTCATAATCTTGCCCTTTGACTTTAAGTATTTCCTTGACTGCTAACCCCCTCCTGTTTCCCTATAGGCTAGTCATCAGCCTGCTTCCCCACATGCAGGATACAGTCAGCTGCTGCAGTCCTTATCCCTTGTTTCTAAAACCTGAATGTGTCAGATCAAGTGGTCAAGAGTAGTGTTTACCTTTCCAAGAGGTTCTGGCAGTCTCTTCAGTCTTCTGCCAGTCTCCTGTGTCCACCAGCTGAGCAGTCCTTCCTGTTGCGTTGACACACTTCATTGTCACCCTGACCTGTGTGTTGCCTACTATAAGGACACATTCAAACTTATAATATAAATGCATCAAAAATACTCCTACAGACTCCTCATTGGTTTCCACTATTGATTGGTCCACCAGTGAGCTGCTACACAGGGGTGTAAGCGAAAAACTTCATTGTAGTCCAGTAAAAAGTTGACATTGTTTCTGCTTTTGGCCACAGCACAGTCTGTCACTCTAATGTGTGCAAACGCACATGTTATATAGGGTGTACTTCAACACATAACATTGGGTTTACCTCACAAACATCAAGAAAGATGATAAAATTCTTGCTGCTATTGTACATTTCTGTGATCTGTTAAAACCTGTATCAGCTGAGAATAAACGGTTGTGCAGTGCCGTGGTATGTGATAAGACAAACTGGAAAAGATCAAACAGGAAATCTTTTCACTGGTACTCTGTAACACCACATCTACACCAATGTAATCCCTAATGCTTCTTTGATGCAGGGCTATTGTCAAGCCTTTTAAATCTTAAATTATGTGTGTTGCCCTTTTCACTACACGCTCACCCTGTAGTTTCTGTTTTTAGGGTTCACACCTTTTTCACCAGAACCACAACAATGAGAAATTGAGCAGCCCTGGACTGTATTTTTTCGCATCTGTCTCTCTTTCTGTGTCCCTGGTATGTTTCCTCTTGGCTCACAGCATAATAAATGCCTTACATTGACACAGGGAAAGAACTTTCCTGTTTGTAAAGCCAACAAAGCGCAATCCTCCAACAACAGAGTGGGCCGGCAACAGAATATTTGTATTTCTGCTCTATACATGTCAACAACCTGAAAACTCTAGAAAACTGCACTTAAACCCAATTAGTTTGAGACTGGGTATTAACAAGACTCTGAGTCAAAAGGTTATGTACCTTAAGCACCTCTCTCATCTGTACTTGCATATCAACACAATTTGGCTGCAGAACTCCCATCCATCCATCCATCATCAACCGCTTATCCTGCGTACAGGGTCGCGGGGGGCTGCAGAACTCCTTCAGTGGAAATTACATCATTGTCCAATGCCATCTGACTCAACCCTCACTTATAAACTCATCTCAACTGCTACTTGAGTTGCTGAAAGAATGAGATATTAAATAAATAGGCTAATATGTTCAATTCCTTTTTTTTTTTTTTACTTCTAATGGGGAAAAATGAGGAAGCGAATCAAAAACTCTGTATTATATTTAGTAGTCTCCATGTGTTTTTCTGTGTCTCTAAGAAGAACATCAGGTTGAAACTCACTCAGCGGTAAACAAAACAGAATGACTTACTGTATTTGGTAGAGGTCTCTTCACATTGTGGCAAAGTATAATCTACAAATTATTTTAATTCTTGTTTAGCTCTCTGTTGGATGACTTTGTGGACTTTCTGATGCCACAGAGTTTACACAGCCATGGAAAAGAAATTACACCAAATGTGCACCAAATATCTCCAACTAACTGCACATTTAAGGTAATCTCCAACTCTTTCCTGTATGCCACTGTTGTTGGTTATTTATTTCTTCACTGTAACTGTAGTAAAACTGCCCTTCGATTTAATTCAAATCAATTTGAGAAAAGTCAAAGACTCATTTTAAGTAGGAGTCATGCAAACCAAGTCAAGTGGAATGTATTTATTAAGGGCTTTTATGAGCTTCGCCTTAGCAACAGATTATGTCAGATTAAATACATTGCACATCTCTTTGTTACATTTTCGGTTTGATCAACCGGTCAGACTAGGGGGTCACAAGCAGAAAAGACATAAAACTAAACATTTGTTGCGCATATTTATCTCTATTCTCACTCAGTTCCAGTCAACTTCACCACTGTATCCCACGCATTCCTTTGCTCTCTCTCCTTTACTCCCCTCTCCTTGGCTCTCTGGTGCCATCTGCTGGCCCTAGGCTGCAGGTGAAGGAACATAGCAACAGTGCAATTCATGTGGTGTGGGGAGGAGCAGCATGGATTCATCACCCAATACAGCCTCTACTATCAGGAGAGCAATGCAACAAGTAACACACAATTATACAGTCAGAGTATACAGTCTACAGCAACTAATAGTGTTGCACTCGTTTGCTTGACAAGACAAAGAATGCTCAAAAGCATTAGCCTTGTAAGCAGTCATATGAAAATATTAAACAATTAAATCTTAAAAGTTTGTGTGTGGTAATAAAAGTTCATTTCAATTACAAAATGTACAAAAATAATATGTTGAATTTAGGTCTCTGCTTAGTCTCTTTTTAGCAAGTTTCTGTACACAGCAGAGTTGTTTTTTTTAACACACTGCTGTGGTGCAGGTGAAGTGCACACGGTGTCAGGTGAGACACTGCAGTACCATTTGACAGTTCTGTCTTGAGTTTCACATCTACACGACAGCTCACACAGCGGCAGGAGAAGGACGGGCTAGTCCACCTCTGTGGGTTACTGTAGGTATGAACCAACAGTTGAGCTCATGAGCACTGTTATCACTTTGAATATAACAAGTGAAATAATCTCACCCTTTCAGGTATTTTCTCATAAATAAAAAAAAAAGATTTGTCTTATTGCAAGATGTCCAGAACTACAGATTATAAGGTATCAATGTATTGCAGGCAACATGTCATTTTGTGTGATATAGACAGACTACAATGTATGTGTCTTTTTTATCAAATTTATCAAACATGTGCAGCATATTACTTTCACCATGTCCATTGCACACACTCAGCTGTGGTAACTTTCCAGTATTGACGACCACCAAAGAGCTCTTATGTATCAGTTAAGTTCCTTTCTTTTTTATATTAAGTATAAAATTAAATTGGTTATTATTAAAATTGGTTATTTGCCATTATTCAACCTGGTAGCTTTGTATATCTAAATGTTACCATACCAGCAAATATTCCCAGCTGGCCCACGGAACAGAAACAGGAGACAATGAGAGAGAGGCTAGATTTTGTTTAGTTTTATGTCTGGATAGTAGTTTCAGCTGCATTAGTACATGTTCTGTTAGAGTGATATGAGAGAATACGAAGCGCGTCAGGAGGCAGGAAATGCCTTCATGTGATGTAATTGCAACTGTCCCCCTATCTCTTCTGGCCTCCTGTTTTCCAAGCCAAGTTTCTCTAGCTGATTAGGAGCGTCACTGCTAATTACTTATTTGAGGACAAAACTGCAAAGTGGCGTATGTATGACAGCTAAATAAAAATGAATCTTTCTACTATTCTACAATCAGTTAACAGAAAATAGGATTCATTTCCTTCAAGACAGAATAACTAAATTACAAAATAGATTTATTTTCAGTTTCTCTTAATAAAAGTGCAATGTACAATCACAAACTGGATACTTTGTTTTCTCTGCATAAAGACATTAGTAGGGTTGTCTCTGAGTATGTGTGAGTGTGAGACAGAGAACATAATTCTATGTAGGTCTCTCTTCAGGAAACATGTTCTTTATTTGTATTTCATTTGACTATAAAACACAGGGCCAACAGGGTCAGGTAGCTATCACTGGCTAAACAAGGAACACATTGACACTGTTCTTTTAGCATAGCTCAATAGCATATGTGCTGAAACAGGTCATTTGCAGTGAACATATCTAATCTAGATTATGGAAGGTCAAGTGTACGCTATCTCAATGTCTAGAAATGGCCATTTGTGTCAGCTTTTACCAAGCACAGACACGGAATTAGGGATTTGGACCCAAAAGCAGAACACTTAGGCAGAGTAGGTACCGTTCTCAGTGTTTATTTAAAACAAGTGATTGCAATTTACAGCACAGCAGAGGCAAGCAGTCCACAGAATAAACAAATCCAAAAACAATTACAAACAGAAATCCACAGTGCTCAGAATCCAAGAATAAATCCAAACCATGACAGAATAAATCAGGGCAGAGACACTTGACAAAATATGCAAATTAACCAACAAAGAACAAACAGAACACTTAGACTTGTATACAGAAACAGAAAGGGCAGGTGGAAACTCTCAGACAAATGAAGAAGCAAAGCTAGACAAGGACACCAGCAGCAGACAACTTCAAAACAAAACAGAAAATACGAACACCAAAACCGTGACAAAGATTAACGTACAAATGCAGGATGAAGCAGAATATCTGGCATCCAATTCCTGACCCTGCACTCAGCAGTCTGACCGCCTGGATTTCCATCGAAAAAATCTCTAAATTAACCATTGAACTGTAAGATAAAGAAGAATGTTGATGCTTGTAAATGTATGAGCATGCAACAGGTGAAGAAAAGCACATGGGGATGGCTAGCATTTGTCTTTTTGTTTTGTTTTTTACTGTTGCCCAAAATGTAAAGAACTTTTTCCCACAATTTACCAATGAACACCAGTACTAGCTTTAGTGTACATTTTGAATTTCTTACAGTTCAATTACAGACAGTTTCTGCTAATTTGATAGAATATTTCTCCCACCCCTGGTTTTCTGTGACTGGGGAGTCCTTTTTCACATAGAATTTCAAATTTGAGCAAGCACTGAAAAGTCACCTTTCAGAACAAACTAAGAACATAT
This sequence comes from Micropterus dolomieu, assembly GCF_021292245.1. Classification (NCBI taxonomy): domain Eukaryota; kingdom Metazoa; phylum Chordata; class Actinopteri; order Centrarchiformes; family Centrarchidae; genus Micropterus; species Micropterus dolomieu. The sequence continues at coordinate 19,388,319 of NC_060154.1, read as the reverse complement.
TACACCATTTAGTTTTGACTTACCATTTGTAATGTTGTACCATCAAGGTGAATAACTTTGGGCTGTGGACAGTGAAATGAAATTGGAGTTAGTCCAGAAGGGACCAGCATCCTTTGCCAGTAAGATGAAATTTATTTTCTGACCATGACAACAGAAAACAGTTAATCCTGACAGGGATATATTTATATTTTCATTTAATTATGGAATTATTCCTTGTGAATTAAATGTGAGTGGAGTGAATCATGCAGCCATAAGAGCTGGAGAGGACACAGAAGAATTTGAGAATAAATACTAAATCAAATATATAATAATAATAATATATAATAATCATAATACATAATATATAATATAAATAAACATTAAATCAGAGCTGGAGGACACAGCCGGTCCTTATTTTTATTTAACATACTGAGAATTGATGCATATCAGTGGGAATATGGGTTTATGACTATGCCAGTGCCAGTGCAAAATCAAGAATTGTATCATTTTCTTATTACATTCAGTACAACTGTAGCCAACACCCCTTCCCATCTCTTCCAACACACGTTCTGCTTTGCACTGATATATAATTTTTCAAATTTGCAATAGACCATCTTCCTCTTGTTTGTGAGCGTACTCAGGACAGTAGTGTATGCTCACTGAAACAGACTGAACTGATTATAGGGCATACACTTAACAATAACTCTTCAATCCATCTCCTAAGAGATTGTTTTATTGTATTTCACAAAGCTAAACATGGTGACTAAAATAACAAATATGACATCTGGAGGCATCCTCTAATGATTTTAGACCATATTTATGGAGCTCTTTCCTTCAGAATATTTTAATGAATCTGGGAGTCTCATCCATGTTTCTATGTATAATGTATAGTTTTTGTAATTTTCAAAAAGAATCTGCAAAATCAATCTTTGTCTGACTAGAGTGTCCACAGGAATGAGCCTGTTACTGTTAGAAACAACCAGAAGGGGGCAGAGAATCTGTTTTAAATGGATTCATTACACCGAAGTCTCCATGCTGCCCCTTCTTTTGAGGGATATTCTTCTGTATGTTTCATTTCCATAGTGTCACGTTTTAATTGGCAGACCTACAGCGCTAGATATAATCTAATTTTAATGAATTTAATTCTACCATTTGCAAATGCGCAGTGTCAAATACAGCTGCAAGACAGGGTTTGTGCATGTTAGATTATATACTTAACTCAAGTGTGTGCTCAACTAATAGTCTTCAATCCAGCCAGCAGGTGGTGGCCTGGTATTAGTTGCTGGTAGGGAAACATCCTGATGGCCTGGAGCAAAATAACTGTGGTCCAGATTCATGCTGGTGTTAAGTCATGCTAATTTTTCTATACTCCCAGCAGAACTTAATCTCCCTTCTTTTGTTGGACTGAAAGTTTAGTTCAGTTACATTTTTTTAATCAACCACCAAGTGTGCTCAGTGTGGCTCCACCTCCCAGTGACATGAAGGTGTTGACTAATATGTTTAGACCTTATTTAGAACCTGTTTGCTCTTTAGTCAGCTTCGATTTAAATCTCTCTCATATATGGGAGGAGGGTGTACTCTGGGAAAGGTTAAGTTCTCAACAAAACTGAGTGTTTTTCCTGTGGGGCTTTCATTTGGAAACTGAAGTACATGATGGGATGAGATCATGTAGGGCTCTCATCTATGTGAGGATCTCAGAAACAGGGCAGAGCAGAGTCCTCAATTAAAGCCACAGCCTTATTGTAGTGCTTTTCAAACCCATGATTGTAGGTTCATGATTAAATCCAGATTACTTCAGATAATTAGGTCAGGTGGAATGACAGGCATTTGTTTCAGGCTTTGCCTTTTATCTTTCTTTTTCATTATTCCTCAGGGGTATTTCTGACCTGACAGAGCCGTTTGTGTCTGGTTCACTGCTGTCAGGCAACTTCTCCTGGTCTGATCCTTACAGTTTGCGGGTCCTTTCTACTCAAAATTTAAAATGTATTATAAAAAAAAGTTGGTTTGCAAGGCAGGGAGAGAAAAATCAAGCAAACCGCAGAGAGGTTTTCTCTCTCTTGCGCGTAAAAACTTCGAGCCTGGCGATGATCAGATAACCAGAGAGGAGCCAGACGAGGAAGTTAGGAGGAGGGATCAGCTCAGTGGCGTGGTGTGGGTGGGTGTGTGTGTGCAAAACATTTCATACTGGATTCTCCGGACGCCTCCATCGCTGTGAAACTGGAGGATATCTCCAGTTGGTTTTGTACCCAAGGCAGTAATGCGCAGAAAAGGACGCAAGACTTCATCGCGTGTCTGCTCAGATACAAGTTTTTAAATCGCTGTCTTTTTAAGAAAGTCACACACCTATGCTGCTAATGTCAGCACAGGTATTCAAGAGGATCCCGGAAGAACTCGAAGTGCAGGTTACCGGGTTGTTTGCATAGCGAACTTTAATTCCAACGCGATTGTGCGCCGATGGACATGTTTACCTCATTCACAAAGTAACTATTCTCCCTTAAGTTGATAAAGTTTGTAAAGTAAATGAACGGAAAGAAGATGAAGGGGCTGAGGAAGAAGAAACTGTACGTGGCGATGGACGTGTTGTGCGTTTTAGTTGGTAAGTTACGTACACTATAGGCCTACAAAACTGTACGTAAGCATAATCTGCATTTTATCTAGGAATTGCACTTCGGTGCTGTCGGCAAGAAAATTATATGGTCTTTGTGGTGCTGTCAGCGGGTTTGTGCCAGTCGCTCGGTGTTTTAGTGTTTTGCACCCATGACAGCAACTCAGGAATTGATCTAAAAATTTTAATTCTGCAGTGTGTGTTTATTTACACATGGAAATAACAAGGAAACATGTTTTTAATCAGACGAGAGATCCCCAGGACAACACCGAAGCTAGTTTATCCCGGTGTCTCTTCAAAAGGCAAATGAAGCAGCTGGATTTCCATACCTGAGTCCAGTAAGTTACTGAAAGAGCAGCCTGTCAGCCGCCTGTTTATGCAGACCACAACTACAGTATTGTCCAGGCTGAAATGTGACATTAAATTGCACCACAGCGAAACAAAAAAAGGAAATATCATTCTCATTTTCCCCACAGGGCTGCTGTGTGCTCAAACCTACTTACCAAAAAAACATTGCAGGACTTTACAGAGCTTCAGGAAGCTCAATGTTTGTTTATGGAAATTTGATATGCCTGTGTGCCCTGCTTATTCCTCATTTTCTTCAATATTTTATCTGCCAGGAATCTTCTCAAGAAGGCCCCCACTTCCCACATACAGTGCATTTCTCAGTATGTTACTTCCACATTCCTCCACTGACCATTGTTTTGCATTTGATTCCAGTTAGGAATCATTTTTCATTTTCCAAGGAACAATATGGCTGTTTTTTCTTTTCCATTGCAGTTGTAACTAGATCCCATCATTATACTGTATAAGTTGTTGTCTCCGTCTGCCTCTGGGCAATGAACAAATAATGACATGTTGGAAAGTGAATCATCAGTGACACCTATTGTGGTTATAGTTGTCAACATTTATCTTTTGCCATTAAATTTTTATGAATGGAACTGAATATGACTATAACTCATCACCACCACCCTCAACGCTGTTTTCAGAGATAATATGGTGGGACGTTGGTTTTTGTATTAATGACATAAGCCCTTGACAGACGTGTGTTGTGTAATGGTCTGGTGTTTGGCGGCGTGTTCATCCCTTGTTGTGTGTCTGTACTGGTGACAGTGGTGAGGTTGGAGGGAGAGACAGGCAGGAGGCAGGGACGAGGAGGAGTGCATGTGCGGATCTGCTCTGTTGTGCTGTTTCAGCCACCACCACCAAAATCCCCCCCACCCACCCACCCTGGCTTTTCAGAGAGCTTAGGAGTATTTTTCCATCTGTGGGAACATCCACAGACTGCTGAACTTGATAAGCCTCACCGTTTCGCTGTCACAAGTCTGGGATTAAAGTCAGGGTCAGGATGGTCGGTCAGGTTTTGGTAGTTGCATCCCACCCTTTTGCCTCTCCCTTCCCTTTTGCCACCCACGTCACCCACCCAAATAATCGTCAAGTCAAACCCCAAGCTTATGTGAGGTCGCCCCAGCCATGTAATAAGTACATGGTAGAGCTTATAATTATGCTGCCCATTAGCTTATATGGGATGAGAGTTTTGAGTTGGGTTTTGTCTGCATTTTGGTACCATTTCCTCTTACTTATTGTAATGCAAAGAAATCCACATGTGAATCTTCCAACACTGGAAGTCATCCTATCTGATTAACAACTGCTATTATCTTCTTTGGCTTTTCTACTCACTACTCCTCAACAGAAGCCATTTCTTTATCCTTTAACCTCTCCGTATTTCGTAGGTGCGGTGCTGCCTGTGTAAGTTGTTTAGGAGTCAGAATTCGAGGCTTGCAGCACAGTTCACATTGCTGCGTGACCCGGTGCTGCTGTGGGTGATATGAATGGCAATGAGCTTTGAGTAATGTACTAGATACTCTAAGTAAGTAACGTGTCTAAATGGCCTAGAGACAAGGCTTTGGACATAAGGACACAGCTGTGTTAGAAAATGACAATGGGTTATAGTACTACATCCGTTTGTTTTGCGTATACGACTCCTGTGTATTTTAGCTCACATCTACCCGCATAGATTGTTTACAGATGTTTTTTTTCCCGTCCAGTTAACACAAAGAATAAGGCAGTTGAGTTTCTGATTCTCTTCCAAAGCTTGAACAAAGTTTAAAATTGTTCCCATTGTTTAATGTTGTGTCAGCGTCTTGTTATTGACTGATAAATTACCTGTTACAATAGAGTTTGCTCCCAAAGTCCCACCGCTGTAAAACTATCATGTATTTCCTTGCATTATATTCATCGTATTACTTATACAGTAAATATCCCCACGATCTGTTCTTTGACCTTGCTGGATGTCGGTTAGAGTTTGTTGGTGAAGCCGTGGTGCTGCAGCGTCTCCAGGGAGCTGGTCCTCTTATGCTGTCGTGTTGGGAAGACTGATTGTCCCGAGTTCTCACAGAAAGGCAGTGAAGACGCTTGATGGGAATTGTTTTCCTCAGGAGAGCTTTGTCATGGAAACTGAAGCCCTTTGAACAAACAAGAATGTCCCTCTGAGAAGCATGAGCCTAGTTTATTTTTTCTTATTATAATTGTTTTTTGTTATAGCATAAGGATTTTGGAGTCTTTTATTGGTCATATTCTAAAGTGGAGGAGGATCTTTTTTCATGATGGTTGTTTTTTAGAAATCATTGCCACATTCCCAGAAAGTCAACCCAGTACACAGATGACTTCAAGTGTAGTGTTCCACTGTCTTTTAAAAGCATGCTGGAGAAATACCTGCCAACATGTAAAGTTAGAGGGAAAACATATGCACAGAGAGGGAAGCATGAGTGCTTGCTATTTGATAGCGACCAGAGGTTTTAAAAAGGTGGTCCTAATATAGAGATCACAGCAGCTGAACATAAGTGATTATACCAAAGAATCACTATATATTTGGCAATGATGTTTAAAAATGTAGCACACGACACAGCTACACATTTAGTGAACTTTCAGAGAAGCTCAGTACTGTTCGTGATAGTTGTACACTTTAACTCCTGCAGACCTTTTTATGGTTTAGGTTTAAACCTGTGTGGCTTACTTCTTTGATCCCCTCCACACCCAGACTCTTTGATTGCCAGCCCAGATTTAGCTGCCCTCCCACCACTCGTACGACCTCGCCTGCCACCCTGTCTCCTTCTGCGCTGCTTGGAGCTAAGCATGCGTAAATGATGTACGGAGCGAAACAGCGGGATTAAAAATAAAGAATGGGCAGCAGCAGCAGCAGGATTTGGTGTGACTGGTGAAGTTGGGCGTTCCTCATGTGAATTGGAATTCCAGAGGCCAACGCCGGCAGAGGTTGTAGGCTCAGCACATACCTTCCACATTAGTCAGTCCAGCTTGGGGTGAGACAGTCAGAAAGAGGGAGAGCTTAGTTGTTACTGCAAACCATCTTTTAAAGGTCTTTAACATCACCTATGTTGATACACTAAAGAACTGTGGTGCTATAGGTTTATTGCTGTCATTTCAACAAAGTGTGTTTTGAAATGGAGGGAGGAAACAAAAGAGAGCAGGAAGGGGGGAAAAAATTGGAAACATTGACTGCAGCTAAAAGAAAAAAATGCGGGCCTCTGTCCTCATCCACAGTGGGAGGGGATGAGGGCTAGCGGCATAGTCAGATGGAGTAAATGACACAGGGATGAAAAATAAAGAAGCAAGTAATGGTGTTAATGCAAAGGGAAACAAGAGCTATTAACAGAAGGAAGAGATGGATTGGAAAGTGGGATAGAAATATAGAAAGAAGGAACTCACTGAGTGACCTTCAGGCTGAAAAGACATGAAATGAGAGTGGAAGAAATTGGATGAAGGAGCAAATGTTACAGCTGTGACCCTGAGGAAACATTTTAGACCAAACAGGGCAGCCCTGGGGCATGAGAACACCCCTCTCACAGCACACATACCGCACACAGGCTTTACACGCCTTGAAAATATGCATAATGAAAACCCCAACTATATGTTTTTCAACTTGAGGAGAATAATTGTCCATCCTCGTGGTTTTGCAGGTGAAGCAGGTTATGTGAGAGAAACCAGGGCAAGTAAGTGTGAGGTTCCTTTGGAACAACTTCCAGATGAGTCCAGGCACTGACCTAGCTTTAGTAGGACAGGCCCGTAGAAATGTGAGAGAGGGCAAAGGCATGAAAACTGAGGTAACAACAACTAGATCGAGAGAGGCAGAGAGAAGACACGACAAGCCTCGAATCTCAGCCCCAGAGTGCGATTGTGGTCCAAATGGTCCTGCGTAATTGCACATCTGCCAGCTAAATAAAGCAGCATCCCATTGAGGCCTCTATATTTACAACAGAAGGAGAAGTGTGTGGGAGGACGCTGCGATCAAGAGAATGACAGAAAGAAAGATGGAGCGGCGGGGAGAAGAATGAATGAATGAATGAATAAGACGGGGGGGGGAATGGAGGATGTGAATCAGCAGTGGTGGAAGGAATGAAGGAAAGGGTGCAAATCTCCTCCTACAGTGACATCTTTGTTTGTCTGTGGCATCACTTAGCACTATAATTTTCTATGATGCGCTTCTGACATTTCTATACTCTTCAGGCCCTCTTGACCCGTGGCCATTGTCAATTACTCAGCTCGTTGTCACACTAAGACCCATTTCATCAGGGAGAGACGCAGAGGTGCCACTGCGGATGAATGGTGATTTGAGGCCAGGTAAATGAGAAGCCTTAAACTTCCCAAAATGGAGCCAAAGCCCCTAAAATGTGCCTTGCTTAATCTGAGACAGGAGAGCTCGAGTCCTGCATCCTGCGACTTCAAACAGGCTCCCATTAGGGGCTCAGGCAGAAGATTTCTGACTGGCAGCTGAAGATTAGCTTCCTGGCTACATTCCAAACTGGCAGCGTTTTCCTCCCCTCGATCCTGGTGTCTAGAAAGAAGGTTCCCCTGTATCCTGAATAAGGGCCCCCCACCACACCCCACCTTCTGTCCATGTATATGTTCTCTTGGGTTTTCTGGACAGAAAAATGTGCCGTAGATGTCTGAGTTTAGCTCAAATCAGAGATGCTGGTTGGTCTCTAAGTGGAGGCAGTTCTGGAGCAGTGTCAATCTGGGTTGTGGGGTTGTCTCGTGGTAGGTATCCTGGAGACCTATCTGGTCTGCCGACCGGTCTATTTCTGTCTGTGAACTGTTTGTTTGTTTGTGTGTTTGTCTGCTTTTCAAGAGAGTGGCTGCTTCGTCTCTTGCAGATATTATCCACAGAGGAACTGCTCATGAGACACATTCAGGATGTACCATCTGTTCTGCCCATGACGACAGTCCAGACTCTCTGAGTGCTTTTATTTTCATCCAAACTTGTAATTTATGACCAAACAATTAAAGTCAGCTATCAGCTGAGTTAGTGCTTCATTTATGAATACAGAAATGAAAAAGTCATGCTTTTTTATTTTACAAGCCAGGGGAGGGTTATTTAAGGCCAGCTGCGCTGCCTACACTCTAAACAGGTACAAATGACACTCGAATGTAATGTTGTTGATGTACATGCAAATGCTTTTTAGCCTTGTAGGTGGAGAAGGTAGTATATTTCATTAGCTGCTGGTGCTTCTTTTTGAAGCTTTCCACTTAATTTCTTTCCCTCTCTGCTGTGATTAATGGCCCCGCTCTGGCAAGTGTTAAAAGCTTCATGAAACAGTTTGAAGTTACTATACCATGAGACTCCAATATAGAAACAATTATGTCCTTCTGCCATTTTAAAGGGACATTTACCATGCTTTATTAAGTAAATAAACATTCCCCTGACTTTGTCCTGGCCAATCTCACACAAAACTTAAAAACTTGCTGTAATATTATGTGTGTGTCAAGCAAGTCTTTCCTTTGCTTTTGTTCGCTGCTTCAGTTTGTTTGTAATGTTGCTAAATGCAAACATTCAACACTGCATAAAAATTTGTGTGTTGGCTGACGTAACATGTCCAGTGGAAACAGATTTCATGTCACTGTGTCTCCCCCCACTGTAATGAGAGCAAGCTATGGATTCAACCACCCAACCCATAACAATGACAGTGTTTGTTTTTATGTATGGTAAATTAATGTAAGCACCCTGACAATGTTATGCGTTTAAACAATGTTTTAAGGTATTTGACGTGCTGTGCAAATTTCAGTCCTGTCCATACTGGATATATAAGGAGTCCGGAAAGGTTTAAAATAACATTTTGAAGATAAAGAAACTGTGCTGAGGATTCAGAATATCCAAGCAATTCTTTGTTTTTTTGATATTGCAGAGAGATATTCAGTCCTTTATAGAATATATCAGAACCTTGCAGCAGTATTCACAATTATAACTCTTGTAATGACACTCTATCCAGAATGGCTCAGTTTGATTGAAGTCCAACCATTTGTCTGATGGTGGGATAGAAAACTAGCTGCCATTCTGCTCTGTTTCTTGCCAGCTGGAAGCAGGATGCAGGATACAGATGCAGAAGCTGCCACCCAAAAGCCACATCACTAAATCCATATTGGGGTGCTCCCGAGGCGCATGAGATAGGATGTTAGTTCAATACAAGAGACCCTATATTGTGCTCTTGTGACAAACAGGATTTTGGTAATGCTAAGAGGAAAATGTGCGAAATGACTTAATACGCCTAGTTTACCACGTCCTGATATTGCTGGTGGATGTGTAAACAGGGATCCAGTATGTGCCTGGTGTGTTGGTGCCAGTGGGAAGTTACTGTGCAGGGACAGGTGTCATCCAGCTGCTGCTGCTACTCACAAAGCAACAAGGGTGTAGACAAAAGGGGGGATAGATGCATTGGACAGGTGTCGGCTGCTGAATTAGTCTATAATCTGTATCCCTGTTTGTGTTTTTTCTTCCCTGTGTGTCTAAACACATCTCCTCCAAGGTCGGGTTACGAGGAGTACAATGTGCGACGATGTCTTTATCCTATCAAGCGCTACTGTTTACTCTTCTCTCAACACAAAGCTTCTATTTTGCTGTTGCCCTTCTTTACTGAGCCAATAAGACTCTTTGTCTATATAGTGTCTGTGAGGAACATGTGTGCAGTTGGCATGCCACTAAACAATGCCGGCACACATCTCAGGTCACCTTGGATACATGCAGTGTCAGACAAGAGTAAGGAACAACACTGCGTGTCATTGTATACTGTTGTTTATTGTGAATTAAAGTTTAGGGTTTTTTTTGTCAGTATACATTTACAGTAGGACTCCTGAGAGGGCTCAGGGTTGAGTTAAACCTGGTGTTTCAGAGTATAGACCTCAACTGAGTCCTGATCCTCCATCCAGTTGTATATTTTCCTTTAGTCTCAGTCTTCAGCATGTGCACTCCTGGTCTCTCATCAGTCAGACTCACTGGAAGTCCTCCTGGAATTATGTCAGCTGCAGACATTTTTTGAAAGAGTGGGAGGGGCGCGCTGCTCATTTACACAGGAATGTAATGCTATTGGTGAGAGCGCTTTTCAAGTGTGTGCAGTGTTTTTTTTTTTTTTTTTTTTACAGCTGTTTTTCTTGCATTTAGTATGTGGCTGTATGGCACTTCCATAGTCGCCCCAATACATTTTGTCTACCTATTATGGATAGTGGTAATGGATATCAAGGCGGAGATTACGTTCCTCAATAGGGCTGCAGCTCATGAATATTGTCATCTATGAAATTAATTGTTAAATGTGAAAAATAATGACAAATACCATCAGAAGCTACCGGAGCAAGTGTTCTGAAATTGCTTTCTTTCTGTGTGACACTCAAAAAACAGTCAATTTGCAGTGACATAAAATGGAAAAATTCAAGTAAACTTTGACAAAAATGATAAATTAGCCATTTCTGTCTATCAAGCAAGGTCTTTCTCCTATATACTGTAACTACTGAAGTCTTATTCCACCGGGAATAGTTTGAGTATGAAGTTATGGTAAGTTACAATGGTTAAAAGTTTCCACTGCTGAAAAAATCTAAAGGAACCTTTCAAACTACTTGCAGCATAGTCCACTTCTCTGCTGCTCAAAACAGTCACAGTTTGCCGAATCTGCATTAAACACTCCTTCATTCTCTGACAATTTAGAAGGAGTTTGGCTTCAAAGAGGGAAAACAGCATCTGCAAAATGTATTTATTAGGGTGCGTTTATCAATGCAACTCTGTAAATCACATGTCTTTCAAAAAAGGATTTACTCATTATACACACACTTGTGCATTTACAAAATGCAGCGACGTGAGTGTGTATGTTTGTAAGAGAGGAAGAGGGTGAGTGAGTAATTGTAGGAGGGATGTTTCTGAACATCTCAAGGACATCATTCGTGCAGGAGCCTTGAACAGCTATATTTGGTCTTGTGTTTGCACACAGCCACATCATTCAAAAGAGTCACAGTGATGTGTGTTGTGTCTGCAGTAATTTGTGTACAGTCTTGAGAGTGTTTATACACTCTTGTGTCCATTGGGTATATGTGTGTGATGTGTGATTTTTACATATGCCCACATGCCAGTGTATATGAATACTATTTTGCACTGTTTATTTTTGTAACTCCTTGCGTTTCTACCCTGACATTTAACTACTGTTTTTTTTCTCTCCCTGTGGGTTTTTTCATCATTGTGATTTTAGACCCCGAGGTCCAGAGGGAGAGAGAAAACAATTTAGCTAATCCTTAGAGAAACATTTTTACTTCCCAGCTTTGGAAATGATGTAATGTCTGAAAACCTGCAGAAAACGAGACAAATATTTTATCTCAAAATACATTTGCTCAAATATTGGTGTTCATTAACTTGAATCAACCTTGCCCTTGGTCTGTATGCCCAGGTATAATCTTGGCAGCGACCAAACATCATACATCACTGACAAAAACCAATGCATTCGTCTCATTTTGCCAAAGCATAATTTGTCCAAATATAGGAAATATTCTAACCCATTTCATCAGACTGATGTTCTTCTGGTTTGTTTTTCCCTTCAGCGGCACTGCCCTCCATCATTATGACCATTGTGTTCAAGCCATATCAAAGAGGGGTTTACTGTGACGACGAGAGCATCATGTACCCTTTGAAACAAGACACCATCACCCACGGCATGCTGGCAGCTGTCACCATCTCCTGCACCATTATCATTGTAAGTTTTAACCAGAGCATCAATCTCGCCTCTCTTCTCACAGGGACCTTTTATCACGGATCACAAAATCGTGCAAAGTTTACTGGACATAACTCATTTTATAACATCCTGTGCTGTTTGCTCCATTACTAAAGGGCCTTTAGGAAGTGGGCAATGTGTGGATGTAGGAGGAAAGGAGGAAAAGTAATTTCATTCTAATGATGCAAAAAAATGTTAAAATAAAAGTTGGAACAAAACCTCAAAACTCTTTTCAACCCTCAGATCTCCTCTGGAGAAGCTTATCTGGTCTACAGCAAGAGGATTTACTCTAATTCTGACTTCAACCAGTATGTAGCTGCACTCTACAAGGTAGTGGGCACCTTCTTGTTTGGAGCAGCTGTTAGCCAGTCACTAACCGACCTTGCCAAGTTCACCATAGGCCGCCCAAGACCTAACTTCATGGCTGTATGTGCCCCCACGGTCTGCACGGGATATGTTCAGGTGATCAACTGTACTGGGAAGCTTCAGGACGTCACAGAGTCCAGGTATGAGAGACGATCTCTACTGTCTCTACTATGATTGTGATTACAGATGAAAATGGAACTGACAATTAAGAAATACTAATTATCACATTTCTCTTATCCAGATTGTCCTTCTACTCTGGTCACTCCTCTTTTGGAATGTACTGCATGCTCTTCCTTGCGGTAAGTACAGCACATGAGCCTCAATCCATCACTAAATGTCTTAAAACACCAATGTAAACATGCATCTCTGTGTACAGTAAATATGGAAATATCTCCATGTGATCACAACGCAAATATCTCAGTGTGAATCAGAGATAACAGTCCCCAGATGGGCTCATTTGAGAACAGGCTCATGCATTTGGATCCGTACTCAAGGGCTAATTGTTGAGAAGGAGAAAGGCTCATAGAGGCATTTGTGCCTGTGGGCATAAAAAGACAAGGCAAGAGTTCAGAGGAAGAGTGTGTATACTGAGAGAAACGATCTGGAGGCCTCTGCTGCCTTTTTCCCAGCAATGATGAAGCCAGAGCATGTGATGTGTTCTGTCTTCCAGGCCTTTCCAGTTCATTACCCTTGGCCTCATCTCTTTGTGTTAAAAGCCAGGCACCAGTGCTAGACAGCAAGCATCAGGAGGCCAAGTAAAGCAACACTGTTCAGTTCAAAGACAATTTGAAAGAAAAGACAGAATATTCCTGTCAGTGGCGCAGTCCACGCTCTCTGTTTTGCCAAGCAAATACTGCAAACAAACAGAGCTAAGCTGTGATATCCAGCCTGTGTCCTGCAGTGTTCAGTGCAGAGTGTGGCTATGTGACAGGGAGACTGTGGTGTGATGCCAGTTTTTGCATTTTCAACAGCAGCTCAGCAGAAGCCCAGAGAAGTCTGTACTGCTGCCAGGTTCATAATTTTTTGGCATCTGTTGTTTTCCAGTTAAAAGGGGGTTTTTGGTCCATAGACATAAATTAGATTCATACTCAACACCTTTTCACAGTTAAATCCAGTTTGAGGCATATGAGCCACTGCTTTAGCTTTAGAGAGACTGCAGATTTTCACATTTTTAGGGCACAAGCACGAACCATGCGAGGTCCCTATTGAAACTGAAGAGATTATATTTTTAGGGCCCGAGCATGAACCGTGCGAGGCCCCTATTGAATTGTAAGGATTTTTTGTTTTTTGTTTTTTTTTTCTCCTCTGCAAAGTAAGCTCAATTTTGGGGGCCTAAACATACTCAAACTCACCAAATTTTGCACACATGTCAGAAGTGGTGAAAAATTTCGTATGTTATGGGTTTCGCGCATGGGCGTGGCAAAATGACTCTCTAGCGCCACCTAGAAAATTAGAAAAAATTTGCCCCTCGCACAAAAAAGCCTCAAGAACCCATATCCTAAACTCAACAGGAAGTCGGCCATTTTGAATTCCACTCCGTACTTTAACGAACTCCTCCTAGGGATTTAGTCGGACCGACTTCAGATTTGTGCTGTGCCTTCTAAAGGCATTGACAATGAAAAGTTGTGCTATCTGTGAGTTTTCATCAATGGGTGTGTCCTATATAAGTTATTATAACTTCAGTGTACATGCTCACATCTGCACCAAACTGTACATGTAGGATGAGAGTCTCGCCCTGAACACATGTACATGCTGACATTCACCCACAGTTATAGCGCCACCTGCTGGCAACAGGAATGTATGAAATTTCTGTGACACATGTATCATGTCCAGACGTACCAGAAAGCCTCTTGGAGCGATGCCCTAAACCCAACAGGAAGTCGGCCATTTTGAATTTTACGGCAATTTTTGGATGATTTACACAATCCGTACTTTAACGAACTCCTCCTAGGGATTTAGTCGGATCAACGTCAAATTTCTGCTGTACCTTCTAAAGGCATTGACAATGAAAAGTTGTGCTATCTGTGAGTTTTCGTCGATGGGCGTGTCCGTGGCGTCAAAGATCAACTCTTCGCCATGACACAGGAAGTTGTTGTAACTTCAGTGTACATGCTCACATCTGAACAAAACTTTACGTGCTTGATAACTGTCTCACCCCGAACACATCTACATGCCAATATACATTTATATTCATAGCGCCAAGTGCTATGTAGCACCACAAAGGGGACACAGGAAGTGACGTATAACACCTTCATGCAGCGTCCGACGTGCGTAGCAATTCACAGCCGCACCGGCAGAGCTCCACGATATGCAACGCGGCCGCCTCACACACCAACGCGCTACAAGTGCGAGGGCCCGCCCAACGCCGCTTGCAGCTTTAATTTTTATTTTGAAATTTGACTGCTGCATTACTTCACTGCCTCGTTAGCATATACATTTCATTTATATAACATTATGTAAATGACAAATATGGTGTGGCAACCCCTAAGGGGTCCAAAACCACTTATGACCTCTTTTTTCAGTGTTAATGGCAAGTTGACTGTAACAACAGAAAGGAATCCCTGCATAAACACACTGTCTCTCCTCCGGATCTCTCTCTTTTCTGTCTTTTCTCCCCCAAACCCCCCACGATCTACCACCCTCTGCTTCCACTCTGTTCCTCCACTCTGTTTCCCCTTCCAGCTTTACGTTCAGGCGAGACTGGCGGCTAAGTGGGCCAGACTTCTCCGACCCACCATCCAGTTCTTCCTGGTGGCCTTTGCGGTATATGTGGGTTACACCCGAGTCTCTGATTACAAGCACCACTGGAGCGACGTGCTGGTGGGGCTGCTGCAGGGAGCTCTTGTTGCTATGCTTAATGTGAGTCTCCAAGACAACTTCTTTCAAGGGAATCTTTGCAAAAACATAAGAATCCCTACATGATATTTCCAGAATAGAAGACAAAGTGATAACTTCTGGTATCAAGATGCTGATACAGTGATTGGAATCCATTTATTTGTCAATTTACAGAAAGTTTGATATTTTTCCCAAAAAATAAAAAGATGTCATCTTTAGGTCTTACTAATGTGGTTTCTGGCTTTAGGAAAAGCAAACATGGGTGGGACTGTCCAGATCATAAGAATGATTTTTAATGAAAGTCTTTCTGTAAGTGGTGCTCCCTTAAAAGTGGAACAGCCGCTGAAGAATCCATATTTCAGCTTTATTTCAGTCTGGCAGTAAAAATCCTTATAGACAGGAAGCATAAGGGGAGTGAAGTATGACAGCAGCAAAGTGTGACTTGATGCAAACGCACACACTCAAACAGGCAATAAGTTAATTCTCCTCACTTGATCCAGCTGGTCTTCTTTACTGTTTGGCCACTTTAGAGTGAACCTGTGTGTGTGTGTGTGTGTGTGTGTGTGTGAGATTAATTGGGAAGTGAGCCCACGCCTTTGGCCTTCACAGTGTTCTGCGCAATTACAGAACCTCTTGGGCATAGTGTTTTATGGCCTACAGGGGTTGTGCCTGCTCTCTGTGTGTTCCTCTCAGATGTGTGTAAGTGTGACTTTCACTTAACAGCTGTGCACAGACCTGTCCAGACATATGTATTCACAGTTTCCAACACAGCCCTTACCTGCTCTGTATCCCATACATGCTGATCTCTGTGGGAAAAGTACTCCCCAAGTGACCAAAGCTAACCTCCTACTTTTTCCTCCTCTTTTCTCCTCTGCAGGTGCACTTTGTGTCAGACTTCTTTAAGAAGCGTCCTCCGCCCTGCATTAGGCCAGACACAGCTGATAATGAAGAGCCAGAGAGGAAACCCAGCGTGCAGATTGCAGACTCCGAGCACAGCAACCATTACAACTATCACCACAATCCAGGTCCTGTGTTATAGGGGCTGATGCTGGGGAACAAAGGCTGCAGCCTGCAGACCCCAAACCTGTGTAATAGGGTCCAACTCTGGACCCTCAACCTTGTTTGTGCAGTCAACAGTGTTTAGTTCAGGTAATAACCTGCGTCATCTGCAGTCCTGCCTCTATAGGCTGCTCACTGCAGACTCCTGATGCTTTGTGAGAAGTCCTATGAGTGAGAGATGTTTAATTCTATATGGATTCTGCAACCAGACCTTTTTTTTATCTGTTTTAAAGGAGTTTGGCCAGGGATCTGGTCTGTAGTATGCAGCCTCAAAGCCCCCAGCTCCCTCCCTCTGTGTCAACCACTCACACCCCACCTACTCCCCAACCACTGGACTGACTGAGGGGGCTCCATGCCATTGCCAGGCATCTGAGCCCCCTCTCAAAGACACCATGATGACCTCCTTTTCTCCTGTAAGAGAGAGAGGAGCATATTGTTCATGCAAAGCTATGACATGGCTATAATACACTAAGTGCATGTGGCTAATGTGTTAGCAAACAAGTTGCACACAGCAGAAACAGAGGAACATGGGCATCCCAATGAGTGTCCTCTCCTGCCAACTGACAAATATATGTCTGACACCAACACACCTTTATGCCGCCACCTCCTGAGAAATACATGCTCTCTTTGGCTTCATACATGCTCCCCTTTCTACAAGCACAAAAACTGTTTTCAGGCTGTGTTTGTAAGAAACAGCTGCCCAGTTTTATATAAAGGGTCAGTGAGAGTGATTGGGTTTTAACAGAGATCTGGAACAAGAAGATATGAGTGTTGATTATCTGTGGGATTGGCAGTACTAGCAACACGTTTACTTACCAGGAGTTCTTTCATTTAATGGAGCTTTAAGAGTTTTGTGTTTTTAATTTCTGGATGTAGAGAACTAAATTTGTTGGCAGTGATGAAATAATTCTAAGAATGAGAGGAAGAAAGATGAGAATGTAGATGTTGTTAAAGGCACAGTTTGTTGATTTAGCTTCACTTTAGTGCACCTTAAACTGGCTACTCACCAGAAGAGTGTTGTAGATCAAAAACAAATTATTGAAATGGCAACCAGTTCACAGGAGATGAGCTAATTTACTCCTTGTATCGTGTCATCCTGTTGGCAAAAAAGGCTCACGTGTCAGCTGCAGCTCCAAAGCTTTTTTTAAAGGAGATGTATATTGACTTAACCAACATGGCAAACTAGAAGGAGCATTCAGAGGTAATCCTATGATCTGAAATCAGATGACGATGCATTTCTGCCAGCTCTGGAAACTGACTGACAAACAGGTCTGTGTATCTACTCTGACAAACAATATGTTTTTAAAAGTGACTATACAGGCTTGCCGGGCCGTTGTCTCACACTACTTTGATCATCTCCCACAAGTCATGTTTTATCACTGCCCAAGTGTATCCAGAGAAGTGTCTGACTTGTTGAATGATCTTGCCAGTGCCAACTAGTCTGAATTTGAATTAAGAAGAGGGCATAAACTAAGTCTTAAACTTTATGCTCAACAGTAGTGCAGTAGTAAAATGTATACATTTAATTGTGGAGTTTGTGCATGATTTATGTTTCCCCTGTGTGAAATGGACTGCAGATGTAGAAACCATTGATGCAGATAGCTTTTATTTCTGTTGGATTTTATGTGTCATACCACTACTTTACTGCCAATCGAATATTAAGAAGTTTGGTCTCTATCATGTCTTCTTTTTTTCTATTTTAATGTGTTTTTTATCTCTTAAATAATTATAATCAAAGAAGGATGAGACAACCATTTAAAAAATGGTGTTTAATTTATTTTAAATACAAGAATTTTTTTGTGCAATCACCCTTGCTTGCCACTATGAGCCATAAATACTGTATATACTAACGCTATGAGACATGTTTCATGTTGCGTGAAGGATGTATATAAATGCTTGTATGTTTTTATTTCACTTATTTTACATTTTAATTTCACCTGTACAGTGTGCTTTGGCTCCTGCCTTCTCAGACTGGTGACTGTTGGAGTTGCCACACAAATGGATCCAATTTCAGGTCCAAACAAATGCCAGATGCCTTGGCAGGGCTTTTAAAGGGCTGTTGTAATGATAAAGGGTTACATACCCAACTGTGTTTTTGAAGCTAGTTACACTGCTGCGTTCCGACATCAAAGATTCATCTCTGTTCTTTTTCCCCTTCCTGTGCTGATAGATGGGGTTAATTTGTGAATAAGGTCTCCTGTACAGTTCTTGTACAGAATGCAGACGCCTGGAGTACTGACAACAGATCAGACAGACCACAAAACCTGATGGGGGTGGGGGGTGGGGGGGGAGGCAGAAAGACAAAGAGAATCTCACCTTGTAGTGATTGTGAAGCCCCGGGGGTGAGCTGGGACTATAGAAAGGTAGGGTACTTTAGGGGGTGGGGTGTGGGGTATCCCATGGTGAACCTCGGTCCCTGGGGTCTTCTGCACATTTAAAACACAGATTTACAACAAGAAACAGCTGGAACTGGTTGCGGTGAAGTGCTGTGAGCCCCCTCCCCTGATCCCTACATCTAAATCATCTGTGTATTACTGCAGTCAAACTAATCACCCAAATGTGGATGAGGATGTAGAAACGTCATGGTGTTTGTTTCACCTCCAGCTTCATGGAAATGTGGCTCCATGCTTTATTGAATTAGTGCCTTTTAAAGTAGGCACTGGTTGGCCAATCTCCTGTTTATATGTCAAACGTATGATTCATGTTGTTTGCTTTTTGTATATAGATTATTAGATCAGTAGTCTCTAAACCAGATCATTTTAAATAAATATATAATCCACATTCAGTTATGTTGTTTTGTTTTAATTATATATTTCAAGTCACTGGTGGTGTGATGGAATTACACTGGGCTTTCTAAATTGTTGATGCAAGGATTTGAAGCATAACGTATTTCATGTCTGCAGTCCTTGATAGATGGTGACGGTGCACACGTGTCCTGCAGAAAGGAATCAGTGAAATCAAATATAGAGTACTTTATTGCAGCATCAAGATTTCAAGATGTTCTTTGCGAGTTCACTCTAATCTTGATTGCAAGCGGTTATTCGTTGGAATGATGCATGATAAAAATTCTTCAGCCCACAAGTCAGAAGGTCAACACACTTGAAGTGGGTGTTGTAAGAAGGCGTGGAGGGCAGCAGTGGTTTCATTCAGTGTTCCTTCTTTGATGTATTTCATAGTGAATCCACCAGGATCACGTAAAGCATCCACTCTCAGAACAGAACAGGTCATAGTGTTAATTAGTTATGCAAAAGGTTTTTGGTTGTGAGATCTCTATCTTTCAAAATTACTGCATCTACCCCGGTACAATGAATTTAGTTTGTGGTGCTAAAAGGTTAGAAAAGTAAAATTTTGAAAATTCCACAGTAAAATGTCTTTCCAGAATCTGGTCTGCATCACTGTGATTGATCCACAGAGCACATGTTTTTCTGTACTTTGGGTGAACGGACCCTTAAACATCATAAATTTGATCTATTATTCCTGCATGTAATATTTTACAATGTGAGGGAAAACCTTGAATTCACCAGCGTTTTCTTTATTCATGTGAAAAAGGAAGCCAATTTTGCTTCCGTTAGTTTGCCAGCCTCTCGATGCATGATGAGTTTACTGCACTCAGCCAACTTTCATCTATAATTTGCCTTGACACACTATACAGAGAGGAGAGTGGCTCCAACAAAAGGTTCCAACAAAATTTCAGAGACAGATTCACATGTGTAATGTTAAGAGCATATGGCTCAAGTGCTCATGCACTGCAATACCTAAAGATTTACAGTTTTACCTCCGGAGACATGCTATCAAGTGACTGATTCATGACTTTCTTGTGCATTAGAATTTTTTTTGCAACAAGGGTAATTAAAACCAAGTGCTGAGGATTTGGGAGGGGTTAATCAAGGCTTCCCACTGCCTTAGTGTGTCCAAGCTGGAGAATGGAACGCTCCACAAAAATAAACACATGTATTTAAAACGAAATAAACACTGGACTCATGGGAACATTTGTGGGAGTTTCGTTGGCAGCGGTATTGAAAACCACTGTCATCCTTCATTTAAAACAATATTACTCACTTGCATGTTGTGAAAGTTGTGTATACGTGGGGCTATTTTTTACTCTGGTGTCAAAGGAACTGGGAATGGAAAACATTAAGGTATTTTTATTTACATGACTATTTAGCCATTTAGCTGCTTCTTCAGGGTGATTTACAATATGTGAGTTCATAGGTTTGTCATTCATTTCTCCAGCGATGCACAATATACCCTTGCTGAATATATTACCCTCAAGCCCTAATAGTAAATGTACCTTGTTACATTAAGAGATATGATCTCTATGCTAACCAGGGCATTTCTGAGCTGGCTGAACAGCATATCCGCCTGTGGATGTAAATAGTAAACCATTATCTATATGAAGGGCATTACCTAACACATACATCCAAGGTGCGATCTGCCTGAGGGGTTAATGAAGCAGATGAAATAGATACTCTACCTGGAGTATCCATCTAGATAGCCATATTCCTGTGGCTTTACATTAAACTGTTCACCAAACGATCAGCTTGCTAAGAAAAACTGTTGAAAATTGGAATATCTAGCATAGTCTATCATGAAATATTGTTCAGCACACTTAATGATCGTAGTCTTTCATAAAAGGATAAATGTGCATGTGTCCTTTTAGTCAGGTTTAAATCAAAATAATGTGGTGTCTGATCTGTTGACAAAAGTATCGACACAAACACAGCAAATACACACAGATAGATCATTCCTTAGAAACCATCACAAATCATGAATGGTCCACAGGGATGGAATTCTGTGAATGACCCAGAGCCTGGTGAGAAGTGGCTTTTGAGATGAGCGGTTTTGGGAAAACCTCAGCACTGGAAGCAGTAAAGTGTGACAGAAAAGGCTTGGTTGCCAGTATTTTGATGCTGCGGTAAGCGACTCTGTTATGTATGTTATATACTCTGGTCAGCCCACTTTGGTCAGTGTCCCTGTGGGCGACGGCCATATTGGTTTCAAGCTGGAAATTCAGGACCAGAAACGGGAGTTAGGAATGAATGTGTGACAGGGGATGCAGCTAGAAAGCTCCCCCTTTGAAAGCTGATTTAGGGTCTGGGAACAATGAGTATATGTTCAGCCTCCCTTATGTGGTGTAGATGACTCTTCCACAACCTCAGATAGGAAATTGTTCAATAATTTAATGAGATTAAATTGAAGTTGGTGTAAAGGTGGGCTCATCAAATGGACGGAAATCATTAGGAGCAAAAGTCAAACGATTCAGCCCTGGGTAACGAGACTTACGCTAAGTGTCGTTTCCCCTTGAGGTCTCTGTAACAACTGACAGACAGGAAGAGAGAATATAGAGGCAACATAAGAAGCAAAGGGAATGAAGGGGAGGGGGTGTAAACCTGAAACAGACAGAGGAGGGCTGAACTGGTTTACAGGATTAAAAGTGGATAAATGGGAGGCACAGTCATGGTCTTGTTCTTCAACCTGTGTTAAATTTAACTTTATTATTTTGCGGCTTCTACTGAGCGGCAACTGTTTACATCCCGTTTTCAGCACCCGCAGAGGTAAAACCGCCTCTGAGAAAGTCACTTAATGCTCTACAGTCACACACCCACAGTGTCACAGACAGTCAATACTGCAGCCTTAGGAAACACCGGTGCTGCTGACTGTCTGTGTCTTAGGATATACTTTCACTGATTGCAAAAAGTCAAAGGGACGGGAGAATGTCGGCGGAATCACAACTTAGTGATTTTACAAGAGGGGCCTTTGGCTGAGCCGAGTAGCTTGACACCCACAGTGTCATTTCGCCTGTTCTTGTGTGCTGAATTGAGTGAGGGAGAGAAGAATTTGTACAGATTAGACTCAGATGTTCACAGTATCAGAGGCAGGTTTCTTACAACAGTAACTTTTATACCAGTAGAAGTCACATTTGTCAGAAGATCTAGTTTTATTAAGTGCATCCGATGTAAGTGCCTTATATTTCAGAGTATTTTGACAATTAACATTATTCTGCAGCATTGATTCAGAGGTGTTGCAGAGAGCAGCTTCTGTTACTTTCTCATGCTGGAGGCCAGTGGAGACATTTTTAGCTTGGCTCTGTATTCTAGCAATTAAAATGCCTCCAGAAATGAGCAGCTAGTCTCTGTTGTTTTTCTCTTCCTATTATAGACAGTAGTCTTCCTGCTCCATAGCCAAAAGTATTGCTTCTGCAAAGAGGCACACTAATTAACCCCTTTTCTTCTTCACACACACACACGCACACGCATTATTAATGCAAGTTCATCAGCCAGTGTCATGGCCTTGTGTAATTAGAAATAATAGTATGAATATGTTATTTCGTAATTAAACCCACAAGACTCAAATCTGATGAATTGTCTGCTCGATGTGTTAGTCACATAGCTTGCATTACAATAAGGCAGCTACTACTGACCTTATATATTTTAACATTCAATTTAGACCCAAATAACTGCTTTTCTGATCTTTCCATGTAAATTTGTGACCAAATTAACATGACCAAGAAACCATCCCCACTACAATAGTTGTACATGTTTATGGTGAGGAAGCGTCACCCTTCTCCGCAGTTACAGTGTTGTCATATAGACTTTTTACATTTAAATGAACCATGACGTTTGTTCCCTTTAGAACAATTCATCATATTTTCATTTTCATTTACTAACTCATTCATTAACCACTAACATGCAGCTGTTAACCTTTGGAACTGGACTGGATTTATTCAAATTTAATGTATTTATAGTTTTTTAAATAGTGATTTTATATTATTTTTATTTGCTTCTATAATCAATGATGACAGACCACAGTGACCCTACACCTACTAATTATAATTACACCACTCAGCTGTGGGAGACCGGGATCGAGACAGAGGGAGATGAGGATGAGAGGCAATGGTGATTATGATGGCGACGACAACAAGAATGGTGAGGATCCTAAACTTTGACCTTGACAAGACTGAGTGGCAGACAACCAGCAGCTATGGTCCCACCACGTTGTGTAACATGCTGTAGGCTGGAGCCCACCTCCTCAGCATACTGTGAGATGCTTTTAAGATCTTATTATTAAGGAGTTTTATCTTAAACTATCTTGTTATAATAACCTATTTTTATCCTATTTGCAAATGTTGGTCTTATCCTGATTGAAATTAATTAGGGGTCTACAGTAGTTAATTCCTAGGGACCAAACGCTCTCAGGTTGTGCTGTCATCCCTTTCAGCCTTGGCTGCTGACAAAGTGAAAGTGACGATAGAACAGGAGATTAGCCACTTTCTAATCTCTCAATGTCCACTTCTAGTGTGCAGTTTGATGAAATTTCCCTGCACATTTCTGACAAAGAAAGACAAATATCACACTGATTTCATGTAATTACCGTAGGTGTGCTCCGTACTCAGGGGCTTGTCGGTTTTTAGAGGTACAGTTCTGAAATCATCAGTTACGCAAGTGTCCATAGTTAAGGCGCCTAAGCCTTAACCCCATTCATGATAAGCACAAATGGTTACATTTCCTTCAGACCCCTCAAGTCAAATATTTAATTTGCTTTGCATGTGTTGAGACAATAAGGTAATTTTCTGAAGTTGAGCTTTGGCCCAGTCCCGGTCCCATTAGTGGGCCCTTGGGCTTCTGTTTAAGGTTCATCAAGGTTCTCTTCAATCATTTAGGGACCAATCATAGCAGTCTTCATAGAGACCATAGAAAAGGACTTAGTGCTGATTTGAGACCACTTGGGCATCCCCAGAGAGGATGAGGAAGTTGTTGCAGAAAAGGATATTTTCTGTGATCTGGCACCTGAGCTCTGACCAGGAAAGGGGACTCAAAATAAAGTGTTTGAGAGAAATAGGTGAGGAAAATCCTATTCTAAGCTGTATGATGACGTCAGACTTTATGTGATTTCTTATGTAATTGTAATTTGGCATGTGGCTTTTACCCATAATTCTCTGGAGCATCTCAAAAATGTGAGAAAATAATTTGTTGTCTGATAAACAGTGAGCCAGGACAAATGGTTGCTGCAAAGATTTTTAACCATCAGGCCATATTACAATTTATCGTTTATGTAACACCAGGCGTTATAATATTCATGTCTCTTGCAATTTTGTATCTCAGACAGAGAGTTCAAATTCAGCTGCAGTGTGAACTGGTGAAGGAGACACTAGGCTGGAGTGATGAAGCACACGCACTCTCAAAAAGTATTTCATTTTCTAGAGATCAGTCCAGTTTGAACCAAAGAATGCCTACACAGCCGGTGTGTTCTGCAGACGTTTCACTCTCACAGGCAATGACATACTGGAAAGAAAGAAGTAGTGAGGGAAAGGTTGTGGGACAGGAGCAGCGTTTGGCTATGCTAGAGGTGGTCGTAAACAGTCTGAGGAGGTATCTAAAGCTCTCTCCTCTCCAGCTTCCAGTCTCCAGTCTCTTGGCCTTTGCATGTTGTCTTGGACAGCAGCTCAGGGGCCCGGCTGGACAATGGCACATTTCTTTCAGGCGGCCTTTGGGAGAGAGAGCCAGAGAGAGGGAGCGCAGAAGCAGCTTATCTGGCTGCTAGCCATCCTCACTACCACCACCAGTGACCCTGATGAGGGATTTATATATTTATATATTTACACACACACCCCATTCCTCTCGCCTCGGCCAGGGGCTTCATGTTGTTGGCCTTCGACCCTGCAAGTCATTCAAGACTTTATAGATTTATGGTCGAGAGGAAAACGTGTCCCGCTGTGGAATAGTAACGACACAGAGAAGTAAACAAACCTTGGGTGCGTCGCTAGAGGCTGTGTGTGACAGGGGCTCTGTTGGGAAACAGCCCAAGGTACTTTTTCAGGCTGGAATGATGTCATTCCAAAGGGACCAACACGGTGTAGTCGAGGCCACGTGGCTGAATTCAAGATGTAATTATTAATGCACAAGAGCGATAATCAGGAAAGGTGGAGTTTTGTTTCTGTCCAATGTTTACACAAGAAAATCAGCTCATCAGCCACAGATGATGCGCATCTCTCACACAGCTAAGTTACAGTATTTAACCCAAGACACTTTTATAATGCTGTTATGTTGTGTTTTAGTTTCCAGATTTAGATTGCAGAGAGTTATGTATTATCTTATGGGGCCAGAGAGGAGATCCAGGCAATGTGTGTGTGGATTTAACCCACCGGTGTGCTCAACACATACAATTCAAACCCCTCAAACTCAGCATTTGCACAGTTTTCAGATATTATAGTTTTCAGTAATTCATAAATATTAACATATTTTCCTAAATGACACTTTAACTACATTTTTGTGGAACCCAAACTGAACAGTCTGACTGGTTACTAAATCAGCAGTGTTGTATATCACTCTGACCCTGTCATTTAACACTGTTTGCATAGTTACTCCTAATATGGTCTGTCTTTGTGATAACATGTTTTTCTGCTGATAATAAATCCCTTAGCAGTGCAGGAAATTACTTTAGGCCTCTAAAGTTTCTTACGACACACTAGTTGGACTCTCTTCAAAATTACAATATCCATTAACGTAATAGCGGCAGAAGCAAAGTCACAAGCATCTGGTATCTGACTCTTGGAACAGAGCTCATACTTGCGACAAATTATTGATCCTTAATCGTAACCACAATTGGTTTTAAATTGTGTTTTCTCTTCTTGTGTCCATGTAGCTGCAGCAGAGAGAGGAGGACCACAAGGATTAGTGGTAGGCCTGGATCTACTCAACAGCCAGCTGGTCTCCCCTGGAAAATACAAGATGCCTTCGTGTGCCAGAAATCTGTAAATCAGGGTGGAATAGCGTATAAAAGAAGGGAAAATGTTAGTGTACATGCTTCAAGCCAAGAAGCAGAAGGTGGTTTATATTCCTAAAATTCAACAATCTTCTGAAGAGGGGAAAGCGTTAGCAAATAGAACTGGAGGAGGAAAAGGAAGGAAAAAAACTTAATAAAAAGGTAAAGTCGTAAAGTCAAACAAAAACTTAAAGTATGCTAAAGTAAGTTTTGAGGTAGACATCAGAGGACTTCAGAGGTACCAGTGTAATTGAAAAGTCCTCAGTTTGACCTTATGATACAGTAAACAGGACATAAAAGGGTACAAAACAGGAAACAAACCTACTGGAACACAAGTTCTCCCTTAATCACAGAATGCGGGACACAGACTTCTCACCAACTGTATCATTTCCATTGTTGGAGAGTGACCAAATACATTTAATCAAGTGCTGTTCAGTACACATTTGAGAGACTTTAATTGAGTTCAGTTTTATGCTACTTTGCGCTAGTTTTTGCTCCACTACATTTATTACATGAAAGTTGCAAGTAACTTAGCTGGTTACCATTTTACATACAAAACACACAGTGTCCATGCTTCAGTAAAGAAGATGAAGAAGACTGTTCCCAGTATTGTCTATTCACAGTCACAGGTAACCTAAATGTTTCGTAATGTTTGGCTTTTCAACTAAATTTTTCTCAGGTTTAACTTAGACGACAACTTATCTTTGAACCTGATAAATCACCAAATCAAAGCCTGCTGGGATAGTACCGAGTTAACATCAACCACAAACCTTACTTTACTTGTGATTATGAATGTCATCCATTGAAAAAAAATCAGAAAAGAAAATCTACGTTGAGACCCTTTATTACATAACACATATGTGTGTGACTATGTGAAAATATTTGGGTCTGACTGGGTGGTAGAGGAGTTATATAAATCACTTTGGTTGAAGGGTACCAGTGAAGGTGCAAGCAAAGATTTAATTCTGTGTTGACTGGCATAATTGCTGAATTACAATGTTTTGTAAATCCATTGGAGTAACCCCCCCATGTGAAATAGTGTAATGCACCTGTGAGTTGAATAAACTAACACACACACCTAGAGTACCAAGAAAATATGCACTCGCTTTCTTGCTGATGCTTCATTGGTTTAGTGTAATGGCGACACCGTGTGGTAAGCTTTTACAATTGCAGTCTCCTGCCGGAAAATGGCGTCGTTATAGAGCAAAGCACGCTTTCTCCCTTAGAAAGCTTTCATCATCTTACAAAGAGGCTGACAAGTGGATATCAGGTATTTAAATTATCTGCAGGCAATGTTAAGAGCTGTTTATCGGTATTAGTTGGACGTCCACCATAGAATTTCCTGGATATATTACTGAGCAGGTAACTTGGAACTTCCTCTTGTGAAAGCAGGTTATACCAACATTTCAAGTCAGGTCATCACTGGATTAAAAGTCCAAATTACTTTAATTCTTCTCCCCCAGTGAACAACAACAATAACAACAACTGTATCAGCCATATATAACACAGTGTTGACTATTATTTATTATGCGCCCTGGAATACATAACAAAATATTGTACTTATTCTACCAACCGTTTTCAGTTTGATCTGCATTGCTGCTGTTGAACAGCAGGTGGCAGTAGAATGCAGTGTTCAAGTTTGTTGCCTGTATGTGAACAGGTAAAAACCCCCAAGAGACTGCATCAAGTTTGGATTTGGGAGTTTAGTCTGGGAAGCAGATATTATACTGACTCATTTTATAATAACTGTTTACTGCCTATATCCAACAACATCAATGAAGTTATTCCATTATTTAACATCTCACTCTTTACAAATGTGGCTAATTAGTGCTAAATACTCATTTCATTCAGGGGAAGTTTAGTATCTGCTATATTTTGTTAATAGCTGCGTGCCTTTTTTATTAAAAGAAGCCATATCTTCTTCAATTGTTCTTTTTTAGTGGCCTCATTTTAGAGTTGACAGTTCATTTCAGTCTCTCTACATCCCTTGTCCTCCTTTGCATGAACAAATTAATTTATGTATTCTCCTCCCTATTTTAACACACAAATTAATGCCTGACCTGCACTCTCCGGCTTGCCAACACTCGTAATGTAAAGTGGAAACCTGTGGCTGTATCTGCATACAGCATCCCTCCGCCGTGTGAGATGAGTGACAGCGCACGCAGAGCGCTGTCAGTAGCATTTGCAAGTCAATGCTCAGATTTAACCTCCTCGCTCTCCCTTCAGTGTGGATCGACTGCCTGAATTCAAAATCAACCTCTGGAAAGATGCTCCCTTCTCATTCGGCCCAAAAAAAGCAGCAGTGTGAGAACTTGAATGATCCCACTGACCTTGTTTACGAATTCCACTGGCACATATGAAGTTAGCCTTTTTGCAACAAAAGAAGAAAAAAAAAAAAAGACGCCATGAGGAAACTCTATTTTCTAAAAGTCCTCTTGCTTGTGAGCGTGCAGTGCAATTCTGGATTTCATGGCCAAACTGTAAAAGCTGGTGTATTCACAGATATTTGGAAAGTCAGAAAGAAGATCTTATTCTACTTCACTGCAGAGAGACACAAATCATCCCATTGTTCTGTTTTATAAAGAAAAAAATGGCAGTGAAAAGGAGACGTGTATAATGCATCTTCATGAGGTTACAACAGGTTATGATAAAAACAGTGTCCTATTTACTAAAGGAAAGAACTATTTAGCTAATACAATAGAAGGAGATGGTTCAGTATCGATCTCGCCAGACTTGGGTTATGTGGAATTCCCGAGTTCCCAGATACACATGCCTGTGGGCATAAAATGTGTCAGCGTCTGTTTTATGTGTGCATACATGTGCATATGTGTACCACAGAGGGTATTTATTTGTATCTGCCTGCAAGGAGGAGAGGATGTGAGTGTGTGTGTGTGTGTGTGTGTGTGTGCACGTGCACGAGAGCAGAGCTGCTGCTGATGTGGGTCATTACCCCTTCTCTCCCTTGGGGGCCATGCAGCAGGAGAGGACAGAAGGGGAGGGGATGGATGGGGGCGAGGAAGAGGGAGGAGTTGCATGTGTGGATGTGTGTGTGTGTGTGTGTGTGTGTGTGTTGGGAAGGGGGGGTGGGGGGCGGGGGTGGGTGCCCCAGAGGAGTGGAGACCAATAAATCACTGTGCCGTCTCTGCGCTGACATCCAGCTTGTCTGATGAGGGACAGGGAAGGGGTGGGAGCAAAGTGAGGGTGGGGGTGAGGGTGGGGGAGGGCACCACCATGACAACACTGTGGCCTTGTCTTTCTGTCACTCAAGCCCACGCTGGGCAGGAGCCATTCTCGACCCCATCCCAAAGGCACAGGGGAAATTGGGGAGAGGTGTTGGGGCCGGGAAGGGCGGGAGGCAAATAGAGACACTACAAAACCAAAAGTTTATGATCCGAACCAAAGCACCTTCCTCCAGTATCATCCATTTTCCCCGGGGGATGACATTTTCTTTCAAAAAGGCGGTCTGGCTAGTTGAGCGAAGTTAAACTGAAGGGAAAATCCACACTTTAACTCTCCACCATGGTTAGAGGTCACTGATTTGTATTCCAGGGTTTATTTTGAAATTAAATGTAATTTTTAAGCAAGTTGATTTGACTGTTTAGAGATCAGTTAGTGATTTTCACAACTCTCATTATACAACTGTTGTGTAGCTTCAATGCATTCTGGTCTTGTAGAGACTATCCAGGAGAAAATGGTTTCCCCTGCTGTGTCTAAGATGGTTTCCTACCAGTATGATTGTTGCAAAATTGTACGTCTGGAAAGATGGCCTTGCCTTTGATTCAGAAGGACTGTCTCCCAAAACCTGATTGATGCTTTACATTGCTGAACATTTTACAAAAATCAAACTCTGTTGTTCAATGAGCTCTTGTGGGAATATACTGAAGTGATATGAGGTTAAATAGATTTGGCCTTTGATCAAATGCTGGACCAAACAACAACAAGGGGCAAAAACAAATGCACGTAAATCAGCAAGACTCTCCATTCTGTGGTTCAAGTGGATTTTTCTTTTGAGCCTGATTTTTAGGAAGTTTCTGCACCTCATAGTTTTGTTTCTTCATGGGATCTGATGGGATTCTAGTATACAATCCTGCAACTGTCAGTGTCTAAGGAGAAAGCACCCACCAAGTGAAGCTTATTGATCCAAACATGCTGCCTTCCAATGAACAAAAGAAAAGTGAGATACATGATAGTTCATCTCAAAGTCTGCCTTGTCCAGTGTTGTTGGGGCATCATTTAGTGCTAATATCATAGTCACAGTTTGACACACTGATATTGCTGTTGGGAGCCACAAAGGAATGTAGCCGTCTCTGAATTTTTGTGGGAAGTGAACCTGTTTTCATCACCTCATCCCAGAATCACTCCCTCCTGATGTTTTGCCCACTGTATGGATAACTGGTGGTTTGGCATCCGGTTTCCACTGTTTAGCCCTTTGAGACAGGTGTGTGAAGGTGTGTTTAGTTTCCCTCAGCATGCATGTGTTTGACAGAATTGTCTCTTTACAACCTCACATGACTGAGCTTAAACCAAAAGCTCCAGTAGCACTGCAAGCATCGCGTCCTGTCCCATTTTGGGGCCACTTTGATGTCCCGTTGCTCTGAGCCTCTGTGGAGGAGAGAAGGGCATCGTGGAGTTGGTGTATTTAATCACTGGAGCTCAGCCAAAACACACACACACACACACACACACTTAGTAGACTCCTTCATCTGACCTGCCAATAGCAATAATATGTGTCCTTCACTTATCATTTTCTATCATCTATATTATTATGCCCTCCCCCAGCACAGCGCAACAGAGCCTCATACATCCTGTGCACAACCCCCCTCACAAAAAACCCCCCACACACACCAACATGAAACATCTCCCCTTGCAGCAGCAGACTGCAAAGCACTGCATTCCTCATGACTTTTTTTTCTCTAATAAATGTGATCCCAGAATCCGGGAGGGAGACCAGCGCTGTGCATTAAAATTCATGGAAAAAAATGGCAATAAAATCTTTCTTTCTCTCTCTCTTCCTCTCCTCTCTCCCCACTTGCTTCCCTCACACTTCTCTTTTTCATTCCCTCACTCGTCTGCTCAACACACACACACACACACACACACACACGGCGCACACACTTTTTTTTTCATCACCCATGTGCACTCTCCCTCTCTTCAATCTCTAACCCTCCTACTGGCTCGTCTTTCTCAGCATCCCCCCTGCTGTCCTTCATCCTTTATTCTCTTCCTCCCCTCCCCTTTGCCTTTCCTCTCTCTGTCTCTTTCTCTCTCTCACACACACACAAACACACACACACACACACACACACACACACATATACTCTCACACAAACACACGCACACACACACCCATCTATATTTTCCAACTCCACCTCTGGCAGGTTGTGATTTCCACTGTCAGAAATTGCTTTTTCAATATCTCTCTCTCTAATTATGAGCCCCGCCAAAGGGGTCGTGCCACCAGAATACCAATTTTTCCACCATTTCTCCCTTCGTCTCAAGAATAATTCTCCTTTTCCAGGTAACAACAGTGTGCACATTCAATACATAGCCATGCAAGCGTTTCAGCATTATCACTATTCTGTGGGTTCTGGTGCCTTTACATCTGTTTGGTCTTTTCATGTTTGGTCAGTTCCCTGTGGTCATGATTATTATTTAGAAATGAGCAGGGTGAGCAAAGTCTATTTATTTCCACACCAACAAGGACGAAATGTAAGATTTTTCATCGCATTGACGGTTTGTGGGGAGCAAAAGGAAAACCACTGAATCTTGATACAGCCACCACACAACTCCTCGCATTCTCAATCACTCCCTCTATCCAACGAAAGGGTTAACCTCACAGAACAGTTGTAGGCTGCTTGATTGACGTGCGGAGCTTTGCGATACCTGTGCCCTCCAATCAGCATACGGTCAGCACGCCCCACGTGGGTGTCCTCAATACCCATTGGCTCATTTTACCAGTGTTTACTGTGCCGAGGCCGAGCCCCACGTGGAGATTTCATTCAATCACTGAACACTTCCTCTGAACCCCCTATTTCCAAAAAAACACTTTTTAAAAATAAAATTAAAAATGTCCTAATTGTGCGGATAGATTTTCTGTGACATGGCTATGTAAGGAGGAACCCAATTACAATGCAACAATAACAAGAGGGGAAAAAATCCAGCAAATATCATCAGGGTGTTTGAAGAGCAGCATTGTGTGAAGGCTCGATGCTCTGATTTTGCCCAATATGTATAACTTTACACGGTAGATTGTATTAACTTATATTTTCTAGGGGACAAGAAAATTAGCAAACCATGATAAGGTTATTCATTTTGATACAACAAACTGTGGGGGAAGCAGCAAGCCGTGTGTTTACCCCCCGCCTCAAAGAAAGCTACTCATATGTTATGTCCCATTGAGGATCTGAGAAGGGGGGAGTGAGAGAAGTGAGGGACTGGGAGTGTTGTGTGAAAAGAGTGCAGGCCAACGAGCGAGACAAAAGAGGCTGCGGCTGCATTGAATGTGCCGGTGGTGTGTCCGTCTCCGAAGCCACAAGCAAACCACATTTCCCCCCTCTGGCCTTTATGCTACAGACGGCGAAGGGATATCGGAAAGGGAAACCAATTGCAATATTGTAATTGCTGGAAGCGCGAAGTTGAGGACTTGGAAGAAAGCTCCCCTGGACCCGGGTGTTCCTCCTCTCCTCTCCCCGTCCTTACTACACGTCGAGTGCGGTGCGGTTTGGGGCTGGAGATATAACCCAGAACAAAGGAGTCTTGAAGCAAGGAATGAGCGAGCCGAGACTAGCTTTGCCATTACCTTTGAAACCGGGCCAAATGCCTCTCTGAGACCAACAATAGTACATTGGCTGCTCGTATTTCTCGACGAAGCTTTCCGCCCCAAAAGAGAGCAAGAAGAAGGACAAAAAAAGGCGCACGGAGACACACAAGTCGGCGGCTACAATGTTTCCTCAAAACCGACCACCGGTAAGTAGGCTACGCTACTATGTAACCGTCTACATTAGTTTTAAGAGGTTATTGTCTTATATCCTGAGCCTCTATTAAACACAACGTGTCTGTAACAAACACCAGGTTGATTTTTAAACCATATTGAGCCTCAGAAAGAAAGTACAAGCCGAAATTGTTTATCTAATATTCATCCTTGCGGTGTATTTCCGGGGACTCCTTTGTGGGGCAAATATGATACTCTTTAGGCTCGTATATGCAACATATCACCCAGTTCTTCTTAATTTTTACGCCCTGTGTAATCTTTGTCTTCTGAAGGTCAGGCAGATTGCTGTCAGTAAGGGTTTAGTGGGGCAAAGCCCACCTTAAACAATGTCCAACTTTGCTGAGTGTCTTTGTGTGTGAATCTCGTGTCCTTGGTGGCCACCACCAGTTTTGAAACAAGCCCCCTTTCAATTTCCACACTATTGTGGAGTTGACCCAGATGATGAAGTGTGTGTTTGTTTGTCCCTTCCTCACGGGCTGTGAGAGAGGGAGAGAGAGAGAGGGGAGGGGGGTGAGTCAGCTTTGGCTTGTTGACACCTTCACTCAATGGGCTGCCCTTTTCAAGTGCCAGTCATCTTAAAAAAATCTGCTTTTACTTTTTTAAAATCATATCAAGGGTGATTGGTGCCCCTGATTTAATGATTCAATAGAAGATACCCCTTTTCAAGAAGCTGACCACGATTGCCAAAACTCTTCTATACAGGCCAGTAATGTGGCTGGTAAAATGAAAGAGAAATTGCCGTGCTGTCTGTGTTGTGAGACAGATATCTGCGAGGTTAGGAGTGAAATTCTAGATGCATGGCTTTAATTTGCTTCAGTCGAGTTATGTGGAGAGCTTTTGAGCCGACACAAATACATAAACACTGGTCCTCCAGCTGTGTGAAGTATCAATTAAGACCTGCTCATTTGCCTAACCCTCATCTGCATCCCTCAGCCATGCCACCCCGCACCCCACCCCTGACACTGTTTTGACATTCATGTCCCATGCATTGAAATCAGATTGAGCACACTGTGGAGTATATCTTCATGTGAATGTGTGGATGCCACTTTAATTAATTCTTCTCACAAATTCATTCATGCAGGTAAAGACCCCCACAAGACACATTGTTTACATTTTTGTAGCTTTTGTGTGTTTGCACAACACTTTATGCACTAACATCATGCATTGTACATTTTATTTCAGCCAGTACTTCCTTTTGAGTGGTAATGGGACCTTATGCGTCCCCTCTACCCAAACATACAGCATATACACAAACATCACACACGCACACATGCCATGCTGCAGCAGCTGTGTATGTAGTATAGCTGCTGCAGGAAGGCAGGGCAGGAGGCAGACTGTGGGTCTGTGGTTTGCACTGTAAACCCGATCCCTCTCATCTAGCCTCTCTTCACTGTGTTCCTGTGAGAGCTCCAAACCACATCTTAATGTATGGGCAGGCGTCCCAGGGTGAGAGGAGCAGACTGCGGCGGGTCTGGGTGGAATGTTTAGTCCAGCCGCCCTGGTTCATTTCTGTCCTCCGCAGATCTCAACAGTACCATGTGTCCTTAGAAAGTCTCTGGCCATCGGTAGCTCTTGTTTGCACCTCGGAGTGAAGGGCCTCTCAACCCAGCAAACTGTTTAATCTTTGCAATGCTAGGCTCGCAGTAACCTGTCATCAATGGCTGCTGGTCTGCTGTGAAGGATGTGACCCATATATTACATAAAACACGTGACCCATATTAACAAGTACCTATATAGTTATTTTTATCAAATGATAATTAAGAGTTGTGCTACATTCATTTCACACGTGCATTTACAGATCCTGAACAAGAGACCGTGTGGCTGGTTACTGCCAGTTAGCATGTCATTTAACCTGCATGCTTATAGCTTCTTACAGCAGATCTTCTTTCATGATTGTCCATATGAGCTTGGTAAAAGCATTTCAGCCTTTTTACAGAGTGCACGCACAGATTCATTAGGTATACTTTTATGGTGTAAAGTGCAACAGATAAACGGATTAAAATTCTAGTTGGTATTTTTAATCGCGCATCCAGAAGATTTAATATATGTACTGACTAAATACTGTGCACACCTAAGGTGAACTTCTCACCAGAGATAAAAAATCGAATAATGTGTACAGATGTACACATGGATGTACGGTGGTGTCCACATCACGTAAACACGACATAGAAACATTCTTGGAAATGCTTCAGTCCCTTGTATGTGCCCAGATGGTTTTGGGGATTTTGCCAAATACAGTAGAGTAGCTTAGAAGTGTATAGGACATGGCAGGCATGGCTGACTGCCTTAAATCCTTAATGTTCTTTTAAATCTGCCATAGTGACAGAAACATACAAGGCTACACTGTAGACATGGACAGAAATGGATGTAGAGAAAAAAGCTAAATATCAAAGCAGAAGATAAAATTGTATTCCAATCAGTAATGCAATTTTTGTTAGACTGTAATGATGATTTGACCCACAGCGCTAAGACATAAACTAAGTACATTAAGAAAGACAAAATGGTGGCATTAGCAGGTTTGCTGTACCTCACTAGTATTTTTAAAAGGTGTCCCTTGTTAATGTGTTTGCTCTGTGGGGAAACGTAGTTTTAAAGATCTTTCTGTTGCCAAAGTAAACCTAATCTGTGGGAAACAATCAACTTATCAGTCACTGATCAAAGACATCCAATCCTCTCAAAGCCCACAATAAGATTGGTCATAACATGACCAACAGCCCTCTACCAACCACTTCATCCTGAACAATGCCCTGAGCTGGGGGAGGGGTTTGTCAAGAATAATATGAACCTAGGTTCAAGTTTTGTAGTTTTGTCCATTGTTGATACCTATTTTGATGTTCCGTTATCTGTTTGGGAAAACGGTGATCAGACAGTTTTCTAACATGTCGTCATGTCAACAGTGAGCTGGTAGGACCTTTTGAGAATTCAGGGGCCATTTAATAAAATCAAGAAATGTAATTTATTATGGAAGAAAGGCAGAAAAATGTTTTCATCTATGCATCTCTTATCTCCTTATCATCCCAACCCCTTCAAGGAGGTGGTCTTTCTAAATTAATATATAATCAGTGAAGATGGATAAGGTCAGGGAGGAGACATAGACTATTGTGGGGAGGGTCCTTTGAGTGAGTGACTGAGATGAGGCCTTCCCATCTTTGTCCGTAGAGCTAGCATAAAGCAAGACTCCACTTCCCCAGTCCTAGCAAGCTTTTAGCTCTTTATCACCACGTTGTCCAGTGGCGAGAGTGTGGCTATCGATCAGGAGCTCTCTTGCTTTGCTCAGCCACCGATTAGATTGGAGAGGGAGGGGCAGACGAAAATGAAGGAAAGGAGGCTGAATGGATCTCAGGTTTACACAGGCTGTTGTGGAGGTGCGTCTCGGTGGAAGGAACAAACGAGCCGAGGGGGTTACCTAATAAAAGAAGGCACCTCCAGCAATTAAGCCAGCTGACAGGCAAACTGTGGCACTTCGCTAATGTGGGCTGACAGCAGGGAAATTTGAATAACGAGGCTTGCGGGAGGAAGGAGAGAGGAATGAGTAGGTGGGGGGGAGGGGGTGAGAAAGGCTGAGAAAGAAAGATGTGTGGTGCTAATGAAACAGGTGCCTGGCAGCCCCTCCCCTCTAAGTGCAAGAATCATTGAGAGATTACCAGAACATTTCTCCAGCGCGAAGCCAAGCAACTAGCCACTTGATGTAAGGTGGGGGGCGATGCAGTTGGGGACAATGAACCTGTGTCTTTTCTTCCCCACTGCAAACCGATTTTAACAATGCAAATCACTGCTGTATGCTGACATGTCATATTTGAATAATTGGATATAAGGAGCTTTAACTTCAAACACTTTTGAGACAGGACAGTGTATTGACATGTTTAATGGCTCTCTGAGATGGGGAGGTGTGTTTTTAGGCGTGCATGGTTGGATTCACAGAGACACACACTCAGGAATGCTATTCTGGGTTGGACCTACTGTCACTGCGTCCTTGGTGGTAGTCAGATGAGAGAAGGAAAGC
Organism: Micropterus dolomieu; assembly: GCF_021292245.1. Lineage (NCBI taxonomy): Eukaryota > Metazoa > Chordata > Actinopteri > Centrarchiformes > Centrarchidae > Micropterus > Micropterus dolomieu. Next base: position 19,351,681 of record NC_060154.1, on the reverse strand, counting down.
GAGAGAGAGAGCTCGGTGGGTGTTTACTCTGATGATCGACTCTGTGGGTAAGCAGTGTAATTAGCGGTGTGACTAATGGGCCGAGCTATATGAAGGGAGGCAGCAGAACAGCATCTTCCCAGCGAAAACAGACAGGCAGAGAGATCTGATTAAACAAACAAAAAACTGTAATATAAACATTTGGCTTTGTATTTTTTTTTGTTGTTGTTGTTGTTGTGCTGGCGGCATGGCTCTAGTGATGGCACTGAGTCAGACCATCCACCGCTTCGGTCCAGAATGAAATATCTCAACAACTAGCTGAATTAAGATGAACTTTTGTACAGACATTCATGGTGCCCACGCAATAAACTCTACAGATTTTTGCGATCCCTGAAATCCTCTAGCTTTTTGAGTACAAATGTCTTGACAACTATTGGATGAATTACTATAAAATTTGTTGGACATTCATGTTCTCCTCAGGATGAATTGAAACAATGTTTGGGACCATCTGACCTTTCATCTATGCAGTCATTAGGTCAACATTTTAATCTGTCTAATAGTTTTTACGGCAATTGTTGGCATACTAACAAACTCAACTAAGATGGTCAACAGTATACCTTCAGCATGTTGACATCTTCACTGTAAGCATGTTAGCATGCTCATGTTAGCTTTTAGCTCAGTTCGAGTACAGTCTCACGGAGCCGCTAGCATGACCGTAGACTCCTGAGCTGTGTCTTGGTTCAGATACTGACGCTAGTACACTAACATGCAGTAAACTGTGTACACTATGTACATACTTGCGTAGTGCGTACATTCTGACACGGTAATGTTGTCTCAAATCTAATAATAATTATAATAATGAATTACATTTATATAGTGCTTTATCATGGAAACTCAAAGCGCTTCACAGTGAAGTGTGTAGCACCCACATATATATATATATATATATATATATATATATATATATATATATATATATATATATATATATATATATATATATATATCTTTTTTTTTTTGATAGGGGATATTAGTCTATCAAAATACGCTACCCCTGAAATGTTAGAATATAATCAAAAAACAGAAGATGTCATAATGTGAGAGGTATACCTAGGGCTGGGTGATATGGCCAAAAATGTTATCACAATAAAAACATTTCATATCATTTGATATCGATAATTATCACGATATATGTCAAGTCATTATTTCTTTCAAGTTTAAAGGCTGATTTTTGCTCCTGAGTGAAATTTGAAGAAACCAGATGGTTAATTATGTGGTTAAACTTTTCTTTATGGTCACAATGTGAAAAACACTTAATGCCAAACAGTGGATCCCTTCACAAGACTGAGTTAGAACATTTAAAACTATCTATCTATACTATATAATCTTTTTCAACAAATATGATTAATCTTTTTTCAGGCCTCTTTTTTTCAACAAAATAAATATTTTAATAGAAAAATTAGGTGCTAATTTGTTTGTGACTCAAATTAATTAAAGCAAATATTTGACGATATATTGAACATTTATTATATTGTTATTGAGGAAAATGGAAACCAGTAAACAGGTAACTGATTAGAGACAGAGTTACTGGGTTATTGCAAAGGAATTGTTCCTGAGACTGTGAGTCAGAATCAGCTGTTCATCAATGATGGCTTGTGGGAAGAAACTGCTTCTGTGTCTGTTGGTTTTGGCGTACAGTGCTCTGTAGCGCCTACCAGAGGGGAGGAGCTGGAACAGGTTGTGTCCGGGGTGAGATGGATCTGCAGTGATGTTTCCTCTGCTATCGACTTGCGCTACGGTAGCATTTTTCAACAAGGCAGCGTATATCGTCAGTACACCGGCTCTGCCGGAGCTATGGTGAGGAGCTCCTGGTAGCTCTCACGCTCAGTGGTCTTTTGTCACATCAATTACATGACTTAAATATTAATAAAAATATCCCTCATCAGTTTTCCTCTCCGGAGACCTGACTTGATAACCCTCCTGTTTTTCACTGCCCTCTCCAGGCTCACAGCGTGTTTTATGTCACAGTAACCTAGTGTTGGAGGCTACGCTGCTGACAGACGTGATTTGTAGATTTATTTTTGTAAGAGTTCGGCAGTTCTAGCGACTGGTCCTCTCATTTATTACTAAATATTTTGTAACATAGCCAACAACAGCTAACGCTACCAATTGCTAAATTAGACACAAAGCTATTGCCGTGTTTATCAGTGGAGGAGGCTAACATTAATGGGCGATTAAACTGTAGTGTCTCTAGTTACAGTGGGCGTCAGAAATGATTAAATGTGTTTATCATTATTATGATAGCAATGACAATAATAATAATCTTTATTTGTAGAGCACTTTTCAAAAACAAGTTACAAAGTGCTTTAACAAGTGTAAAGACTATAATACAAGATAAAAGCAAGAAAACATTGAAAAGACTAAAATACACGTTTAAGATAAATATAAAATAAGTAAAATAAAAGGGATAAAAATAAAGTCAAATAAGATCGGGAAAGGCCCTCTATAAAAGTATGTTTTAAGAAGGGACTTAAGAGTTCACTGACTCAGCCGACCTGATTTCCTGTTTCCACAACAGACCAAGGTACGTGCTGGTGCGTATGGGACTCAAAATTCAGAAATATAACAAGTTGAGAGGCCATGAAGAGCTTTAAAAGTGATCAATAAAATTTTAAAGTAAATTCTAAAACATACTGGGAGCCAGTGTAATGAAGCTAAAATAGGAGTAATGTGGTCATATTTCTTTGTTCTGGTTAAAAGCCTGGCAGCTGAGTTCTGGACAGTCTGGAGTCGATCAGTAGATTTTTGGGTTAAACAGGTGAAAAGGCTGTTGCAATAATCCAGTCGTGATGAGATGAAGGTGTGTAAAATGGTCTCGGTGTCCTTAAAAGTTAACATAGATTGAATTTTTCCTATATTTCTAAGTTGATAAAAACATGATTGAACAAGCTTTGTGGTGTGCTGCTCGAAATTTAAATTACTATCAAACCAAACACCAAGGTTCTTTGCCACAGGCTTAATGTGATTTACTAGGGAACCAGCAGATGGCAGTATTTGTTTTGTGCCATCTGCTGGGACCCGATGACCAGGATTTCTGTTTTGTCTGAGTTCAGCTGGAGGAAATTATTTGACATCCATTTTTTAACTTAACAAAGTCAGTTGTTAAGTGAACTCAGCATTCCAGGGTCTGTGGATCTGACGGGCAAGTATATTTGTGTGTCATCAGCATAAATATGAAAAGAAATGCCATGTTTATGGATAATATGTCCAAGAGGCACACCATATTTAACTGGACAGAACGAAGAGATGGTTGTTTACAGACACGCAAAACTTCCTATTTGACAGGTAGGATGAAAACCATTCTAGGGCCGTACCAGAGATCCCCACCCAGTGCCTCAGTCTGTCTAACATGATGTTGTGATCAGTGGTGTCAAAAGCAGCAGTAAAGTCCAGGAGTACCAGGACTGAGCACATGCCTTCATCAGCAGACATTAAAAGGTCATTGGTGACTTTAAGCAGGGCAGTCTCAGTACTGATAGATGATATATGGTATTATTATTTTTAGTAGTAGTACTATATTTGTATTTTTTTATAGATTCTGTTTTGCTGGCCAACCACAATGCATACACTATTTAAAGTTCATTAGTAGTAGACCTCTATAATTTAATAATAGATCAAATATCTAAAAAATGTTTTCTGTAGTTTTATACATTTGACTCTTATTTATCAAAACTTCAATATATTTTGCTGTACCTTTTGTTCAAAGTACTATTTCTAACATGACAAGTTTATTTTTAAACTGCATTATGTCAGTGTTTCCGATGCATTCATTTAATTGTGGCGGCCGGCTACAATATCAACGCTGACCGCCACATATTGATTTTCAATTTTTTTTACTAGGCCTATTTAAAATCGTATTTGATTGCAGAGCACCGTAGCGCATTCGCACAGCAAATCCTCTTGCTCGTCCTCTCTCTCTCGCTCACCCGTCCCTCTCTTTCTCGCTCTCTCTCCCTCTGCTTCATGAACACCGCTGCACAAATCTGTCCAACACAACGCACTCAATGTTGGAGACCATGCTAACCAAAGTTATTAGCAAGCATGCAAGGAGCCTAGCTAATAAGGAGAGCTAAGTTAATGTTAGAAAACGCCTGGGTTTTCGAGGCTAGCACGCTGTATATAGGTGGTAGTCAACATCAACTGCAAGAAAACCAGCCGATATATCTATCGGATTTAAAAATCCTCAAATATCGAAATCGGTATCGGACTTAAAAATCTCATATCGGTCGGGCCCTATTTTGAATAGACACATTTGCAGTAACCTTCTTTGACTGACAGAACCACTTTTGCGCATATGCAGAACAGATCCGGCAGGGAGTATGGATTTGGCACTGACAGTATCATCACACCCCTAATCTGAGCCCTTATGTCCCCAGTACTTTTCAACACAAAGTGATGCCCTTACATGTCAATGTCTTTCTCTTGTTGCAGTAGATAAATAGATGTAATCTATACAACGTGTAAGCTAAAAAAAAGAACCCTCTTACACTGTCTCTGTACGTTTCTCTGCTTGCATATCCTTCTCACCTTTTTACCCCTGACCAGTTTGCATGCCTGCAGTTTTATTAAAAATGAATGTACTTTTACGAACGCAACTGCTGCCACTTCCTCGGCCACCATTGTCACAAGTTTGAAAATACGTTGGAGGTCCCTCTTTTGCTACATAGCCAAGATGGCGACCATTAAGGGTGAGAGGTGTCCAGCGTTCCACACTCAACTTTTTTTTACGGTTATGTTGTGAATGTACCGTCCGGGTACTAATAGTGCACTGCATTTTGATATACATTTACGTACATAAACTGATGCATTTATTCATTTAGCCGACATTTTTATCCGTTTATCCAATTGTTATGTATGTCAGAGGTCGCACGCCTTTGGAGCAACTAGAGATTAAGTGTCTTGCTCAGGGACAAACTGGTGTGTCACAGTGGGGAGCTGAACCCGGGTGTCTCACACCAAAGGCGTGTGTCTTATCCATTGCGCCATCACTACCTCTATTTTGCCCATAGACTGTATATAAGAAGTGGACATAGTCATTGTGACGTCACCTTTGATTTGCCTTGCTCGAGTTTAGCCGATAGGGCGCCGCCTTGTTGATTTATTTATTTATTTTTTGCTACCAGGAAGTGCCCGGAAGTGACCTTATTTGGACGGTGGCGCTAATGGCCGTTTGTGGAGCTAGTTAGCTTGCTTAGCTAGGTGCATCTGTAATTCACCTTAACTCATTTTAACTGTTTCTGACAATTTTGTCTAGCGAACAACAGTCTTAAAACTAAAGAGAAAATGAACAGCCGACTCCTAATAAGCTTTTTCAACGTCGCTGGTTAAATTTACACAGTGCCGTGGGTACAAGTCACTCTAGCCTGATGACAGGTTGGCATGGTAACGACAATCATAGATAATCCTGCCCTGAAGCATACTCTGCTTTATAGTCTATTTTCCTCTAAATGGGACCATAATTTATTAAATGAACATCATGTTGTATTAAAGAAGACATGAAACTATTGATTAAGACCATAAACTACACTAGGAAAGTGTTCACTGAGTAATAAATCAGCGGAGAAGTAAAAAGGACCGGACTACTTTTTGCAACCAGAAGAGTCGCCCCCTCCTGGCCGTTCAATAGAATGCAGGTTTAAGGGACTTCCGTGTTGGATTCATGTCTCGGACCGGAAGCTTACCGTTTGATTTTGCCATACTTGTCAGTGTGAACTTAAGCACTCAAAATACCAAGTGTAACTAGGGCTGTCGCGATAACCGCAAAATTGAGATACCGCACTATTGGTCAAGCCTACCGCTGAGGATCGCAAGCACCACAACAACCGCAATGTTCATAGTTTACACTTCAGGGCGTGTTAAATTAATAAATTAGTGCCTCAAAAGTTTCACAACCAACCGTCTGTAACAGTTCAAGGACGGATCGCCATGGGCTGTACGTGACCGGACTTCAAACTTGGAAGCTGTAAGTGTTGCCGTGTTTTGTGTTGTTTTACTGCTTATTTTAAAGGTTAGCTGACATGATGGTCAAACTACAAAAATGAGTATGCTTGGCAATGTTGTTGACTAGCACCCAGCAGCTACCTTGCTCCGACCATGAAGCTGCCGTTAGCTGCTCGCTGTGCAGTGAGGCAAGATCCGCAGACACTCTTACTATGCCATATGGCACCATATTACTTCATTGATGAAAAATGCGATCATACTGCGATGCTGAGCCCCAACATATTACCACAGGGGAAATTACTTCACCGCGACAGCCCAAAGCGTGGAAGGGCACAAACTGAGACACAGCACTAGCCTTGTTTTTGTGTGAACAGGCAAAATGTTATGTTGAGTTTAAAATTGTTTTGCCACCAGTGAACGTAGTATTTACTAGATTCTCTGGCCAAAGCTGGTCACAATCAGTGTTTATAATGAGGAACATTGCAGAGAAGAAACAACAACATGGCAACCACTCATCACAATGTAGTGGGAGCTCTGTGTATAAAAGAACTTTGAAGAATCTTTTTTTGCTTTGATGCTACATGGGGAAAAAATGCATTTTCAGTGGTTAAAATTCCAAATGAAAGGAAGGAGAATGTGAGAGGTCATCCAGGAGAAATCTGTTTCTCCCCTCATCCCCTGCAGCCATGTGATGATGACACTGGGTAGTGTTCCTTTTAAGTGAAACTTTGGTCACACAACCACATCATAACACTGATGGCCCCATTTTAGCTCCATTAGCAAATTATGTATCACTCTGGGTCAGTGTGGCTAGTGTGCTTTGAGACACATCTTGCCTATTCCCAATGATATTGACGTATGAGCTACAGACATGTGCAAATACAATAAAGTGCATATGTGCTTGTAAATACTTGTGGAAAACTGCGTCGTGCACACATCCACTAAGTGTTTGTAGTGGGCATGTGTGGGTGTGTAGTCTCGTCTGTGTGTGTATGTGTGTGGACATTTTTTGAGGGTGGGGGGTTAGAGCAAGGATGTGAGGTCATAGTGGTTAGTTGTTTGCGGTGTAATTAGAGGTAACTCAAATGAAAACAGGAATGATTTCATTCAGGGAATGCAGCACTGTTAATGGCCCCTTCATGTCAGAATTTAATGTGTACTGACATGCATTTTTATTTATGTTATGTGTATTTATGTTATTCATGTGCGTTTGTGTATATGTCTTTGCATTCATGGATTTTGTTCCATGTGACTATGAATATCGTGTGTGCAGAGTATTTAACCTGATTTGTTACGTTGCAGTCCTGGGAGCACAGTGCTGCTGTTAGTGTTCAGCTATTTCTCATCAGCTAGCGTGTTTTAAAGGATTATTTCATTATTCTTTTACCTGGGCCCTGTTTTTACAGATTTTCATGTCGAAATGACTAGTAGGTACAGGTGCAGTAGATTGCTTCAGCCTGCAGCTGCGAACGGAAGACTATGGTGGAAACGTCAGTCAGAGTTGGAGAGAGGAGTTAATCTTGGAGTAACATTAGAAAATAGTCTTGCTAGCAGCTCCTGTATGTACACAACAAAGTCCTCTCCCTTGTTTCCACCGTTGATTCCTGCAACAGCTCGCCTCATGAGATTTCAGAGCGAGAATTGTCTTTGAGAAAGACTTCTGTTTCTTGTTTAAAAGCAAAGGGTGTCGCTGTGAGTCACTAATAGGGATCCTTTCCATAATGTTGTTAGACACCTGGTAAAAAGGAGCACCTTTGTGGACGTAATTTTGACGGGCGCAATTGCCCTGAAGGAATAAGTTGCTGGCTCTGCAGCTGTTCACCGCTGTCAGCCGAAGCCATCTACTGCTCAGGCTCCATCCACAAAACACACACCTTTTGCTATGTTTGCACCTCCCATCCAGACTAAAACGGTGAATGCGAAGACCAAAAACGTAGGACTTTAAAAGAATGACGCAGACACTCACATCTATCTTCCTGTTTGGGTCTTATCAGTCATGCAAAGCAAAAACACAATGCTAGAGACAAGGTTTATGTTTTGGTATTTTTATATAATATTTTGTACTGTGTAAATAACATGTATTTACTTTGCGAAGGCTCCCAGTCTGTTTCCGTCACCAAAATCGTTTTATACTCCCGTGTTACCTTCAGTAACAGTTCCACCTCGTTGTTGGTCCATACTAAAAAAAAATCTACGGGTGTGGATCTTTGTCTGTATTATTACTTTTTTTCTTTTGCCATATATTCTGCAACTACAGAGTCGACAGTCTGCTTCCTGTTTACACCGGCACACACATGCCTAGTGTACGTGAATTTTTAATTTTAATATTGACGAAGATCAAGTCTGATACGCAGCTAAAACGCTGGTGAGGACGGAGATCATTTTCGTTTTATAACTAACACAGTATCCAAAACTTTTTGTACCTACCTGTCATTTCAACACCAAATATGTGAAAATAGGATCCTTTAAAACAGCCTTATTGGATTGTTTCCTATCCTAAAGGGATGTGTGGTCTGATTTTTAAATCATTCCTGTTCCCGTAGATGACTCATTCAGGCTCTCGCTCTCATCCCTTCATCAGGTCCCCATTTAATCATTGCAATTGACTTAGGCCTTTCAGGGCTAAGCGAGAGATTAGTGTGAATGTTTTTGTGCATGACTATACATCTGATTTGACATAGATCGATGGATAGATGAATAGATAGAGATATCTATCTTTCTCTCTCTCTCATATCTAGGCTTTCGTCATTGAGCCTTTGGAATAGGTGGCCTTAAACCCTTACCTTTAGCCTCTACTTTTCTCAGCTGGCTTTCTGGAACAGAACAGATCACAGCGACTCTGGTAACAATGCTGGGCTGCTCAGGCCTGTAAACACCTCCCCACTGATTTATCTAAACAGACGAGTAATCAGATGATCTCTAATCACATCAGAGAAAAGCTTTCCTTCCTCACGCCGACCAACCTCATGCAATCCTTCCTCACTATTACAGAACCTTAATTTACGATTATATGAGGCACAGAAAGCTCTAGTCTGTAATTGTGTAACAGAGATTTTCAGACTATGTAAGCTTTGTTCAAGGGCAGACGCCATGTCTCTTGTTTGCTTTGCAGCCAGGACACGGCCGTGAGGGAGGGAATAACCAAGTGTAGGATTATTGGGTGAAGCTCCCAGCCTAGATCCATTCCCAGAGGTCACCAGGTCAGCGCGGCGACGTGACCTCTCACTTTAAAGCCTGCTCAGCTGTTTGGCGGCTCAGAAGTTGGGACAGGCTAATAGTAGTGGTCCATGGGAGTGAAGTAATGAGTAGAAAAGATGTTATGCATGCTGGGATATGATCTTTGCTTTGCCTGTGTTTCAGAGACGGCATCAGTCACATGGATCCAGTGTGTGAATCATCATAACAAGTCTAACCAGCAGACTAGAGTGGTGCATAAGGCCCTGAGTGGCTGAGCCAGCAGAGAGACCGTGGTTTCCTCTACCAAAGAGGGTGAAAAAAATAGATCAACTCTCTCTATGTCTCATCCATGCCTCCATTTTCTGAGGAAGATGCTCTTTCTCCTCTCACCTGCCCTCTGGAGACACAGCTGTGTTAAAAAAGAAAACCACAAAATATGTTGAAAAGAACAAGGGGGGAAAGGGAGTGATAAGGAGAGATGGAGCATAGTGGCCTCTTTCTTCCTCCTTCCATCCTCCTATAAAATGGCCTTGGTGCTCTTTTTTTCCTCCTGTGGAGAGTAATTGCTCTGTGTGTGCATTGTGTGAAAGAGGAGGGGAGCCTGTGTGTGTTTAATCATGGGTTTTTGTGTGAGGAAAGGGTAGTGTGTACGTGTGAGCGAGATTGACAAAATGCTTGTGTGTGTGTGTGTGTAATGGTGGGTTTGTGGGTAAAGGAAAAGGGGTGTGTGTGTGTGTGTGTGGCTGTCTGTGCTCTAGGAGGGGGATCTGGCCGACAGATTGAGAGCAGCTTGTTAGAAAGAGGAACAATGAGGCCACAGACCCTCTCCTATCTTCTTTTTTTGTTCTTTTCCTTTCCCTTCTTTTCATTTCTTTTCCTTTCCAGTGTTACCTTTCTCTCTTTCCCTTTTCTCTTCTCTCTTATTTCCATCTCCTTTCAAAACAGATTCTCAGTTTTCTCCTCCTTTTCTCTGTATATTTCTGACTTTTTCACTTGCTGGTCTCACTGGTCCCTTTTTTTACTTTCTGTTCATCTTATCTGTTTTCTTTCAACCTCTCTGCTCTATTCTATCTCTCTTCACACTCTCCTTTCCTCATCTTTCCTGTGTATTTGCTTTCCTCTCCTCTGATAATGTTTCCCCTGCTGAACCACATTGTCATACAGTGGGGGGAAAAAGTATTTGACCCCTTGCTGATTTTTCAGGTTTGCCCACTTACAAAGAATGCAACAATCTATAATTTTAATCATATGTACATTCTAACAGTGAAAGACAGAATCCCAAAGAAAATTCCAGAAAATCACATCATATGAATTTATAAAAATTGATAACCATCTGATGAGGAAAAACAAGTATTTGACCCCCTACCAAACAGCAAGTATTCTGGCTCCTACAAGCCAGTTAGTCTTTCTTTAAGACACAGCCCCAATCCCAACAATTATAGATTGTTGCATTCTTTGTAAGTGGGCAAACCTGCAAAATCAGCAAGGGGTCAAATACTTTTTTCCCCCACTGTATCTACACACGTTTCCTTACACATGCATGTATGGACTGTAGGTGCTTGTGTGCTCTGCTCTCATCATGCTGACATGCAAATGCCTTTCATACACTCTCCCTGGCATTGGAGTTGAGTGATGTTGTGATTAACTTGTTCATTAAACTTCATCAATGCGTGACAGACATTGTTGATGTGTACGACATGAAGATGTGAGATGTGTTTTTTTTTGTTTAAAAAAATATCCTAAGTTAATCATTACTGCTGTCGTTCAGTGCTATCCACATGTACTAAATCTACTGTCATTGAACTCGGCTTGTACACTGTTTTGTTGAGCTGGAAAATTGGGCAGATTCATTTTGGGATTCCCATGGGAATTCAGTGTTGTTCTTACCAGCTTGCATAAGTGGAAGTGAGTTGATACAAATTTATAAGCCGTGTAGTCATTTACTTTGCATTCTGTCCTTTATATATCATTATTTGCTCAACATAAATTCACAAAATTGTCTTATACACAGGGATTTCAAAAATGTTGCGCCAGGCAACCTAAAAGCTGAGAGCTTCACCAACTTAACTTTATCACATTTAAAAGTGTTGCTTATGGTGAGTCTTTGGATAGAAGCTCTATAGTAGACTTGAATACAAGAGAAGGAACAGGATAAGCTAAGGCCCAGAACTAGGTGGAAAATGGAAGAAATATTTTAAATAGGAAGCGACAAAGAGGGGAAGAAAACTCTGCTCCTGTCTAGTCCGGTTAGCTTCACTTTTACACACTACCAACCAGACTGTGTTCGGCCAGTGCTGTAATGAACATACCTATATAATAAACACAGCTATATTTCTTAACTTGTATTGAGTCCATTATAATAAATCCCCAGGCAGTCAGAGAAAGGCAAACAAAGCTACATCACTACCAGTTAAGGATTCACATTGGAGAAAAAATTGTTGCCTGGTGTGTGTGTGTGTGTGTGTGTGTGTGTGTGTGTGTGAGTGAGAGTGTGTGAGTTTGTGTTTGTGGCTCTGGTTGGCAAGTTGTATCTGCAATCTGCTGGAGTTTAAGAAAAGTGCATCTGGATTGTAACAGTGTCCACTCCACATAAAGCTCTTGCACAAATTCAACAACATTACAGGCTTATTCTTAGAACTCTTGATTATAAAATGTCTAGTAATAGCCTCGGCTATTTGGGGTTCTTATCAGATCAAGCAATCCTACTTGGCATAGAATCTCTGTCCTCCCACAATCTTCCCCCTGTTGTTACACCTCCCATCACAGGCTGGGGAAAAAAAGAGCGAAAAGACTTTGGCCTTTAATAAAATAGTAGTATTAAAAAATAAAAAAGTATTAAAAAATAGTATTCTGTGCTTTCCTGCAAGAAAATGAATGTATATTACTACCACTTAAACCTCACCATCATACTTAACCATCAAGAAGCTTGTGAACCGGCTCTCCCAGGCCCCGTTGGCCTCTGCACTCTGTTATTTTGACAGAGAGCCAAATAGACTGACAGACGGACATCCCCCACCACCCTCCTAGTCCAGCTCTCAGCCCTCTTTTGTCTGCCTGTCCCGCAGCATTACCCCTATGGATGTAGTCTCCTAATTGCTCTGAACTCAGCAGAGTTGGGAGGCTAAGCACCCCCCCCCCACACACACACACACACCCACTTTGCTCCGTCCCACCTCTCTCTTTCTCTCTATACTCTGTTTAATTTCCAAGACTGAGTAGAAGAACGAAGTATGCTCATTTGGCTAACAAGCTCTTGTACCTCTCCGCCCTCTCATCCAAGTCCTGGTGACTGATTCACATCTGGCTCTGCTGATGGTGTCTCTGTAATAGACAGCACCTCACATAGTTACACACATGCTGAGCTTCCTGTAGTTGTTTAGTAATGGTTTTTGCAGCTGCAGCTCCTTAGTTTGAAGAAACTGTGTGAGTGAAGCCTTTACATTTTTATTACACAGCAAAGTTCTCAGGTATTGCCCCTAGGATATTGACACAATTTTGAAATCAGATGTCAAGAATTGTATTTGTTATTTTTGCCAATTATGCTCTACTTATAAATGTTACAAGGCAGATCCCTAAGTCGGCTGTCTCCTCTCTTCTCAGGCACCTCTGCAGCCACCCCCGGGGTCCTCCGCCTCAGTGGTGGCAGCCGCAGCAGCAGCGGCGGCAGCGGCATCGGGGACGCCCCAGTCATTGAAACTAACCTATCCAGAAACTTTGGACCGCATCAAGGAGGAGTTTCAGTTCCTCCAGACCCAGTACCACAGGTGGGTGTTGGAGTTTTTACAATGTGTTTTTTTTTTTTTCCCTGTGTGTGCTGGTGTTTTCTCTTTGTGTTACTGGGCATTCAGACCAAAAACAACATTTGAGAGGCGGTGTTGGTATATGCGTGTTACTTCAGGTACCAGTGAGATGAAAAATACATCCATGAAGGCCACTTTGGGTAACAGATCCATGGGTTTGACGGCTTATCAGAAGCCAAAACACTGCACAGGGTTTAACAATACTCTTCAGACAGGATTTCACAACTCTGGAAAGTTATCAGCAAACAGTACTACTACACCTTTAAGATTAGTAATCTAACATGAACATGGATTAAGAGTTAAGGCAGGTTCAACAATTTTTTTAATTTTTTTTTTTTTTTTTTTTTGCCAGGCGACACATTGTTTTCCTTGCCCTCTCTTGCTTTCCTGCCTTACACATGTACACGTGCGCACATACACACACTCAGTCTCTGAGATGATGCAAGGATATGTGATGTTTTGACTAAATTTCTTGGCACAGTTTCCTGGACCAATAGGGGCACATATGCAGGCTATTCTTTTTGCATTACAGTATGGTGTGCTGCTTGATGTGCAGGAATGTGCCCAGAATGCCTTTTTGAATGTGGGATTTGGGCTGGCCGTGGAGTTGCAGCCCTCTCTATTTCGCCCTCTCTTTCCATCCATCCCATCTCTGTTCTCATGGCACACCTTCACAGTCCCCCCCCCCCCCCCCCGCCCCCCCCCCCCCCTTCTCCTTTCATCCTGCTTTGGTTTAGCTGGCACAAATCATCCCTCCCTCTCTTTCTGTCCTACTTCAAACTTCTTTTGTACAGCGCCCTTGTCCAATAGACCCTCTAACCCCTGTGGCTACTGCTGCTTCCCTGTACACACAAATACGTGTGTGTGTGTGTGTGTGTGTGTGCGCGCGCGTTTCCCCTTATCCCTCTGTCCATTCTGCTCACCACAAGCTCAAAATCACAGTCCAACCCACAATAAGTGTAAAATGCTTGAATTCCCACCTACATGTATGACGAGAGAGAGAGAGAGAGAGAGAGAGAGAGAGAGAGAGAGAAAATGAAAAATGGTACAGATATTTATAGTAGTGTTAATGGTAACAATAGTCGTTGCAGCAGAGGGTGTCGAGCAGGAACACGGGGGCAGCAGGTGACCCGCAGCCACAGATCCAGACTCTACAGCTCCAGAGCCAGAAACACCTGCAGGAAGTGATAGGAGGAGAGAGGAGAGAGACGAGAAAGCACAAGACTACCAGAAAGGGGAGAAGTTGTGTTAGTAACATGCAATAATGGGATGAGGTTGCATACAGAGGGAGAGAAAGTAGAGGAGAGAGGAGCTCAGTGCATCATAGGAAATCCCCCGGCAGTCTAGGCCTATAGCAGCATAACTAAGGGATGGTTCAGGACTCACCTGAGCCAGCCCTAACTATAAGCTTTATCAAAGAGGAAAGTC
>NC_060154.1:19306652-19337197 GCF_021292245.1 Micropterus dolomieu | reverse complement strand
GAAAGTATTCAGACCCGTTTAAATTTTTCACTCTTTGTTTCATTGCAGCCATTTTCCAAAAATCAAAAAAGTTCATTTTATTTCTCAGTAATGTACACTCAGCACCCCATCTTGACAGAAAAAAAACAGAAATGTTGAAATTTTTGCAAATTTATTAAAAAAGAAAAACTGATATATCACATGGTCATAAGTATTCAGACCCTTTGCCGTGACACTCATATTTAACTCAGTTGCTGTCTATTTCTTCTGATCATCCTTGAGATGGTTCTACACCTTCATTTGAGTCCAGCTGTGTTTGATTATACTGATTGGACTTGATTAGGAAAGCCACACACCTGTCTATATAAGACCTTACAGCTCACAGTGCATGTCAGAGCAAATGAGAATCATGAAATCATGAGAATCATCTAATTTTTATGAGGTTTTTATGCACAGCTCCTCTTCTGTTTACCTTTTTAAATAATTTCGATGGTCGGGGGGCAGACACCGTCACTATAGGATTTTCACTAAGTAACTCCTGAAATGGAGGAGCAGAGAAGTGTGTTAGACTGCGACTCTGCGTAGGGTTTTGGGTGGGTAACTGCTGAATTAGAAGGGCAGAGAAGTTTGTTAGACTGCGACTCTGCCTCCTGGTCTCAACTCTGGGTTGTCATGGATTTGGTCCACTAATAAACTTGGCCACTACTATATAGTCCTAATTCTTCTTTTAGTCACATGGATATGAAAACTCCTTTACCACAAATGGTGTCAACATTTCAAGGTCATCATCAAGGTTGGAGGAAGACAATTTGTGGTTTAACTGTTGTCATCATGTATGATAAAATAATTGGAAATGAGATATCAGGGTATGGGTGTTTTTTTTTTTTGTTTTTTTTCATTGTGTTTTTTTTTTTTTTCAGAATATTTCTACTCAGTCCCTTCCAAAAAAAAAAATGAAGCGTGTGTTTCCTGTTGTCCAGTCCTACCACATGATCCACTGCCAAATTAGGTTCCACATACCCACACTTTTCCAGCACAACACTAGAGACTGTAATCCTGGCCACCTCCTTAGCTTCATGCCCCGTTTGATTTGTTCATCTGGATGTACGTTGAATTTTGTCTCGATGTGGGAGAATGTCTCGCATACTCAGCAAATCACAGGACAACCCAAGGTTATCACCCTGAGACAATTTAAAAAAAAAATAAAAATATATATATATAATATTTGCAGAGCTTCTGTGAGCAGCACTGACCTAGACAAATCTAGCCATTCAGTGAACATGAGTCACTCCTGGATCTGTTGGTTGAGACGGTGTGATCAGCTCCACTGGCAGCCATTCAGTGTTACACCTTGTGTTACAAAACACCTGGAGCATCACCCTCTTGCCAAGCTCTGGTATTGAGAACTAGCGTGCAGGATAAACAATAAATGAATGTGAGATTAAGAACACAATTGGGAGCAAGAGAGAGCTTGTGATTTCATCTGCTTCTTCCAGCGGGCCTGGTTCAGGTTTCCAGGAAAGATTTGTTTAACCTTCCTACAGGCTTCTCTAACAGCCCACAGGCTGTTATGAGCACAAACGCACAGCAAATTAATACGCTGCTTATGACTGCAACTGCAAGCTGAAACTGTAACCATAGCTCATAACAATAACAACAGTTATTGGAACAGATTATTATCAGATATCTTTTCACGTATCTGTCCGATGTTTAATCTGTCAGGTAGGTATGAACCTGTTAATTGGAATGACTTTTGCTCACTGATAATTCCTTTCATAATAATAATGATGATAATAATTCCCTTCATAATTTTATAATGTTATAATGTTCAGGTTTTGTTGAAGCTCTTTTACAGAGGTGTTGATTCAAATGCATGGTCCTTTTGGAGGCTGCAGTTTGGTGCTGTTGAACTGTATTACATCCTTTATATGAGATGTAGTATTTTTATATCAACAAAGGTAGACAATATGATCTATGTGTACCTAATAAAGTAACAGCTGGAGATATCCTTTAACATCACAAGCAGCAGAGTAAACCCACTTGACTCTTTTCATAATGGTGTAACACTTAAAAGTTGTTGAACAGTCAGTTAGGCAGCAGTTTTGGAAATGTCCACGCAGATAGTGGTCAGTGGGATAAGCAGTGGCCATATTTAATCCTATAGCACACAGGTTGGCACGCAGATATGCATCTGAATGCAGGCTACGGCTTCATGGAATCAGACCCACTTGTACACTATTCACACTGCAGGGAAAACATGACCTGAACACCCACAAAGCCAGACACGAACACACTGACCCATTCAAACAGACTCCCAATCTGATGCATGTGCTTAACACACAATTGCACACATACACTGGCCTCCCCAATTATCTTCACACACACAAATAGATGTTGTCCAGGAATAGCAGGGCTTAGTTGTGTATTTTGTCTGCAGAGAAGGTGGCCGGATTCTGATAGATGTTGGATTAGATGGCAGGAAAGAGACACAGGGAAGGGATTAGTACTGATGAGCTGTGTGTGTGTGTGTGTGTGTGTGTGTGTGTGTTAACAATCTAAACGGGCTGTATTCAGCATACTGAGGGGAGATGGGAGGAGCTGCTGACACAGACCTCTCATTATTGTAATTCTCTTTCTATAAACACACACACACACACACACACACACACACACACACACACACACACACACACACACACACACACACACACACACACACAGCCATATATCAGTCATAATGCTGTGTGTGTGTGTGGTCTGCAGAGTAAGATAGGCTCTCCGCTAACACGCTGCCACTCATCACTTACGAGCCCCTCCACTCATCGCTGCCCAAATACTACACAGCAGTGGTAACTGCTGCCTCACGCACCCCCAGTGAGTGTGTTTTTATCTTTAAAATATTTCGCCGCTACAATATCAAATTACAAGTTACTTTTGGCCGTAGCTTACAGTAACGAGCAGAGAGACTGATGATATTGTCCAGATGTATAAAACTGCTGTCACTGGTCAATCCCCTGTCGTCTTCGTTCACAGTAGGGGTGAAATAATTTGTCAGATAATTGATTAGTGGATTGACAGAAAGTTTAATTTAGCCGTCAAAAGTGCCAAACATTAGCTGGTTGGAATATCTTTGTGTTTTTGGTTGGACACAACAAACAATCTGAAGACGTCACCTTGGACTTTTAATTATCGTTGAACATTTTATAGACTAGATGATCATAAGAAATGTGTAATCATTAATGAAAATAATCATTAGCTGAAAATATTATTTGATTAATTATCTGATCACTCTGCAGAGAATTAATTGGCAGTTATTTTGCATCCCTGCCAATGCTCCTGTTTTTCCCGGGTTTCTCCCAAAATTCAATGTACTTTCTGGCGCCCTCCTGTTCTGTTGTTATACCTGTAATTTGCATGGCCCGCAAACTTTATTATGAATTATCGTCATACATGGATCCAAGTTTTGGATGTTTGCCTGACGTCTCCTAAGTTGCCAGATCCTCAATGAAACACAATCTGCACACACAATCCACACACTACATACAAATCAACCCACCTGTTACCACAACCTGATCCAAGGGGTGCAGCTGCTCTCTGCATAGGCAGACGGGAAACCAGACCAGGAAAAAACTCCTGTATTTTAAAACCTAAGTGTTGGCAGGTATGATTTTTATTGATTTTAATTGTTAAAAAAACCAAAAGCATACATTTAATAGGTCCACCTTCTCAAATGTAATCTAATATCTTTGGGGCATATTAAGACTTAAGATTATTAGGAATTAGTTATACTAACACTTATTGATTAGGAGTTAACTGCAGTTGACTGTTGTAATGTCAACATTGAATTTTAATGCCTATACACCAAAGCTTAGTAATGTCTGAACTGCACTGACTAAAGGTCCGGAGGAGGCTCTGAAGCGGAGTATCCTTAGAGTACGTGTGTCCTGAAATGCTACGTAAACAGATATAATTAGATAATAGTCAGGCATCCTCTGTGTTTAACTGCATGTCTGTCACTCCACACCAAATGATGAAATTATATTTGCTTTAGGGAGGGCTAAGGGTTTATCGTTCGTGTTTTGTGTGCATTTAATTTTTCGGGTTGGTTTGTGTGATTCAACCTCTCCCTGTTTTTAATTGTGTGTGTCAAACATTTATGAAAGAGCAGCATTTACAGTGAGTCTGGTAGCAGAGAGGGGTACAGTTTGCCTGCAATTGCACAACAACATCCCAGCTTTGTTTTGTGCAGGTGTGTGTATTTGCTCTTGTACACACCCTTGAGAGATGATGAAAGAGCACATAGGCGAGAAGCTGAAGGTTTTTCCAGTGGAGCTGAGAGTCAAGGTTGATCAATAGCTAATGTAAAGTAACCAGTCGCATAGCTGGAGGTTGATGGGCTAAAGGGTCCTCAAACTGTACAGGCACAACACTGGTGCAGTCACTACTTGGCTTGTGTGTGTGTGTGTGTGTGTGTGTGTGTGTGTGTGTGTGTGTGTGTGTGTGTGTGTGTGTGTGTGTGTGTTTTCTTTACTGGCTGGTAGCTCTGTATTTGTATAACACTTTTGTCACTTCACTTATGATGCTTGTCTGCCAAGACAACGATGGGCTCCAGACTGCAGAACAAGTGATGATGGAACCAGACTTGGTAGCAGTATGTCAGGATTAATAAGGATCAGTAGCTTTAGTGCTGAGTGACTTGCCTGGAAGTGTTTCTACATAAAAACTGTTCATATTTTGTGAGAATAATGTTAATCAGGATGTATGCTTTTTCATTATTTGTTTTAATGTTGCACTGAAACAATTAGTCCTTATTTGATTAGTCAATTGATAGAGAAATGAACAATTTTGTTAATTATTTAAGTTATTCATTAAGCTAAAATGCTAAACATTCTGTGGTTGCAGCTTTTTAAATGAGACAATTAGCTGCTTTTCAGTTTTATATGATTTAAATTGAATGTCAGTTTTGAACTGTCTTGTCAGAACAACATGTTGCTTTGAGAACATTTGATGGGTATCTGACATTTCATAGACCATATTATTAATAGATGAATCTAGAAAATAGTGAACATTAATTGATAATGAAAATCATCATTAGGCAGCCTTTGACGCCTGAGGTTCAGTACGTACCTTACCATTTTGTATACCTTACTTCCCAAATATAAAAACATAGAGCATAAAGTTACCAAAATAATGATTTTATATGAGAAGATGAACGATAAAAGAATTGGTCAACAAGACGTTAGATTCTGATAAAGTGTTTATTTCCAGCTACGGAAAATAGTCTAATTGCGCGCTTTATTGCGATTTAAAATGCAATTTATTTTAAAGCTCTTTACCTTCTTTATTATTAAAAATGGACAAGCAGTGTATAGTATGACCAACACAATATTAGATAGATTAAACATACACTTGTCTTTCTTGTGGGTCAGGTCTGTGTTATGATGAAATTAGGTGAATTATTATTATGAGCAATGGTGAAATGTGAAGTATCAAATTTTAATAATATGAGAAAGATCATTTGAGAGTCAAGTCATGGCATTAAATAATATAATATCAGGTCGGCCTACCTACAGACCACAAGAAAAACTAAGTTCACCACAGTGCGTTATACAGTGAGCGCTCAATACAAAACTCACAGTTCAACCACCAAATAATGAGTCCTTATCTCAGTTCAAATCTCCTAGGAGTCCATCTTTCTATATCCCAGTAAGCAAAAAAAAATAAAATACTCCGTTTGAGGTTCAGTTTAAAAGTTGACCAACAAAAATAAAACCAAGGGACTCCTCTCGTGTTTAATAGACAAGTAACGACACCGGAGTTACCCTCCCCCGCAGCTTCCGATGCTGGTAAGACTGGCTGTAACCAGGCTGTAACTCGGGACAGACTGGGCCTCTTTCAGACTTGTGCGTTTGCGGAAGTCTGCCGGAAATTAATTTTTGGCCAGAGTAATGCACATGCGCAGTACTGTTTGTTTATGTTGTTACCGCTGACAGCGTCTATATTTAGTGGTTCTATACCTAGCCCTAGATATAACTAGAAATGTCTGTCACAATAAAATGTACATATCCTAGGATAACAGTGTCATTAAACCTTTATGTTGGGAAAGCCTTACCCTTCAGTCTCCTCTACTCTGTGCATATGTTTAGAACAGACACCCAGTTGGCTGGTGGAAGAACAACTTTTTTCCTTTTTAAAAGTGAATGGCTTTTTAAGGTGACGCTTGCCCAATGCTTGTTGACAAAGAACTTTAATTCAACTATATACTTACTTTTCAAGAGACAAAATTACATAATTATTATTGTCCTATCAACTGGCACCAACTCATTTAATGATGTGTCTGCAGTCCTGCTCACTCTGATGCCTTTTTTTGTGCAAAAAAATCAATGTTCTCTTGAATGTTATCTCTGTGAACACAGTTAAAAAATATTCTCAAACAACCAAAAGCAACGGACAAGCGTTTTATAGAAAAATCCCTTTGTTCCTTTTAGTACGATAATCAATGAGGGAATGGTGAAAGTAAAAGTATTTTTAAGAAAAACAAACACTGGAAAGGAAAGAGTTGACATTTTTTACAATACCCAGTAGCCTGTTTCAAACATGGAGACTAGAAAGGCAGTCGGCACATTTCTACAAAGTGCAGGATCTTAATTAGATGCTTCACTGTCTGTAGGCTCTCCTGTGTGTGTGTGTGTGTGTGTGTGTGTGTGTGTGTGTGTGTGTGTTTGTTTTCATGGCTGTGTTTATTTAACAGGTTTGTGTGGGTGAACATACGATGTGTGCTTGTGCATTTTTGTTTCTGTGTGCCTACATGCATGCACTATGTGCTGTAAGTATGTTGGTTTAGTGTGTACAAGTATGCACACCTAAATGCTTCCATGCTCCGTGTGTATATGTGTGTGTGTTTTTAGTACTGTTTTTAGTAGCAGTTCCAGCACTGACTGACTGAGCTGTCTGAAGGCTGGCAGGCTGCAGATTTGTAGCGCATTCGGCTGATCATCTTATCTCCTGTCACCGACAGTGAAAGATTGGAGGAACTGAGCTCACCGTGACACACACGCATGCACACACACTTACACACAGTCGTCATCTCCTCCTCTGCTGGTTCTTCCTCTCTTGCTCGCTCACTCAGTCTTGTTTTTTGTCTGTGTTGCTGTGTCTTTCTCTCCATCCTCCAAACCTTCTCTCCCTCCCTCTCTCTCAGTAAATGGTGCCGAGCCAAACACTAATTATTACAGGCAATCATTTCGACATGAAATACCCACTTCCTGCTCACCACTCTCCTCCCCTCTCTCCCTCATTTTCTTCCCTTCTCACTTTTATGCTCCTGCAGTCACATAATGGGGGGCGCGCGCGCGCACACACACACACACACACACACACACACACACACACACACACACACACACACACACACAGACAGTAATTTCATTCCTTGAAGTCCATTTTGTGGGGAATGGTTATTTCTTTCTGAGTGCGACCTTGGGGTCTTTCCTGTAAGCGCAAGAAGTGTCCGTCTGCACCGTGTGTGTGTGTGTGTGTGTGTGTGTGTACACATTTGCTATGCAGCCTTGCAGTTCTATTGTGCAGTTTCTGGATTGCCTTGCCAAAAACAGAGGACTGATTTTACGCATTTAGAGCCCAACTGGGTGACTGCTGCATATGTAGTAGTAGTAGTAGTAGTAGTAGTAGTAGTAGTAGTAGTAGTAGTAGTAGTAGTAGTAGTAATAAAAAAATTATTATTAGACTTTGTTGAAGTCGTTTATCAAATAAAATTGCAAAATATTCTCTGTTTCCAGCTTGTCAAATGTGAGGATTTGATACTTTTCTCTGCTTTATATAAACTCAATTTTGGACTGTAAGAAAAAATCCGCAAAACACAGGCTCTAGAAAATTTTGATGGACATTGTCACTTTCTTTTGATTTTATTGACCAAAGGATTAAGTTATCAGAAACGATAATCGACTGATTAATTAATCCCTATTTTAATTAATCCCTAATTAAAATCTTTAGTTACAGCCCTAATCACAGCAAAACATTTTATTATCTCTGTGCCGATCAATCATCAACTATTTTCTGTTATTTGTACGTGTGTCTAGTCATTGATCTGTTCATCCCAAGTTTATGTCGTGATAAACGTGCTGGCAGCTGTGCACGCACGTGCGTGCACACAAACGCGTGCACACACACAGTCTCATTAGTTCTCAGCCCAGTTGTGAGTAACTTCTGCCGAGAGGCAATTCCACTGTAATAAAATCTAGAGGGTGTGGGGGTTTAATCCTCACTACCCCCTCCACCACCACCACAACCCTCTCCCACTCTTCGTCCTGCTTCTCTCCCTCCCTCGTCCCTCTTCTCCTCGACTGGCTGGCAATGATAAATGAGTCAATTATATCTGCGTATGTGTGTGGTGTGTGCACACGGTGCAGGAGGAGTAGAGCGGATGGAGCCGTTATTACCTGTTGCGGCTGGGTGTAATGTTGCGGTATTAATCATATTCTAATTTTCCTCCGCCAATCGACCACCCCCCCACCCCCCCCACCCCCCCCAATCAATCTATCTGCCGCCTGCAAACAAGCCGGTGTAAACTGCCAAGAGCCCTAAATATACTACCTCTCTGGGCAGGGAGGAGGAGTTGTAGGTAGTCAGAGGAGAGAGAGTTGCATGGGTAACATGGGAGGTGTTTGTGTACTTGGACCTGATCTGCAAACAGGTTTAGAAATGGAATTGTGTGTGTTTGCAAAACCAGCCGTTGACATTATCCATTTTTAGAGGACACCGGGGGCTGGTTTGGGTGTGAGGAGAGAGAGACAGAAATATAGGACACCTGGGAGAGGTGTGTGGGGTGGGGGTGGGGTTAGTGAGTGCTTCCAGGCCCTCGCTGTAGCTGTGGTAGCCTGACATGCTCAGAGACTAAGCAGCAGACACAGGTCATGTCCTGAACACAAGAAGGGAGAAGTGATTGTTAAAACAGAAAAAGGCAGATTTATTACATATCCAGACAGAATTGGCCCTTTTGACCCACTTAAAGCAGAAACTTCGACTTCAGTGAAGTGTGCTGTCGAAGGTGAAAGAAGGGGGAACGTTCAGACAGAGAGAGAAACAGACGGACTGGCTGGTAATTGGGGAAGCAACAAAATGAGGAGGAGTGGAGGGCACATGGATAGATTGAAAATTGTCCAGAGAGAGACACCTTGGCTGTGCCTGCCTGCAGTCTTGGCTGGGTTTCAAGCTCCAAGCGTGACTTTGTCTATTTCTGCTCTGCTCTGAGGTGATAATGGGCTGTCAGCACCCCAGTCACCCCGCTCCCTCCTCCCCCACCGAGTGTGAGAGAGTAGGGAGAGGGAAAGGAGAGGGGTGACAGAGAGTGTGAGTGAGTAAGGAGTAATTTGTTGTCATGTTGCTAATTGCATTTTGTATTTTTATTTGGGATATGATACACAGCAAAACTCACTGTCTTTATTTTTTTTCTGCTCTTCTCTCTGTTGCAGTTTGAAAATGGAATGTGAGAAACTGGCTACAGAGAAGACTGAGATCCAGAGACACTACGTGATGGTGAGACAGACACACACACACACACACACACACACACACACACACACACACACACACACACACACACACACACACACACACACACACAGGCCATGTCTCTCCACATTCACTCAAGTCCGGTGCCAAGTCCGCTGAATCCCTTTCATCTGCCAACAGCTGCCAAACAACACCCACCAAAAACCACCCGCAAGACCACACACACATACATATTATAGGACTGCAGAATAAACAGCACTTACATGGGCGTGCAATCTTGGGCTTGTTGTTTGAGCGTATTTCTTTTCATGTCTGAGATATGTAGTCGTGGGCTATACTGCTGATGTGTATCCACATCTGTCTAGGGCTGTTTATAGAACCTCAAACATTTTGGTACCAACCATCTTCATGTACAGTCTATGGTACCAACCCACCGAGTTGACAGCACAGAGTATCAAATGCCTAAGTGCTGAAAGCTGGAATCCATTGTCTGATCTGATTCATACTTTTCTTTATTCTTTGATCACATTGTTCCCAATTTTAAATCAGAAATTCAACTGCTTGTGCTCAGAGAACAATTAACATTTGAGATCTTTGGATTCTTTTGTTAAATGAAAAAAAGTTTTTTGTTGAAAACCCTGTTTTTAAAAAAGAAGTATTATCCTGCTAGGTATTATATTGTATTTTATATTATACTAGTATTGACGTATTGGAAACAACTCCCATCTTGAGTGTCTGTGTCTGATACAGTAAGCAGCACAGGTGTGATAAATAGCAAATTTGTAATGTTTGGATGCCTCTGTCTGATTTTAATTCAAGCCACAATGGAGCATTTAACAAGAGTTCATGTGAATTTAAAGCCAACCTGTGGACTTTTTTATCTCTAATAGCGCTATGAAGTTGCTGCTGAACTTCGCTAGACCTGAGTTAGTTGATCAGCAGAAAATTAATTGACCAATCGTTGACATCATCCTGTAAGCAAAATATCCCAAATTTTCTTGAATGTTTGCTGGTTTTCTTTAACTTTACTATAATAAAAGACTTTGGGCTTAAGACTGTTGGAGAGTATCATCTTTTGAAATGGTGTTGGGTATTTTCCATTATTTTATGACATTCTAAAGATCAAATGATTAATTGGTTAATGAATGACAATACTTGAGTAGTTGATGTGTGAGAGTTATGCAGACTTGTCACACTGCTGTGTCACTGGTTGTCAGTCATTCCCTCCCACACTGCTCTGTTAGGGTTTAGTGTGATCACACGGTGTAATCTCTGACACCGCTGCTTAATTTGCCCACTCATTGTAAATGTTCCTCTAAGTTTGAAGCTTTTTGCGTCTCATCACTGAGGGCAGGGGAAGTTATAGAAGTAAACATGTGACCATGTGGAGTGAGCTAGCATCAAGCGCAGGCCAGGTCTCCTTTTCTGGCTGATGATTTGGGTTTGGATGAGTTTGGATGTTGCTAAGCAACAGGCGAAACTTGGCACACCGACTGCCAAGCAGAGCTGGCAGCTGCCAGGAAAGGCGTCTTTTATGGTGGCACACAGACACACGGCGAACGAGGAGCGCACACACGCACAGAGAAACACACTCGCTCTCAGGGAAGCGTGCACAGAAAGCAAACAGATACACACGCCTGCCTAGTTGCTTGCTTGTGTTACAAATGCGCACACACACACACACACACACACACACACACACACACACACACACACACACACACACACACACACACACACACACACACACACACACACACACACACACACACACACACACACACACACAACGCTAACTGCCAGGAAAGATGTCTGGAGAGAGAGGACCCCTGCCATCTCCTCTCGCATCCTGCCAGCCTGTTCTGGCTGCCTAACTGCCAATCTCTTCTCTCCACAACCAGCCACGCTGAAAAGCAAATGTCAACCTGTCACTTTTCGATGCATCTGACTTTAAAATGCTCTCCTCTTTCCTTTCATCCATCTCTAAAGATAGGGGGAGAGGGAGACCCTCACATGTCTCTCTCTCTGTGGCATCTGCTCCTGCGTTCCTCACAGCTCCTTCTACCTTCGGGTAAAAGCCAGGGTCAAATAGCTCACATTAGACATGATTATTGCAATAGTCTGTCACCTCCTTCTGCCTGGCAAAAATTTCCCTGCCTCGCTTCCAGTTTCTGGCTTCCTGAAACGCACCTCAGGGTCAATTTAGTGCCATTGACTTTCAGCAGAGTCAAGGTGGAATTAGTGGTAATGTGCTTTTAGGGACATATGGGCACTTCAGAGTGCTCATGCGAGGGCTGGCGTCCTCCTGAAGCTCGGAGCAGAGGAAAAGATTTAGAGTGGTTCAGGGCTCACACTTTTGAGTTTATTTGTATAAAAACAATGACTGAAATGCCAATTTATGTAAACGTAGGGTCACACATAACGTCATGGCACAATGAGATGTTTTTTGTTGGGTAATTTGTCATTGGTTCTTGTCTTGAAGAAAGAGTATTTGTATGGGTTTTTTTAGTTATTTTTATAAGATGTAAGATGAACGGATCACAAATATATAGTTTAATTTCTAAAATAGCAGTTTTTAGAAAACAAACAGGAGTAAATAGTGTATTTATAGCTTTGTTTTTATTCCACAAAAGTCTACATTCCTCATTCAGTCTTTCAAAATGATGTCCATATTCCTATATCCACATAGGAAATATTCATTATATTATAATAATAATAATAATAAACTGAGGTTTATGTACTCTTCACATGAGTTTGTGTATGCCAATCATGTGATTTTCTTGTATATTAATTGATGTCTGGTGTGTTTCAGTATTACGAGATGTCCTACGGCCTTAACATTGAAATGCACAAACAGGTGAGTGAGCTCCAGGTCTCTTGCTCTAAATGTCTCTCACCTCCTCTCTCGTCCTCCTTTCCTTATACACCTGAAGCTTTTATTATTATCACCGCCTCCTTTTTTTGGCCCGCAATTAGCTCCACTCAAAGTAACTTATATTTTACAGGGAAGTCTGTACCCCTTTCTCTCTTTCTCTTCCTGTCTCTTTACCACTGTAGTGTCAGTCTCTCTCTGATGGACCTCTATAGCGGCGTTATGCTGTGGAGGCGTTAATGGGATCCACAAACACAATTAATTTCCCCACCACAGACAGATGTGAAATACGCTGCCCTTCCTCAATTTTCCACAACACCCTCCCCTGTCATAAATCCCTGTCTGTTACTACCTCTGTGCTCCCTCCCTCCTCCCTGCCCTGTGTCTCTGTCCCCTATCCCTTTTTTTCCACTTTCCCTTCAATTGCTGTCTTACTTTGTCTTTTGAATGCCGCTCTCTCTTAATCTCCATTTCTTCACCATGCCTGTCTGTCTCCCTTCCTTTCCATTGATTTCTCTTTCTCCCTCTTTATCTCTATTTTGTCTTTGCACACCCTCCTCTCCACCTCTGTCTCCTTGCAGACATACAGTCCATGCTGAATTTCACTTTAAATCAGGTCACTGCCTTCTTGCCGTCTCCTCTCCCTTTCTTTCTCTCTCCCTCTCCGTTCATTTTACCATCTCACTCGCTTCGCCTTTGTCGTGCCTCCGCCGCCACTGCCACTCCCCCCCCCCCTTTTCGATTTTCCTCCCCCGCCTTCCTTCTGTTTCTTTTTTCTGTATTTCTTCTCTCCCTCCCACATCATTCGTTCATTGGCTGTCATTCCTTCAATCCAATCTGCCCTTTTCCTCCTCCTCTCCTTCCTCCGCCTTCTCCTTTCATTTCTCTCTCTCTCTCTCTCTCTCTCTCTCTCTCTCTCTCTCTCTCTCTCTCTCTCTCTCTCTCTCTCTCTCTCTCTCTCTCTCTCTCTCTCTCTCTCGATGTCATTTAGTAGTTGGAGTTCTCTAACAAGAAATCATTGTGTCTCCCTTGGGGTGGGGGGTGATGGATTCAGAGGATGGAAGGAAGGAAGGGGTGGGGGTTGGGGTGGTGCTGCCTGGCTGAAAAATGGAGAGTGGAGGGAGGGAGAGATGTGGGGAAGTGAGAGGAATGAGAGAAAGAGCATGAGAGAGGAAGAGCGAGAATAAGGAGGGGGTGGAAGTTCAGTCCAGCATCAATAAATCACTTAGAGAGAATGGGGTGGGGGTGGGGGGGTGTCTTGCATTCTCTCTCTCTCTCACGCACACAGACAGCAGACTCTAGCTGTCAACAAGACAAACAGCCTGTGGCCATAATGATGTTGTCATGATCTCTGCATGCATATCATTACCGGCCTTGTTGGGCCAGCCACTAAACGAGTGTGTGTGTGTTAGACATCACATGACAGCACCTGTAACACTGATAACTGCACTAATACTGGGAAGGGAGATGGATGGAAAGAGCGATAAGGGGAGTGAGATGGAAAGAGAGATTATGTTGGTGAGGAGGAGGAGGGAGAGGGAACGAGGAAGAGTTTGCTGTTGGCTGTGTAGTAGAGCAGATCGAGACAGACACACACCCACAGCAAGAATCCCTGACCCCCAGCAGGAAACTTGCACGCGCACACACATTCAAGCATGCAAAATGCAAACACACACACAGACAAACAGACATGCAAGGACACATCAGAAACACACATATACACACTCTGTGTGGGCTGGCTGAGGCCACAGCAGATGCTGTCCATGAATATTTTAGCCAAACTCCCTGGCAGAGTTTCCATTTGCATGGACCAAAAGTAAGCAGCTGAAATATTTACCACACCGGCCCTGGGAGAAACAGGCCACAGCCACGGTGTGTGAATGAGTGAGTGTGTTTGAGACCTTTTTATAAGTGTGTGTTTTCTTTTTGTTCGAACTTGGCTGTGTGTGCGTGTTCATTAAACCAACAGTATCTTGTTTTTTTTGTTTTTTTTGTTTTTTTCCAGACGGAGATTGCCAAGCGGTTGAACGTGATCTGTGCCCAGCTCATCCCATTCCTGTCACAGGAGGTGACACACACACACACACACACACACACACACACACACACACACACACACACACACACACACACACTGTACTGCATCCAGCCCTCTTTCTCCTGTCTGACAGCAGCCAACACAGAATGTGTGCACATGCAAACACACAACAGATGATCTCTCAGACAATCTCTCTCTCTCACACTCACTCACACACACACACACACACACACACACACACACACAGCTGCAGATGGATAGAACTTCAAAGCACGTCTCTCGATCGCCAAATGGTTGCATGCGCTCCCATGATTCCCAGAGCGAAAAAAAATTTCAAATATGCTGTCTGTGAGAGTATGAATACTTTTTCACAGTAATTAAGAAATGTTACACGTCATTAATATTAATTCTGTTTACAGGGGGAAAACATTTTAATTTTAAATCAGAGTATTTAATTCTGAATCCACCTGCCCTCACTGACCTCTTGGTTTGTTCCACAGCACCAACAACAGGTGGTCCAGGCCATGGAGCGCGCCAAACAGGTGACCATGGGGGAGCTAAATGCTTCGATAGGGGTACGTGGGCTCCCCCCTCTGCCTCATAGCGTGTGTACCTTATCCTCCCATTTATTTATATTCCCTCCTTTCTTTTGCTTTTACCGAGGCAAAGATCCATGGGCCCTCTCTAAAATATTCTGATTTATTGGCCACCGACCAAGATGGTTTAAGACTTTTGTGATTCAAGTGGCCTTATCAGGTACATGAACAGCATCAACGATGAAAAGATTGGCCCTATCAAATGGCCCATATGATTAATGGAGAATTTTAAACAGGTTTTAAATAATAATCCAGTTAGTTATTTGTCACTTTATCTCCCATCATGCTGATTTGGCTGCAGAGCTTCCCCTCCTGAAGAGTCACTGCTTTGACCTCAGCATTTCCCCTCTCGTGCATATCGCAGCACTTAGTTCCCTTCCTCTTTTCTTACTCTTGATCCCTTCCTATTCAGCCACTTCTTCCAATGCTTGTAAGTCACCCAGATCTCTTTCTTCTGTCTCTTCTCTGTTTCTTTATCCTCTCTACAGCAGCAGCTTCAGGCCCAGCACCTCTCCCAGCATGCCCAGGGTTTGCCAATGGGCCCACACCCATCAGGACTGCCCCACCCCGGCTTGGCACTCAGCGGCGGATCCGGTCTGCTGGCCCTGTCCGGGGCCCTGGGGGCCCAACTGGCTGCCAAGGATGAGAGAGCACACCTAGAGGCAGCAGTCGCGGCTGCCGCTGCTGCAGAGCACCACAGAGGTACAGGATCGCTTTAAATGATACATGTTTGTTTCTCAAAGCAAAAAGTGTAAAACTCTAGATGAGTTTAGGGCTGGGACACAAGAGTTGGATTGCGTTCTTGGGAGTAGAGTAAACACACTGAGGCTTGGCTCGATGCATTCTGATGATTGGCTTTGCTTTGGATATTTGGCAGGGCACAGGAGTGTTGCTGATAATAACACTCCTCAGGGATATTTTTTCACTGAGTCATCAGCTGCAGAGTGATGTGAAGTGATGGCAGATAATCTTGCATTTGTGTGTGTGTGTGTGTGTCCTTATCGGCATTTGCTGTCCTCTGGCCTGGTACCTGGATGTGTTTGTTGCTTCTGCCTGGAATGAACAGACCGTGAAGCAGGACCAGTGAGTACAAATGGCTACACTTATATCAAGTACACTCACACTTTTACACTTATTTGTTCAGTGGTCTTTGATATGTATGCAAATTCAGTGTTGTACATGGGTATCCACTCCACAAAAGTAAGTAAAAGACAGTATGAAATGTTTATTTTTATTTACTAAGGCAAATAATAAGTTCTAAATATGGATTTATGATTTTTTGGTCCTTAAAATTGGATTCACATTAAAGTATAAAAACATCTTATTTTGCTTTCTGTGGCTTCTATACACTAGGATTTCAGTCACTGATGCTGGACCCTGCATGACGACACTTTAGACCTCGACACTATATCACTACCACTGCACAACTGTGACAATACTGGTTTAAAAAGCTGCATCATTGCCAAAGCACGCTAAGGCAGTTTGAAGCGTTCTGTTTCTCCCTCTAACTCTTACAGTGAGCTGGCCGATCGATGATGGCTGAAATTCTTTTACATTCATCTCCACAGCTTATGAGCTTGACATGATTTATGCAGTCCCTCTCACCTCATTATCACTCTCTTCCGTCCTCTCTGCCCTCACTTCCTCTTCTTTCCCCCTCTCTCCTTCCTTCTTTTCCTCCTGCTCCTCTTTGTGCCCCCCATGCTCACCTCCCCTTTGCTCTTTACCCCCCCTCCTCACCCCTCTGCTCTCACTCTTCTCCTCTTTGCAGAGCTCTCTCTCCAATGGGGATAAGGGTCGCCAAGCAGACTACCTCAGCAACGGCAAGAAGAGGAAAGCTGATGAGAAGGAGTTCATGACCGACTATGTGAGGCACTTTCCTAACACTGTTAAATGTTTAAGTAACTGAAAGACAGCTTCACCCAAATAAGACCAGTGATGTCTGCACAGTGGACTTTGGAGACCTGCTTTTTTTTAGACAAATGAAATGAAATACTCTCAGTCCCCACTGTCATCACTGTATTATTGGTGTAATTGTAGAAAGGCAGATGTATTGAGCATTGTAAGGGATTATTTTTTAGTGTGAGATAAATTAATCTTGGGTAGTCCAGTGTTATCGCTTTGTTCGAGAAGACCTGCAATATTAAAAACAGCAGTGCCTTAGAGGGTTTCACCTCTCCAAGTTAAGCATCTAAAATTAATCACATTTGTACTGTCCATTGCGTTTACTTCCAGCCATCTCATCGCAGGCAATAAAATGTCAAGATAAGATAATTCATTTTACTCTATCCGCTGTGTAACAAATTAAAGCTCTTGAGACAGTGCAAAAAAAATGTTTTATAAAGCTTTTTTGATATATGTCAGGTAACACAAACACATACACACCTCTGTTTGGGTATGACTTGGTGTGTCTTGTATATTTCTACATGTAATCTACATACATCAGACAGCAGAGCAGGAATATCTAATCTCAGTTTCTCTCTCTCTCCTCTCACAGGGCAGCGATGCGGATAAGAGTGATGATAATTTGGTGGTGGATGAGGTTAGTAGGCGGCCGCCGGCCTCTGTTGGCCCCACTTCGCCGCTTTCATCTGCATACATCATGTAAACACACCCAACAGCACCATCTGAATAATGATAATAATAAAAGTAATAACCTCCTTCCTCCACCTCTGCCTGCCCTTATTTCACAACATACACAGCCATAAAGTTGATAGGCATACACACACTATACCTTTTTTATGTATGTAATTCTTTTGGCATGACTATTAAGGTTTTATTCGTTTTATGAATGAGCGCCCCCTACACCTTTAAATCAGTAGGAAGTGATTGCTTAGTGGCCAGTATAAACAGGAGGTTTGATTATAGCATGTAAAACCAGTTTCAATATTCTTAGTTTGGTAACAAGCCAAGAAAAGAGTTAATCAGCACAAGAACACACAGAGACACTGATTCATTTCCAGATGATCTCTGTGGCCTTCAGCAGTAAAACACAGTAGAATGAATGAATAAATCACCATTGCTTCTTATTTCCATCATGTCTAATAAAGCTTTATGTGTTTTGAACTCAGGACCCGTCGTCCCCCCGCAGCGTGCAGTCCTACTCATCCAGGGAAAACGGCCTGGACAAGATACCCCCGTCCCGTAAGGAGGGCCCCCCGCAGGCCAGCCCCACGTCCCTGGCCTCCTCCAGCAGCGCTGCCTCCCCGTCTCGTGGCAAAGAGCCCCCACAGGTAGACGGACACACCTGTATGAACACGCACAAGGATTCATGTGCCGTTAGTGGACTACACAAAGGCATAAAAAGACATTGCATTAGAATCATTTTTGTTTTATTATTTTCAGGTGCCTGCAGACATCTAAAGAGAACACACATGGTATATTTCAGCATAGGGGCATCAGTGTTGCTGTCAGCACAGACTGTATTCTGCTGTTTCTTTTGTTTGGGTCAATAGTTCGCCTTGGAGTTATTATGCCGTATATTCAGTGTCTTACACATTCAGTCAGGGCTGCTGACATCCCACAGTGCTTCTCTGGTCCCATCTGCCCTCAGTCATCCTTACTGTCATTCTGTTCTTCTTCTGCTTCTTCTTCTGCTTCTTCTTCTCCTCCTGCTCAGTCCTTCACTATTAAATTGGTTTCCACCCTATATATCTATTTTTTTGTTTATTTTCTTTTCAGTCTTTGTTTCCTAACACTTGTCTTTTTTTCCCTCTTTTTCTCTGCTCCTCCAGAGGGAGAAGTCCAGTACTCCAGGTATGAAGCCAGGGACCCCCATGTCTCAAGAGTCCAACACTCCGGGACCCAGCGGACCTCCACAGTTCAGACCGGTCCTTGGCAAGCCTGGTGTCGACCTCGGTAAGAACATCACATGAGATTGCTTTTATTCCCCAAAGAACATATCATCTGCACTTTCTTGTTAAAAGGGAGAACTGTATTTCAGAAAACCTGAAGTTGGTGTTAAGTGAAACTGTAAAGCTAGTCTCCACCAATGTTGCTCAGGAGGTTGAATGTCTCCATCCGTCTTCTCAGGGACAAAAACTTGCACTGCATACAGAGTCAAATAAAAATATGAATCTTCCTTTGCAGAGTTTTTAGCCTTGCTTTGTTACATGTAGTGATTCTATCAACATCGGGCCACAGTCGTTGGTATGGGCAGCAAGATCCCCACCACCCGCCACCATCTGGACTTAATAAGCAGCTGTGGGCAAAAATATTCAGCGCCCCTCACTTTTTAAATGGAAAGATTAGGAGAGGTGATGGACTGTGACTGTGAGCTGCTTCATAATGAGTCTCCATCTATTTCAGTGTATCTCTTCTCTTTCTCTCCTTTTTCCCCTCACATCACCTGTTAGCCCCTGCTCCGCTTTCACTCAAACACACACTCACGCACACACCATTATGCATGCGTACTCACTCGTAGCTGCAGCTACATGCATAGAAAGGACGTTTAAGTGAGCAAACACACACATACAAGTACTGTCTCACTGCAGGAAGTAATGGTGACCAGCAGGGGTCAGTAGTGGTCCAGTGCTGCAGTTAGTGTTGTCCTGCCTTTTGTATGGCAGGCTGCAGCTTGTTCACAGCCTGTCAGTCACTACTGTCAGAAACAGTGAAAGGCCCTGCAGAGGGAGTCACCTAAATAAAAATGTAGAGCTGATTCCGGTCTATGCTAAAATGAAAGATAAAACTCTTTGAATGACTGTCACATACTGCCTCAATCAATAATTTGTTCAGTTAAATAATTCACAACTCTTGCCTTTTCTTTCCTCCCTCCCTCCCTCCTACCTCCAGCTTTGGGTCTGAGAAACCCCTTGGCTGTGCAGGGAGCGTACCCTCCAGGGGCTTTCGGCCTGCCCCCTCCAGGGGTGAACGGGGACCTGCCTGGGGCGGCGGGCTATGGCGCTGGCCTCCACTTGGTCTCCCCCCAGATGAACGGAGCAGCAGCTGCGGCAGCAGCAGCTGCCGCAGGCTACGGACGGTCCCCTGTGGTGAGCTAGCTGCTCTGCAGATAATTCGTCTTTCCAGTGTCACTGTCATATGTAATACCTCAGCATATAAACCTGTCAGAGAGGGCAAAAAGAGGTGTCTCTCTCTCTCTCTCTCTCTCTCTCTCTCTCTCTCTCACTCTCACTCTCACTCTCACTCTCACTCTCACTCATTTTATATGAGAGAGAATGGAGTGTTTTATAAAGGGAAAGCAGCTGGATTGTCATTAAGAATCAATGACCTTGGCTCTTGAAAAGTCTCTTTGCTTTATATGATCTCATTTAATTCTGATCTTTCATCTGATACTGTCCTTTATTACCTGGTTGAATGCTCTCCATGAATACAGGTATCTCTTCAGATGTTTTTCTTTTCTTACTTTAGAATATCGCTCTCTCCTCCAGGTGGGCTATGAGTCTCCACACCCCCATATGAGGGTCCCTGGGCTGCCTGCCAGCCTGCAATCAGCCACCTCTGGAAAACCGTGAGTTCCCTCTTTCCTTCCTGCTGTCACTCAAATCTTCACCTGTTCACTATTAACTGTGCTCAGGTTCTCCTAAAATTTCAATTAGAACACTAGAAGAAAATAAGAACAATGAAAGATGTTGTAATGAAAAAACAGGAGGGAATAAAGCCTTTTTGAGCCTCCAGAACTTTGTTAGGTCAAAATGTACAGCAACATTGTCTGAATCAACAACCTGTGTTCATAAATCAAGCACTTTAAAGTAAGTTTTCACTCTTTAAGCACCTGAAACATGTTTTAAACCGTTGTTAACATGAGACTCCATTTCTGGCTCCACTTAACTTTGTTGTTTGGAGTACTTTTGCAGAAAAATTGGCCGACGTAGACGATGTGACATCACTGATATTTTTAGAGCAGCTTCAAAATGCAGTAGTTAAATACAGTATGTTTCAGTTTTCCGGACATCATTAGTAAATGTCAGGTTTTAGTCATTCACTGTCAGTCTGTCTTCTGTCAGAAAAAGTATTTCTTAAAAATGTAGAAGTTGAAGTGGATTTCTCTTAGAAAGGGTTTTAGCTGCAGCCTTAAATCTCAGTTATTCATCTATCTATTTATCTCTCTATCTCTCTATCTATCTCTCTATCTCCATCTATCTCCCCACCCCCCCCCAGCGCCTACTCCTTCCATGTGAGCGCAGACGGCCAGATGCAGCCGGTGCCCTTTCCCCCAGACGCCCTGCTTGGCCCCGGAATCCCTCGCCATGCCCGTCAGATCCACACCCTGAGCCACGGCGAGGTGGTATGCGCCGTCACCATCAGCACCTCGACGCGCCACGTCTACACCGGAGGCAAGGGCTGCGTCAAGGTGTGGGACATCAGCCAGCCTGGTAGCAAGAGCCCCATGGCCCAGCTGGACTGTCTGGTGAGATGTTAGGGAGGAGGGGGGGAGACACTTAGAGGGATGTTTGAAGGCTCATATTTAAAGTTTGTTGCCCATCCAGTGTCTAATAATGTTGCTTTACTACCAAAAGTGATGCTCTTGTTTATCCCCCACACATAAAAACACACTTTGGTTGATGAATCACCTTTGTGTTGTCCTAAAGCCAAATCCTCCAGCCTCTTTATGTATTGCTGTGATACTACTGTAGCAGCGCGCTTAACTTTGTGTCTTTGCATCTTCCTGTCATCAATTACGTAGTTCTACATCATATATTGCTGTGTATAAATGTTTATGTTTGTCGTTTTATTGTGTGAAAAACAGAACAGGGATAACTACATCCGCTCCTGCAAGCTGCTCTCCGACGGGCGAACCTTGATCGTCGGCGGGGAGGCCAGCACGCTGTCGATCTGGGATTTGGCCACGCCCACTCCTCGCATCAAGGCGGAGCTGACGTCATCTGCTCCCGCCTGCTACGCTCTGGCCATCTCCCCTGACAACAAGGTCTGCTTCTCCTGCTGCAGCGACGGCAACATCGTCGTCTGGGACCTTCACAACCAGACTCTGGTCAGGTAAGAGAGGGGAGGGAGGAGAGGGGACAGATTGCATCGTCTTCGCTAGTTTTAGTAGATGGAATCGGGAAAATGGCCAGATTCTATTCAAGTAGGCTAACAAGAAAGGAGGAGAGTAAGGAATGATGAAAAGGGAAGATAAGTTATGGAGTGGGAAATGAGAAGAGAGAGATGACCACACAGAGAGATGGGGCAAATTTCTGAAACTTCACAATCTGCCTCTGCCAATCTCAGTCATAAAGCAGAGAGAGGAGGTGAAAGCAAACATTGCTGAAAGGCAACCAAAGTATGGAGGCTGAACACTGCTTAGAGAAGGAGGACACAACCTGTGTGTGTCTGTGTGTTTTTTACAGGGAGGTTAAGATGCTGAGTGTTTGTTTTGTTTTCCGCTGTATTTGCCACCACCATCTTACACCTTAGGCTGTGCAGTGCTTTGCCAGCTAATACACATATCTGGGCATCTAGCTTAGGCTTTAAATGCTAAGATATGTGGCACTGGTCCATGTTATATACTTATCCCTTAACATTAACACTTTACTTTAAGTTCACCTGTTTGTCATTTATAAGCAGTACATAAACATTTTGGTAAAAAGTTTATAACACTATAATGTTGTTAGCTATAAACAGCTTTAAGGACATTTTAAGCATTTATTTAATGTACAGTATTTGTCACAGATTCTCCTGTGAAGACACATTTTATTATATATTACAACTTTATATTATAACTGTTTTACTATGTTTGCCATTCATCATCTGTTTATACAGCAGCTTCCACTTATGGGTGCCCACAGCAAATACGTTAATAAAAACTTAAAGCTGCACTACATTATGGTGTGTAATAATAAAACCCTATTATTAAATGTTTATATATTGCTTATGAATGCTAAAAATAGGGTCTTAAGGCAAACCGTTGCCAAATAAAGATTACATAATAAATCTACTTTTTTAAGTCACTGTAGTTTTGTGGTGGTGTGTTTCATGGAAAAATTAAGTTTTAAAAAAAAGTGATGACGTGTGATTCATTAGTAGCTACAGTATGTCAGGCGAGTAAGTCGAATTAAGAGTGTCATAATGTATTTAAATTAACTGAAATAAGCAGGCTCCTGGTAAGTAGGAAAAATGCATTAAAACATTATTTCACCACTTGTATGCTTATTGAAATGGCTGTCAGTAAAGTAAGTTGTAAGCAGGTAATAGTCACAGGGGTGAAACATGGAAAACCAACAGTGCAGTCCTTTTACTGAGTAAATATATGAGAAATAGGAAAAGAGAGAACTTGAGCAAATGAAAAAAAATTGGAAGATTTTGGAATGAGCAGAAATCAGAGAGGTATTATAATGGTGTGTGTGTCGTGGGTCTCCTCCCTGCAGGCAGTTCCAAGGCCACACAGACGGAGCGAGCTGCATCGACATCTCCAACGACGGCACCAAACTGTGGACGGGAGGGTTGGACAACACGGTCCGCTGCTGGGACCTACGAGAGGGACGGCAGCTCCAGCAACACGACTTCACCTCGCAGGTAAACACACACACACACACACACACATACACATATCACACACAAATATCACACTCGTTGCGGTCCAGACTAATAGACAGGCAGCTGATGATCAATAACGCATTACCGCTCTCATCTCTCCATTTATTTCTCTCCCTCATTTGATTCCTTGCCTCCCTCTCGCCATCTCCAGATCTTCTCTCTGGGCTACTGTCCGACAGGCGAGTGGTTGGCTGTGGGAATGGAGAGCAGTAACGTGGAAGTCCTGCACGTCTCCAAACCTGACAAGTACCAGCTGCACCTCCACGAGAGCTGCGTTCTTTCACTCAAGTTCGCCTACTGCGGTACGTACCTGCACACGCACACACAGACTAAGGAAGCAGAACAAATCTGCCACTCTCATTATTCAGAAACCATTTCTTCCTTTTCACCTCTCCTCTTTAAAAAAGCGCTTCCTCTCAGGCTTCTCCATATCTCACCTCTCCCTGAGGGTTTATCTGTTGATGGCTGTGTGTGTTTTGTCCTGTAGGTAAATGGTTCGTGAGCACAGGCAAAGATAACCTCCTGAATGCCTGGCGGACACCTTATGGATCCAGCATATTCCAGGTAGGGCATAAAACAGAGTTTTATGCACAGATCTCTGTCAAGAGTATTTTTGTTTAGGAAATAACTTGAAAATGGTGAATGAAAACAGTTCCAAGGCTTTTTTCATCATCTTGTTTGAATATTAAGTGTATTTTGGTACACAAGTAGATCACTATTGACTTGAATAACAGCCGACATGTGAGTGTCATTGTCGCTATTTGTACAAAAACATGATTCTTTGACTGTAGCTAATACGCCTTTCTCTCTGCCCCTCTGCTCAGTCTAAAGAGTCGTCGTCGGTGCTCAGCTGCGATATCTCCCCCGATGACCAGTTCATTGTCACTGGCTCCGGGGACAAGAAGGCCACAGTCTACGAAGTTATCTACTGAACTCTGATTGGCTGGGGGATGGGATGGGTGGGGGGATGGCGAATAATCAGGGGGCGGGGCCAAGGCTCCCTCCTGCACCAATGACTGTACAGAGCGTCGGTGGCATGGAAAAGAAGAGACATTCAAACTCCTACTTTGTTGTTTTGTTTACGTTTGTGAAAGAAATGCGAGAGAAAGATAAGCAAGGGGGCACAAAGTCACATCTCTGGAAAAAAAACAAACTTTGAACATTGTTTTTAATGCTCTGAGAACGCTGGTTAGTCTGTAGCTGCGCAGTTGTGGATTCCTCCAAAGAACTTATGTTTTTGTTCCTTTTTTTCCTGTTTTTTAACAAAATAAAACCTCTGTAGTGAACAAGAAATTAGCAAAAAAAAATATTTTTTTAGACTTTGAATTTTTCGCAGACAGTTGGACCGCATCGAGTGGAAAAAGACAGACGTGGGACTGAGGAAGTGGGGGAAGGGTGTGGGTGGGTGGGGGAGCTGGAAACTCTTCATGGGAAAAAAATCGGTGCATATTCCATGCTATGTAAAAAGCCTGGGTCAGCCTGGGTCAGCTTGGCCCGGTTTGGCTTGGTCCGGTCCAGCTCAGTCCAGAGCACATGGCTGCTCCCAAGGGGCAGCAGATGCGTGGCAGATGGCAGGATGGTGTGCTGTGAAGTTCCAGCTGCTTTTTTTCCCCCCGTCCTGGTTAAATTTCAGCAGCAACATGATTGTATCATCCCCAGCACACACATGACAGAACAGGGCTCGGTTTTCCCTGAAGTGTCTCGAGAGTTTCTCTTTGTTCCTTTTTTTTATTTGTCTTTTTTCTTTATAAAAGAACAAAGACTTATTTTGGGGAGACCAGGCTGGAAAAGAAAACCACGACCCCCGAGGACAGAAAACTGAAGTCTGTTCAAACAGCTCAAAACAGGTGGGCTACTCTCCAAGTTTCGGGGACGTGGTCTCTGCTACATCATCATCATCATTGTCCATAACACTCCACATTAAGGTTTTTTTTTTCTATTGTATTTGTTAGGGCACATATAGGCAGACAGGTATTTTCAGAACTGCATCATGAACCTTAAACCATGCTATATATGGACATGTAAATAAAGTTCTCTAAAGACAAACAAGGATTGTTATCTGTGACTTTGCTTTAAGAAAACTGATTGGAGTCTGGGGCAGTCTGTGATCTGCAGTGTAATCTGTGTGTTTTGTTGTTTTTTTTTTTTTTTTGTCTTTCATTAGCATCTTCTCTTGCAAAAAACAGATTGACATGTTTGCTTATGAGCTGATGCAGGTGTGAACAGTAGAAATGAAGTAGCTGAGAGAGAGAGAGAGAGTGTGTGTGAGTGTGTGTGTGTGTTACACACTACTGGCTGTCAAGAAGTGTTTTTCAACAGCAGAACCAAGTCAGGTTCTTGCCAGGTTTAACTTGGATGTTTAAAACTGTGGGGGGGCGGGGGAAATCAAAAGAAGCATTTGTTGAATATTTGTTTAAACCATAACAGCCAGAAAAGCTTGTGCTCACAGCGAGGTGCCAGGAAGCGTCTTAGAAATATTTAGATGAAAAATGAAGGATGTGAATGGTGAGTACACACTCTGCCTTCTCTCCCCTGTGATGGAAGCATTTCTCCCTCACTGAAAGAGCACAAAGCTTCTCTTCCAGTCAGCGTCTGCATCCTCACACATACGAGAAATTGTCTCGGGATTCAAACCTACAGCACGAGCACGTTCCCCCAGCTCCTCTGCGACTGGAGCTCTCGGTAAATAATGCAGCCGTACAGTTTGTTTTTGTGCTGAGCTGGCTCGTAGTGTGTTGAGACAAAGGTGATGTGCAGCACAGTAGGCTGAGGGATGGATTATTACAGCAATAATGCCCAAGAGGTAGTTCTTCAGTCAGTGATTGTGTGTAGCGTTGACTGGCCTGTCAAGACAAAAAGCTTTTACTGTGAGAGTAAAAGTGAGGAAAAAATGAGGCAAGCATTTATCTCCACAGTAAACGATCATTGGCATACAGGCGGATAATAAATGATTTACCTTCATTTGATTTCTTTTAATGGAAAATTGAAACCACAGTTTTGACCTTTGTCCTTTCTAAAATGCACAATAGTGCTGTTAATACCTATAATCACAGCACTGCTGTTAAACTGCTTCTAACTGGTTTGAACTGCCCTGAATAAAGAAACCAATCACTCACCTGCTCAGTGCTTTGCTTCACATAGCTCTGCTGAAACTACCCGCTGGATGAAGTAATTTTACTCCCCGATTAGCGCAAAGTATTCTTTTCTTAAAAATGTCATAGCAGGTTTGTGTCATTGGAACTTATTTATCACATAAGATGGGGCACAATTTCGACAGAGCAAAAATGTGCAGTGTATGGAAATTGCAGCTGCCAATTAAGCAACGCAGCCTTTGAAGATGTTTGGCATGCCTGTTTCCTGTAATTTAAATTTAGGCCCCGCGTCTCAGCATCTTTTTAAAATTCTACACATATGGAAATGTGTGTAAATGAGCTCCAGTATCTGTGCTTGATTTGATGTGCACAACTTATCTAAAGAGACTAGAAACTCCAGGAATCAAAAATCGAGTTGGGGCAGATGGAGCCCAGTATTTAATGATTTCTGCTTTGTATTGTCAGTGTGGAGCAGAAACAATGAATCACCAATTTGCCTTTTTGTTAGTGTGATGAGATGGACCATGTTCTGGGTGTGCTAAAAGTATTGTTCAATACTGGTGAAAGTCAAACTGCTGAGAGCTCTTGTAAAACTCCGTTTGTAAGTGTTCAGAAAGAATAATGGATGAAAAAGTTGTGGCTTTCAAATGGACAAAACTGCTTCTCAGTGTTTAGAGCAGTGGTTCTCAAACTGCAGGGAGGATGTGGATGATCAGGGGGGAAATATGGAGTGGAACCATAGACTGTATAAAAGAAGTGGATGAACATGATTTATATAGGGCAATAAAAATAACACTTTGCTGATGCTATCACGCTGACCTGAGTCATTTCTTTTATTTTAATCAAATTAAACTGGGCCTTTTTTATTTGTTGCACCCCCAATATTGTTAATGATAAGAATTAAGTCACTTTATGTGCAGTGGGTTTAGATAGTGGAGTATTCCTCTTTGGTTTTTTGGCCTTTTCCTTCAGTATTCCCCAGGGGGGGAAAAAGATGGACACAGTAGACACCTGAAAGGATGAACACAAGTCGGGTTTATTTTTCACATATAGCATTTCTTGTACAACACATAGGAAACGCATCAGGAGGGAAGAAGACACGGTGCATAAAAAAAAAAGCTCCTTGGATTTTTTTAAAGAAACTTAACATGGGCTTGTAAAACGGGAATTATTTTTTTTTACTGAACAGAGAAAGCACAGGCAAGGGGGGCATTACTGACAGAAGAGTATCAAATACAATGTCCCAAATATTCACGCTATACCACCTAATGCATAGCCATTATACAGCATCATTCTGAGTAGTATACAAGCCGCTTGTGTATGAGAATATCATTTAGGTGTGCCTGTGGCTGACAGGCAGAAAGGGAAAGAGGCAGGCATTAAACTGTACAGATGATCTCTGACTTCTTGCTGGTATATACAGTAGCCATTGTAGAAGTCCCTCATAATCCTTGTATCCTGCACTAGCGCTGCAGCGAGAAACCTGGACAAATCTTTATAAGGGTTTATACAATTGAACTAAATTGCATACTGTAATGTAAAAAGCATCCCTCTGTAAAACTGTGGCTTGTGAGACCCTTCACTGTACCTACTGAATTAAAATCAGATCTGTCTC
This sequence comes from Micropterus dolomieu, assembly GCF_021292245.1. Taxonomy (NCBI): domain Eukaryota; kingdom Metazoa; phylum Chordata; class Actinopteri; order Centrarchiformes; family Centrarchidae; genus Micropterus; species Micropterus dolomieu. The sequence continues at coordinate 19,308,981 of NC_060154.1, read as the reverse complement.
CTATCAGCAGAAGTGGAGCTTTAGTGCAACAAGCATGCAGTAAAAAGTGGAACCTCTTTGATGGCTAAATCTGTTTGGTCGTGTGGCAGCCGACGCCTGCAGTACACTGACTACGAACTCAGCAGACACAGTTTAGTTGCACATTAAGGACTGAAAACAGACTATAGTACATTTACTACCACTTTTGAAAAAAAAGGGGGGGGCAATAAAACAAAAACAACAAACAGAAGACAGAGGATCTTTTCTCCCAAACGGAGGTTATTTTTTTTTCTTTACATGGGACTGCTCATGTTGTACGCCCTCTGCCTGTCACCATCACCAAGGATAAAAATACACTGGTTCTTCAAGTAAAAAGTTAAAAGAATTAAAAATATTTTTCCCGCCTGTGTTCCACTTGATTTTGTTTGTCTCTGTGTGTGAGTGTGTCTCTCTGTTTGCTACCCCAAGTCTGAAACGCAATCATAGGCAACCCCAGTACATAAACATATCATTACATAAGACAAGCAATCACTATTCATAAAAATACAGAAATAAATGAGTAATAAAAGAAAAGCTTGAAATGTGCCTTTTTTTTAGTCTACACATTGCTGATGCATGTTCTATAGAAGCAGAGAGCTCTGATATACAGTTTGCCTGCCAGTTTGGATTATGATACAAGGAGGATTGAAAAGTTAAGAATCTGATTTAAATAAAGAGTTTGACATTTTGGGAAACCGGCATACTTGCTTTCTTGCTGAGATACAGATGAGAGGATTGATACCACTCTCCTATCTGTATAGTAAATATAAGGCTGCCCATTAGCTTTAGCTTAGCATAAAGACTGGAAACAAGGGGTTACAGCTAGCCTGGCTCTGTGCAAAGGCGGCAAAATACACCCGCCAGAAGCTCTGAAGAGGACAAAGTAACGAGATTCCCCCTGCTCTCAGTCATAATGCTAACCTGGGTTAGACGTAGATTACAGACAGGAGAGTGGTATCGATCTCCTCATCTAAATCTAGGCAAGAAAGCTAACAAGCATATTCCCAAAAAATGTCAAACTTTTCCTTAAGCATCTCAATTTATAGCAATCAATAGCTTAACAAAACAAGGTTTAGCCAGAGCACCTTGAACACTAGCACATCAGCAGGCGGGCAGAGATAGAGAAGGTGACTGATGTAATAATCCAGTTTGCAAATGAAAACAGGAACTAGTTGCATAAAATTTGAAAGGGGTTGGATTAGTCGCTGCTTAGTTGGCTGCTGATGATAGCATGATCGGGTGTAGTTAATTTGCCCTCTTGTCTGCCTTACAGTGAAGTTGGCATGCTGCTACTTCATCTAGCTGACAGTGCCTTTAATGAGAGTGAGTGCAGCGCCCAGTGTCAGGAGAACAATCCAGAGGAATTAGAGGGAACAGCTTGGCTGATGTTCTCTGTTTGTGTCTCTGGGCCCTGGGAGAATCCCATTGACTCCGCTGCTCATTAGACGCTGCCTTTGTCAGACCAAAATAAAATAGATATTAGGCAGTGAGACGGGGAGCGCTGCGATGAATGTTTAATTGGGTGCTCTGTGTGTGTTTCTGTCTTCCTACGATTACCTCAAGGGGGTGTATCTGTGTGTGTGTGTATTCTTGCCCGATGACGTGCGCCGTGTGTGTGTGTGTGTGTGTGTGTGTTTGAGAGCAAGTCCATGTTTCATGTCAGTGTATGTGGATATCTGAAGTGCCCCCCCTCCGTCTCGGAGCGTCATCGTTCCCCTGCTCCTGACACCTCTCGCTGGGGAGAGCGAGCTGCGGCGTCAGCCTCATTAAGGCTTCCACTGTCTGGCTAATGAATCGATTGTGTGGTATCAGTGCTCCTGGCTGGCGCTCCCATAGTGCCGCTCCGCGCCTCCTCTGGGGGCCTCCCTTCCACTGAGCTCTTAATCAGGAAACAGCCCTAATTACTCTCCCTCCCCCCTCCTCCCCTTTCTCCCTTTTATTACTTTTCTTCCTTCGCGCTTTCTCTCCTCCTTGTCTTTCCCTCCTTTGCTTCCTGACTTTATCTTTATGCTCCACCACCCTTTTCCTTTGTCCTTCTTATCTTGCTGCTTCCCTTACTGCCTCTCTCTCTCTCTGCTATCGTGCCTCATCCTAAAAGTGGATGGGGGAGGAGGAGGGAGGGGGCATTTGGGAGCTTCCACAGTAGCTTATATCACAGCAAAAAAGGGGAGAGAGGGTGATGTATTAGGAGTGAGGGTCAGGAGGACTGAGACAGGGGTGTTGCTGTTGCTGAAGTAATGAGGATCAGGAGCGGTTGGCAGGGCAACTGGTGCCCCCCCCCCCCCCCCCCCCCCCCCCCCCCCCCAAAAAA
>NC_060154.1:19286676-19306632 GCF_021292245.1 Micropterus dolomieu | reverse complement strand
CCCCCCTTCCCCGTCATCCAAAAAAAAAAACACCTCAAAATCTCCATCCTGTCTCTTCCCATCGCGTCCCGGCCCTCAGTACACCACCTCGTACACTGTGGCCTTCTTGTCCCCAGAGCCCGTCACTATGTACTTGTCGTCCGGGGAGACGTCACAGCTCAGCACGGACGAGGACTCCTTGGACTGGGAGTGGGCAAGGGACCCCGACACAAACCCAGGGGAGAGAGAGAGAGAGAGATCCGTGATGGTAGATTGATGGAGACAGATGGAGAAAAACAAACACAAAGAGAAAGATGTTAGAAAAGATGTGACTCATCACTTAATACTCAATCATACAAGACATATTTGCATTTCAAAACAGTCGGCAATTATTTCCAAACAGACAACCTCACTCTCGCTCCAGGATGCTGACTCATTCATCTGCTTCAGTGTGAGACACACTGCTCTCCTTCTCTTTTTTTCCCTCACTCTCTCTTTTTCCAGAGAGATGCAGCCTCATTAACTTCAGGTTTAAGCGTCACTTGCAGCACAAGTCTGACGGTCTGCATGAACTGGCAAAACGTACAATCTTCTTTTTTCTCTCCTCTCCGTCTGAAAGCCAGGCACCTGGCTTTATGATCTAAAGCTCCCTCTACTCCCCCTCCTCCTCCCACTGCTCCATCATCATTTATCTTCCTTCCTTTCTTCCCAGACACCCCCCCCATTCGCTCTGTCCCCGACTCTCATGTCGACTCCTCCTCTCTAAACTCTTCTCCTCTCCTCCCCTCCCCTCTCTCCCTCCCTGCTACAGGCACAGCAGGGCTGTCAATCACAAAGCCACCGACAAGAGGCTATTTCACACAGGATCCCTCATACTATACCAAGAGAGCAGTGGGGGGGGGGGGGTGATGAGTTTGGAAGGGGTTAGCGCCAGGGATGGAGTGGGAAAGAGAGATAAAAATAACACACACACAAAAAAACCCCCAAAGGAACACACAGGAAAACTTGTCCTGATACATCCTCTTGCATTACGATGTTTACGCTGTGATTTTCTTGGTGTCTATGATTCTTCTTCTATTGTTTGCCTTTTGAATATTCCATTCGTTTATTTTCTAGTTTGTTAGTAATGTCAGACAATCAATGTCTGCATCTTGATAAAGGTCGGTGGCCTGTGTAAACACCAGGGACAACGATGGAAATAAATCCACTTTGTTGTTCTATCCCTGACAACTCCTGCGGTGCCGTATCTTTATCAATATCGTAATATGTTTTCATTAAACCAAACCAAGTTACAAACAGCCAGGACCATCAGGATCAGCATCAACTTAGCACAAAGAAATCTGACCTAATCTAATTATACATAACCAAAAAAAATAGGAGTACTTGATATTGAGCAGAAATCAGTTGCTTGGCCGCTAAACACATCTTTATAATAAGATAAGATAAGATAAGATAAAAAAAACCTTTATATGTCCCACAGTGGGGAAATTGCGGTTTGCAACAGCAAAGACAAGAGCAGAGATGATAAGTGTACAAAGTAGCATAAACAAGTGTCAGACAAGAAAGTACCATTCTTACAGTAAATAAATAAAAAAAACAAAGTTACTGTACATTAAATAAGACTAAAGGACTATGCCTCATACAGTACAGTCTCCTGCGGCATAAATAAATACTGGTAGTATAAAAGTGTTGTAGAAGGGCAATGCACATAAGTCAGATATAGTAACACCCTGTCTGACAACTAGAGTCGACAAAAAAGACGAGGTGCATGTTTTTTAGTGAACACAGCCTGGCTGGAGTTTCTCTACCTCACCAAATGCACCCAATATACTGATTTGAGAGAACAACATGTACACATTACTTTGAGAAATGATCAGAAGCTCTTTTGGCTTCAAAATATGCAAGAGAAAACCCTTGAAAGCACTCCTTTGTTTGACTGTGTTCTTTTAATCTATTCGTAGTATTTACACTGTTTAGGGAATTTGTTTTCTTGTTGTTATTTATTTATCTATTTCTTTCATATATATTGTACTGTAACCACTAATATGCAATTAGGCTTTTGCAATAATGTAATATTAACATCCATGCCAATAAAGCACATTTGATTAGACCAACCATAGGGTAGGTAAGAATGTGAACAGGTGAAGGAAAAAGAAAAAGACAAATATAGAAGGGAAGATGGGAAGGACAGGGATAAAGCAAAAGACAAGGGCAGATAAAAAAAATGTGAGGGTAGAGGTACAGACAGATTAGGAAAGAAAGATAAAAATTGAACAAGCATAGAGAGGGAGAAAGGGCAACAATAAACACAGACAAGGAGAGAGAGGAGGAGAAAAAATAGGTGTAGACAGAACAAGAGAGGAACAGGGGGTTAAAGAGGAGCAAGGAGATAGAAACTGGAGAGGACAGTGACAAACAGGAGAGGAGGAAGAGGGGAGAGAGAGAGAGAGAGAGAGAGAGAGAGAGAGAGCAGCTCTGTATTACACAGTGACAGGAGGGAGCTGTTAGTCAGGAGAAACGTTTGGCATTTGGATAACAAAGAAGATAGCCAGCATTCTCCTTCTCCAGTCCACAGAGAGAGACAGGAGCCGCCAACCCTGCTGCCCACTGTAGCTTACAGAAAAATGACAGCCCCCCCCACACACACACACACACACACACACCTCAGCTTAAATATACATTCATCTCCCCTTACTAGTTTCATACACACTGAGATAAACTGGCTCAGCTAAAAAATTTTGCATCCCTGCATATTCATGTTTTACTATTTCCTCACGGAGTGATTGAACATGATGGAATTATTACATTTGTTCTGTGTATGCGTGTGTGTGTGTGTGTTTGGCAGTCTGCACTCTCTGATAAACCTCCGCAAGTTACTATGGATCAACAAACCTGGAATTTAAAAAAAAAAATGTTTATCGTTCGCTTCCTCCCTCCGAACCCCCTCATCTTTTTTTCTCTTCTGCCTCTAGGGCTCAATGTGTGTGCATGAGTGGTATGTGTATGTGTGTGTGTGTGTGTGTGTGTGTGTGTGTGTGTGTGTGTGTGTGTGGTGCAGGGACAGGAAGCAGAGATAGCTTCAACAGCATTATCCACACTGACAAACAGATGACTCTGCAGCCCCAAATACAGACACACATGCAGACGCATATACAGTGTATTTATATATAGGCTCAATTATATATAGTATATCCCCAGAGCCTAAACATTCTCAGAGCACTGCACTTGTCTCTTACCTGGAAAATACTTGCTCCATATGGTGTCCTCCATGCATTCAACAGATTGTCTTTTCCTGTGCTCACGAACCACTTGCCTGAAATAATAACACAGACACACACACAGCAATACTACAGGTTAAACAAAAGAAATGGGATGATGAAGGCACAAAATACTGTGTCCAAATATTTTAGAAACATTTAGGAATCAATCCAAAATATTAAGAGAGTGTGTGTGTGTGTGTGTGTGTGTGTGTGTGTGTGTGTGCGTGCGTGTGTGTGTGTGTGTACGCACCGCAGTAGGCGAACTTAAGAGAAAGAACACAGCTCTCGTGGAGGTGCAGCTGGTACTTGTCAGGTTTGGAGACGTGCAGGACTTCCACGTTACTGCTCTCCATTCCCACAGCCAACCACTCGCCTGTCGGACAGTAGCCCAGAGAGAAGATCTGGAGATGGCGAGAGGGAGGCAAGGAATCAAAGGAAGGTAGAAAGTGAAGCAGAGAGAGAAAAACACGGAGGGATAGGAGGAGGGGAGGACAGAAGATAAATGGGAGGGCAGCGAGGAAGCAGAAATGAAAACAAAAAGGGGGAACGGGTAGAAGATGTGAGGGAATGCGGGATGGGGGAAGAAAGAAGATATGGTTGATGAAAGGAAGAGAATAATGGAAGGAAGCGGGGAGGACAGATGAAAGAATTAAGTAGGAATGAGGGGATGATGTATATCAGGGAAAAGAGAAAGATGATGAGTGAGAACAGAAAAGAGGAAAGATAGTTTTTGAAAAGGGAAAGAGAGGAATGACGTAAATAGAGGTAAATATAGAGCGAATGAATACATTGGGAAAGAAAGAGAGAGAACAGTAAGAGAGAGAGGGAGAGTGGTAGATAGAGAGAGACGGCTAGCGAGAGAAAGTCATTACGTGGTGGATCGAAACTCATCTGACAACAGTGGTCAACTCTAGGTCTGTTGTGACAGTGGATAGTGAATGAGAGTGCGTGTGTGTTTGCGTGTGAGGGCACATGTAAGGTGAAATCACATTGGTGTTTGTGGATGTGTTGTTGCTGGTGTGTATCGGTGTAAATAGGGCACAGTGTGTGTTCGTGTAACTAAAAGAATTCATGTGCATTTATGCCCATGCTGTTTATTTTGTGTGTGTTTGTGTGTGTGTGTGTGTGTTAGATGATGTCTTGTGTTCAAAGTATGTGGGCGTGTGCACGTGCTTATATCTTCATTTTTGTGCATGAGCATTATTACCTGCGAGGTGAAGTCGTGTTGCTGGAGCTGCCGTCCCTCCCGGAGGTCCCAGCAGCGGACCGTGTTGTCCAGCCCTCCCGTCCACAGTTTGGTGCCGTCGTTGGAGATGTCGATGCAGCTCGCTCCGTCTGTGTGGCCCTGGAACTGCCTGCGGGGAGGAGACCCACGAGAGCCTCAGACATGGACACACACGAATACATGCACAAACCCACTCTACAGACTCTGCATCCTGTGTGTTTCTTTTCTCCCGGAGGTGTCAGACCAAATATATTCTAATCCTTTCCTCCCTGTGGCGCCTGCTGACCCCCACCCCCCAACCCACACCTGATTCTCCTCCCCACCCGTTCTCTTTTCCTCACCACATTCTTCCCTTCCCATCTCCCTCAATTCAGCCAGAATCTGGCTGTTTGATCCCACCCATATCCCCTGTGGCTAGTTCATCCCCCGTCTCCTTACCTGACTACAGGGTTAGGGGAGGATTTTTCCTCCCTCCCTCTTTTGTCTTCCATATTTTAGCTCTCTTTTTTTTCTTCTTAAGAAGTAGTTGAAATGTTTCCACATCCTCCAGCTTTTCTCTCCCTCACCTCCCGCCCTCTCCCCCCTGTGCTCTCTCCCGACTATAATCTATTTGTGGAGGTAAGGCACCAAATGTTTTTGTTCTTTTTCTCCTTCCACAGTCCTCTCCTCCCTCCCCTCTCTTACCTGACCAGAGTCTGGTTGTGAAGGTCCCAGACTACGATGTTGCCGTCGCTGCAGCAGGAGAAGCAGACCTTGTTGTCAGGGGAGATGGCCAGAGCGTAGCAAGCGGGAGCAGATGATGTCAGCTCCGCCTTGATGCGAGGAGTGGGCGTGGCCAAATCCCAGATCGACAGCGTGCTGGCCTCCCCGCCGACGATCAAGGTTCGCCCGTCGGGGAGGATTTTACAGGAGCGGATGTAGTTATCCCTGTTCTGATTGGACAAGTTTTAATAAAAAGTTAGGTCGTGGATCAAGGCGATGTGACAGATGGTAGCATGACTGGGAACATTCAGGAAATTAATGTGGAAATTTTTATGATGTCAGTTATCAAAATTGAGGTGCAAAGATGACATAGCTGATAAAAACAAATCAGCTCAAGGAACAAACTTTACATGCACTTGTTTGTTTGCATAGCCTGATGTACAATCTCTGAACTGAGACTTTCTATTCAATGTGCCAGTCATGGTTTCTAGTCCAAACAGCAACTTTAAATGCGAGATATGAATGCAGATACATTTTCAAAAAGCTAATAAAAAGCACATCTCTAGAGTTCACGAGGATGGTTTACCGCTCGCGGATACTGTTCTGTGTGCTTATTTCATGTGCATGCGCCTGGCTTTTATGTGTGTGCGTTTTGTAACTATTTAAATGCCATACATGCGAACCAAAGCCCGTTCAAACATTCAACAATCAATACAACTCAGACTACAAATGAACTACAAATGGAAACCAGAATACTTCAGAACCCAAACACTATTTTTAACGCTTGTGTGTGTATTCCTGTTTGACTTTGTCCCTCATGTCTCACCAGACAGTCCAGCTGGGCCATGGGGCTCTTGCTACCAGGCTGGCTGATGTCCCACACCTTGACGCAGCCCTTGCCTCCGGTGTAGACGTGGCGTGTCGAGGTGCTGATGGTGACGGCGCACACCACCTCTCCGTGGCTGAGGCTGTGAATTTGACGGGCGTGGCGAGGGATTCCCGGGCCCAGCAGGGCGTCAGGGGGAAAGGGCACCGGCTGCATCTGGCCGTCTGCGCTCACATGGAACGAGTAGGCGCTGGATGCGATCTAGAAAGAGAAAGAAGGGAACAGAAATAAATCAATACATCAAAAATGAACATCTATGGCTGAAAATAAAGAGTTTGTAATAGTAGGCACTGCAAAGTGGGTTGAAGGACTGGAGAAATGGGCAAAAAATAGACAACATGAGCAAGTGAAAAGCAGAGGAGCTACAGGTAAATCTACATAATACACAACTACCACAGAGAAGACAGTGTGCAGGAACTCCTGTAATATTTGCCCATATTCTGGTAATTACCTGGCCCAGTGTAGCTGTAGGCGGGAATGCATAATGGCAAATTGTGTTACAGGGCAGAGTCAGCGTGGCATTGCTAATGGTCGATCAATACCATAGCGGTTGGAAGGCAATTTTATGATTTCAAATTAGCACTGCAAGAATGAATTGCTACTCTGCAACAAATGACAAAAACAACACAATTCCTCAGTCAGCAAAGCCGAATGGACTGTGCATAAGTGTTCCGGAGGAGGTGATCTGGAGGCTTCTGTACAGTGATCAGGGCTTTCAGGTGTCGGACAGGGTTAAATGTGCATATGTGCAATTATCTGCATCTAATTATTTTCTTAGCCTAACATGATTATCCTGCTCAGCTTTCACATATTTCTTTTTTTTAATCACTATTGACAGAAAATAAAATAAACTGTTCTATGTCACTGGGGAATATACTGCAAGTATCCTTGCTGAATATGTACACACTAAAGGTATCAAAAGGCTTTAAGTGTGTTTACCAAATGCAGATATCCAAATTTCTTTCCAAAATTTTATATTGACAGTGCAACATTTACAAACCAACTATGTATCAGATGTATTGAGATTTACACGCGTAACAAGAAAACAAACTCACGGCTTGCCGCCGGAGGAACCAGGCAGAGAGGAGGAGAGCCCTGGGGCCCTCAGGTGAGACCGAGAGTCGTACGCCACCTGGTGGGTACAAAAGAGCCGACAAACAATTAAAAACTTGAACAGGGCTAACTTAAAAAATGCACCAGATTATTTCTAGATAACGTTAAACATTTAACATTAAAACAAGTAGGAAGTATAGACCAAAGCAGAAATAAAACAATGACCATAATCTAACAAAAGTCTGCACTCTGAAAACTCTAGTATGCTGAGACTAATATGTCATGTTGTGAGCATACCGCCTTTCCCCAGACAGATGACACAGTGGTGAACAGGGCACTGCAAAGAACATCCTGCCTCAAGGCTGAGTTATGTTGAAGTCTTGTGGGAGCGGAGGCTACAGACTGCAGCTACATTAGCAGTCGCCACACAGTTGACATGCACAGCAACAAAAATGTCACTACATGTCGAAGATACGTGGGCTACAGGAGACAGTAAAAACTTTAATTGGACTGCTTGGGCTACTTTCTGACTCTGGACGTGTCTACTGATACTGAAGACAACATGGAGCATGTTAAGAAAGGGTTAAACCTTTTTTCAGTAGTACTACAAAGGTTAGCATTTTGTGATCCAGATAAGCCATTTCAATTGCAAAACGTCTCCTCTGTATGAGTGAATCAAAGTGAATTAGAGAATGTAAACATGAACACATTCATCTAATTTTTAACAGCGCTATGACAGTCAGAGGGTTAGATCTGATGCTGAACTATAAATCAAACCTTGATGGAGAAGAAGAATTTGGCCTTTACTCACCATGGGGCTTCGGGAATAGGCGTTGGCTGCTGCGCTGATTTGTGGGGAAAGAGTTAGAGCCCCTCCGAAACCTCCTGGGCTGGCCAGTTCCCCATTCAGTCCTGCGTGGGACACCACGCCAAAATGAGCCGGGTATGAACCGGGGGGCACAGACATGGGACTGCGGAGAGCTGGGGAGGGAGCGAAAGACGAAGGAGGGATTGAAGGATGGAAATAAAAAGGGGAAACAATACATAGTACACAAGCATAAACACAGTCACACGGGGGCTGAGAATAGACGTGTTTTTCTTTCATCAAAATGATTAGTTTGTACACCAACAGAGTTTCAGACCAGGGAGCTGTCAAGTAGTCTTCACTGCTGGCTACTGCTGAAGCAGATAGCGACTAAGAGCTTTGCTCAAGAGCACAATGTTAATGGGGGAATCTCACTTTTTTCCTTATGGTTTTGACTATTCAATACGACAGTCCTATAGGCACACTTTTTTGTTTAACTTTGTGCTGATCATATCAAGAGATTTGGCTCAAAACAGTAAAATGTCACTGCATGACAAGGCAACAGCATTAACAAATGAGGAAATGGAAAAACAAAGGGACAAGACGATACATGGCATGAAGGGCAGAGATAGAATGGGTGCAAATCCCATCCAGGTCTTGAGGGTGTAATTCAAGGAGCTATTTGGTCCAGCTACTTTGGTTTACTTAAAAATATATATATAAGTTCTAGTTAAGCAGCTAAATTAGGAAGTAAATGTAAAGAAATATAATTCCACTAAGTCACGAGTTATGTAATCACATAATCACACAATTTTAGGTTGGCTCTTTCTGAGTAACTTATTGATTATAAAAGTACAGCCATAAATGTATGTCCAGGAGTAATATTGATAGCCTGTTATATGTATTAGCAAGCTCTTTTTATCAACAGTTACAATATCAAAACACATGTTTTAGTGAAAAAAATTTTCAAGCTTGTTTAGAGAGTCAGGAGAGTCTCACCAAGAGGGTCTGCACTGGACGCTGCTTTGCTGACCAGACGAAGGCAGGAGGTGCTGGGACCAGGGGCTCCTGGGGCTCCTGGTGCTCCAGGGGTAAGGGCCTCACGGTGGGACGGTGATGGGCTGCCAGACTTGGACAACGGAGACAGGGACTTATCCATCTGTGGAGAAGTCAAACCAGAAATATCCCAAATAAAACACGTCATGGGACCTGTAACACTTAAGACCTCCTTTATTAAACACTGCTGTCAGTTTTGAACTAATCTTAATGAAAAGAGAAGAAATTGTCACGGTGGTACTGGCAAAGCTACTTTAACAGATAACTAGCAACAAGATATCCGTGTAGCTTCTCAACATAGTATAAAAGGAAAAGGATTAGTTACAGTGCAATAGTTACGGTTTGTACGTTTTAAGTGTTTTTATTGCCAAAGCAAAACATCATATATGATAGCATTACATGAACATGTATCAGGAATGGACAATCTAAGGGCACAGCGCAGCAACATATTAGCATAATGGAAAGCAGACAGATGCCTCGCAGTCAGCAGAGTGCAGCAACTCCCTAAGAGTATCTTACTTGTGCAGGGTCCTTGGCCTTCCCTGGGGTAGGGCTGCGGGGGTTTGGGGTGGAAGGGGCGTCTCCAGTGCTTGAGGAGCCCGGGAGCTCCTTCCTTAGTGTAGGAGCCCGGTCTAACCCATTCCCGTGGGGAGAGTGAGGAGGGCTGCCAGCAGGAGAGTTAGGCTCCTGAATGACCAAGACAAGAAAAAAAATGATCTTCTAGTGTAAACCAGTGCTTCTTTTCAGTCTCCGAGCGTCCCGCTATGCTTCAACTACTTTGCTGTTACATTTCAGTCTTGCCCTGAAGTCCATTTTACTGCATTTCATCTCTATTACATTTTCTTGTTCTTATAGCAGTATTTAATTATTTTTAGTGACATTTTTGATGACAAGCAGTTGTACTACAGTGTTGTTGCACTGCACTTCCTATACGTTGCCACCTATAGAACGTCCACAAGAATGTAAAGCTGTTCAGACAGACACTGGTTCTGCCTGAGATGCCAAAATGCAATGTGACATCACTGTGGTGGCCAATCAAATGCTGCTACCTTGCAATTAAAAGATGAAATTATTGTCACCATGACAACTTTCAACTGCATAGTCCTTCCTGGTAAGGTTACAAACCACTGTGCAGTGTTTTTGGTGACTGATAAGTCTTCAAAGTTATGGGTCTTTTACCCCAACTGGAATTCCTGGATCATATAGTCTTCAAACCACTTTCTGTCTAGAATATTTGTGTTGTATTTTAGCCACAGTGGGCACATCCCTGTTCACGATAACTACCCTATTGTTTCTTTATTTAGTTTAAACCAAAACAACTGCGAGAAACACAAACCTGTCTCTTCTGTGTGCCTGCATGTGTAAAAGCTTCCAAGTGAAATGTTGCAGATTCTTACTTAATGGATACAACATAATCTCTAGTGTCACCGTCTGTATTGTGATTTGTAAAGGGACTCAGAGCTCAGGGGACATTACAAGAAACAGTAGAAGTTGTCACTGTTGCTGGTACACTAGTGTATGGACCTGGAGATAATGTTGCTGTTACAGCTGCTTTCATCACTGGAGCCAGTGTTGAGCCAGCGCTGCCTCCCCCAGAGCAGAGTGCTGGAGTAAGCACTTCTCACTGGGTCAACGTGATCAGGCACAGACATTTTAGTGCTTACACACACACACACACACACACACACACACACACACACACACGGGCAAGCACGCACACACAAGATCATCCACTCAAGCAACCACACACATTAGACATTTACATGGTGTGTACGCACTCATACACAAATACAAATGCATACACACACTCACAGGATTGCATGTTTGGTCAAACACATGCTTGTGGATTTGCTTTAAAACGCACACAGACACACCATTAACCAGAGAATGCCCCTCCCTTTTTCTGCTATTACCCACATTTGTCACTTTTTTTTCTTTCAGCTTTTGTACCAGTTTCTAAATCACACAAGAGACCGGTTCCGCTTTTGTGTGGAATATCAAAATACAGAGGGCTTAGATAAAACATATTTTGGTACACTGCGTGAAGTATTTAAAGAACTAAAATATTCCAGGGGCATAAACGGCTTTGCATATATTAAATGAACCAGACTGCAGTTATCTAATGAGAGAAGGGAGGAGAAAAGGGGGAGATGCAGTGGAGTGAGATGAGTGGGAAAGAACGAGTGAAAAGGAAAGAGACAGTGGAGGGATGTTAAAACAGAAGCTTCAAGAGGTTGGAAAGAGAACAACAATGTATACAGAAGAGGTAGATGAGAAGAGATAGGTAGGACCAAGAATATGTGTGTTTGTGTGTGTGTGGACAGACATGGTTCACAAGAAGGGAACACAAGCAGCGGCGGCTGATAATGAGCTTACATAGGAGCTCTTCCTATTTACAAGGAAACTGAAGCAGAAAGCTGAACTAGCTACATACCTGCTGACTTGTTTCACATTTCACAGATCCACACACACACGCACACACACACACACACACACACAACAATCTAGGAAGCAAAACAAGAGCTAAAATACAATGTGTTTGTATAGAAATGCTCACTTGATTTCTGTCAGAAAATTAGCATAGACTGCAGGTATTTTGATAATTGATTTTTTTAAGTAATTTTTCGAGCAAAATGCCAAAAAATCACTTGTTTCAGCTTCTCAAATGTGAAAAATTTGCAACTTTTCTTTCTCTTCGATAATATGAAAATGAATATCTCTATCATTTTACAGACCAAAGGAGTAATCTATTAATCCGAAAAATAAATTATTGGTAAAATATTCAATAATGGAAATAATTGTTAAGTTCAGCCCTGTCAGAGTGTAACATTTGGAGGGTATGAACTAAATTAATAATCACTGCCTGCAAACTAACTAAAACCAATAATCAATTGTCAATTAATGATTTTTTAGTCTATTAAGTCATTCAGTGCAGTAACACTATGCTTATTCTTCAGGGAATTACCCAATTATGTGTACTTGTGTCTCTCTCTAAAACACAGCCCTGTGAATAGTGTCTAGGGACACATTTTTCTTATTCAAGAAATTCTACTCAATACTAAAATTTAACATCAAACTAAATGAGCAGAAAATAAAACTGACCTTCTCTGAAAAAGCAAAACAATAAAAATGAGCCATGACAAAAAAGCGCAAATTTCTTTCAAAAAATACCAAGGACACTAGAGCGACACACTGATTTTGTCAGGTAAAATCAAAATCAAATTATTTCAAAACACACGCACACATACAACCAGATCTGATTGATAAATTGAACCATCGACAGTCAGACAGACAGGGTTATGTAGAGGGTGGTTCCAAGCTGTGGCAAGTACTGTATCTATATATCCATAGTTATCCCCGCATAACACCGGGTCTTCCAACGTTGGATTAATGCTTTATTCATGTGTAACAGTTTCAGAGAGACTCTGTCAGATGAAGGCTGCTTGTAACTTGTGGCTTTGTAAGGAAATCAAAGATATTTTTTGTAACAGGAATGCGCAGCTCTTGCACAAGGACGAAGCTGTGAGCAGGTGTGTGGGAGAGAGAGTGTACTGTGAGTTCTGTGTGAGTGAGATATTTTCCACAGTGGAGAGATGGAAAATTGTGAGTAAACATTGGTACTGAAGGTGGAATATTTTAAGAGAAGAAACTATTAACTATTTTGTAGTGGGGAAATTTCTTTCTGTGAAATGTATGACTTTGTATGCGATTGTAGTCGCCAGTGTGTGTAGTGTAAGTTTCTGGGAGATTAGCCCATTAATAACCTTTGCCATTAAGCACTGATTAGACAGAAAGTGACTCACATGTCCCTGATGGATAGCTTTTTATATTGCCATACTTTGACTTGTTGACTGATAATAGGCAATCAGGATTACCACAGACTCAGACTGAACTCTTACTAATAAGAAACCACTAGTGTTTTTTATTTTATCTCATTATAGATTTATAGATTTTGAACAATCAAGTTTCAATTGTTTTTTGGAAATACTGCTTAGGAATTGACGAAAACATCCCTTAGTTAAATTTTCATCTTTGAGGCAAACTTTGCTAATCTCCTATACAAACTGCCAAGCTTGGCCACTAATTATTTTGTATAACTTACCAATTAGCTTTAGAGTGGAGTTCCTTATTTACACATCAAGCAGACGGTAAGCAACATTAGCTTTAATTTTGAGTCATGTTTCTGGCCACTTTGCAACCAAAAGCCCAATATTTACTCTCTTTTCAGCTCTGTTTTGGTCTTCAAAGTCGCTAACTTAGTCTGTCTGCCATTTGGTGCTGAGCAGGTAGTATACAGTAGGTTCACTTGAATGTTTTCAATGAAAACAGCTGCCTGCTGAGCTGAAAAAGAGGTTGATACAAACAGTGAGAGTGAACCAAAACAGCCAAGTTGTGGGCTGAAAAAAAAAAAAAGAGCTGAAAGTTGCTAAAAGTCAGGTTACAATTCACTGTGGGTTCATCACTACAAGTGAACCCTTTCATGCAAGAAGTCATGTGATCCATTATTAATATAAAAATATTAGATACTTTAAGTAGGACATCAAAAATAATAAATAAATAATAAATACAGATAGGCAACTTACTTCATTAGAGACATCCACTACCAGATTGTCTTCACTTTTGTCTCCATCACTGTCCTGAGGAGCAAAGAACAAATGTAAAATATATTCTCCAAGACAAGATAGCTGTTTTTTCTCTCTATTACCCACACAGATATATATTATACTGTATGTGTACTAGGGCTGAACAATCTAAAAAAAAAAAATCTAATTGCAACTGATTTGCAATACTAGGGTTAATGATAATTTTTATCATTATTCTCATTTTTATTGAAAAACATTTTATAATGAATTATGGTGTGATTTTTGCAAGGATCTGTAAGTCTCTAGAATATGATGTGTAGGCCAGGACATCTCTGCAGAACGACAATTTTTAATTAAAATTTTGCATTTTGACACACATCAGACATCTAACAAATATTGTGCATGGCCATATTACAATTTCGAAACTTTGATCAATTGCTCAGCCCTAATGTGTACATAGGGCTGGGCAATTAAGTGAGATAATTTTCCTCAATAACAATATAACAGATGTTCAATAAATGTTTTTGTTGAGGAACAGGGACTGTAAACGGTTTTACTTAATTTTACTCATGCATATTTGTTGAAAAAAGAGTTTATAATTGTTTTGAATGTGCTACCTCAGATTGGTTAGGTGATCCACTGTTTGGCAAGTATTGTGATGTTCTAACCACAAAGATTAGGTTAAAACTAATTAACCACTCAGGAGCAAAAATCAGCCTTTAAACGTGAAATAAATAATGATTTGACATTTATAGTGATAATTATCGATATTGAATGATTAGAATTTTTTTATCGTGATAACCTTTTTGGCCATATTACCCAGCCCTAATGTGTGCATAGAGAACTTTATTAATAAAGCTGGAAACACACACAAGTCCACACACAGATCGATATCACTGGCTGTCCACCATGCAACATTTAACACAGAGATACTATATACCATACATTCGCACTGAACAGCTCCCTCATACAAACACAATTTCGATTTCTCGCTCACTCGCTCGCTCACACACATACACACACTATTGCTCTTTCTCCATCCATGGCACATTTTCGCTCTTTGTCTAGCCATCTCTCTCTCTCTCTCTCTCTCTCTCTCTCTCTCTTTCCCTTTTTCTGGGGTGAGAACGATGGCACTTAGTCACCATGGCAACAGCGCTTTGATGTGATCATGGCCTGATATTCCTATTGACATCAGTGTGGTGTGACATCAGTACCTAATTATACATAGCCAAAACAGGGCTATGTCTACAGTCTATTCCTAGAGCAAAAATAGAGAAACAGACAGCGAGAGAGACTCAGGGAGTGAGAGGAATGGAAAGAGAAAAGGACAAAAAGTAAAACAGTAAAAGGAGAAAGAGGGAGAAAATTAGAGATGAGAGATGGAATAAAAATGAAAAGAAAACAGGAAGAAGATGGAGAGGGAAAGAGTGAGAGGGAAAAGCAAAGGAACTCAAAGATGGTGATAAAGAGACAGAGATATAGAAGAGCAAAAGGCAAACGGAGAGAAATGGAAGCCGTAATGCGGCTCGACGGACGGAAAAAGATTCAGAAAGTGGAAACTATCTGTCCTTGTTCTCGCTCTGAACTAATGGGAAGATTTGGACTGTTGTTGTTGATGCCAAACTGATTTCGCTGGAGGCCATCTTGCACAGACAGTCTCCTAGTGTCAATCAATCCTCCAGACTGCAAACACACAGCTATCTAATTCTTTACAGCTATCTGCCTTGGCTGTCTCTCTTCTGGCATTACATCGCCTATGGCTCCCTGCTCTTCCCCATTGGATTCATCCAAACTCAACACAACTCTAATTGGCCACGGGCCCCCTAACCCCTGTGTGGCCTATAATGTCATGGGCAATGTCATACATACACACACACACAACAACAAAAAATAATTTTATTTATTTCTTCTTTTATCATTTTTATGTTTATTTTTCTTGTTGTATCCTATGTGTGCTGCTGCAAATACTCAGTTTCCTTCCAGGCATCAAACCTCTACTTATCTCATCATATAAAGACAAGGACACACACAAACACGTACATAGGAGTGTGGCGCAAGTGGCTCTTTGTCATCACAGCGCCTCCTCTTTGCCTCAGCTCCTCCCTGCGAGGAGGAGTAGCCTCCTGACGGGCCCTGGCGCTCCTCAGTTGGCTGACTGTCTGTTGATGACACTGACTTACTCTGGAGAAAGACAAGGACACAAATACAAGCATGAACACATAAACACGTACTAATACTACTCCAGTAAAGGCAGGTGATGAAAGCCAAAGTGAAGACATCGAGAGACACATTGAACAAACACATAAAACACACCCACATCCGCCAATGTACAGGTTATGATGTGAAGAGATATGCACACACAATCACTGTATACATAAACTCAGGTAAACTCAGTACGACAAACCTGACCAGAAAGCCCCATAAAAACACATATGATGACATTACACACACACACACACACACAACAAGAACAGCAGATGTAAGCACAGGTTAAGGCGTAGCCATAGAAGCACACAAGACAGCCTATAAAGCTAATTAGTGCTCTCCCCTCGACACACCAGTCCTCATGTAAAATATGACTCTCATTATTGGGCAATAAAGCAGTGCAGGCATATTTACAATACAGCCAGGCCTAGTGCTCAGCACTGAGAAAAGCAGATCAAAGCATTGTGCTGTTTTTGCATCGAGGCAGGGGCCAGAGGTTCGGTGAGGGCCACTTGTCATTCTCTGTCCCTCTGTGGGGAGGACAAGAACAGTGAGGGTTTAACACACCAGTGAGTCACACAGGAAGGAGCCCACGGGGCCGACAGGAAGGAGCGCTGGACAGAGGAGAGGAGAAACCACACAATGGACCTCAGTGCGGCTCAACAAACTTCCCTCTCTTCTTTCTTCATCTCCTCCTCCTCCGCCTTCTTCCCTCTTCTCCTGACTTCCTCTCGATGTCCCTTTTCCCCCCTCCATTTAAAATTCCAACATCTTTTTTTTTTTTACTGGCTCCCTGACAAATGCCAATTGATCTTCCTCCCCTCCCCTCCCAAATGTCTTAATGCTTGGCTAAGTTCAGCACAAACCTCAAGTCATGAGAGAAATATTTTCCTGGTGCTTAACAATCAGCATTGTGTTTAGCAATTAAATTATGCTAAGGGTTTCATTGCGATAGCGAGAGAGGGGGGAGGGAAAGTTAAGTCAGTAGCGCTCTTAAATCATTTTCATTTCGCAATAAAAGCCAGAACAAAGACGGGTATTTTTTTAACAACCTTTCCCTCCCTATTTTTCTTTCGTCTGTTTTTCCCCTTCCTCTTTAGTATCTCTCCCTTTTTCCTTTTCCAATTTCACTCTCCATCTCCCTCCTCTCTCTCTCTGTATTATCAACAGTTACACTGATGAAGGCCAGCTGTCCATTGCAGTCAGTACAGTAAGGGAGTGTTCACACGGCTTCCATGAAGCAGCTAGAGAGAATATGCCAAACCATCAACGTCCATTGAATTTCAATCAGCCCATTTGCATTAATTCTCCAGGTGATTAACAGATACTTTTTAACTACAGTGACAAAAAAATATGTGCAAAGCCTGTGAGCACTTGTTTACTTATAACACTTGTTTACATTTTATGTTTCACTGCATGCTGCATTTACTAAATAAGGATGTTTTTTAAAAACTCATGAATTATGGTAACCTGAGTCACCATACCGACACATCTCACCTTCACACTTAATTAAATGACTGTTGAATCTGAACTTCAAACAGCCCCATCTCTATAACTGAACATTAAGTCAGTCTCTACAGCAACAAGAACACACAGCATCTTTCTTGCCCCTAATCTAAAGAGTCACATTAATGTCTAAATCATTACAATGGCAACCTGCAATCGCATTAGAAGAAAGAAAACAAAAAACTGTAGTATCAATACTGCTCGATTGTTCACTTTACCTACAAATGCAGAGTCTTTGAAAGATGCTGTACATACAGTACATTGTGAAAGCACAGTTTCTAGAGTTCATGGTACATGTTTCTGTCTCTGAAGTGACAGCACTAAAACAAAACAATCATGAACTGTTCTTTCCTTCATGTTGGTTTTCTGGTACAGCGGTTTCACTAGTTCATAGAATGCACAAAAATGACACATTTAAATAGGTTTCATTCCCCCTACCTGTGTTGCCCACCTCTCTGAAAGTGCTGTTGTGCTATTCTACTACAAATATAAAAGGTTATGTATATTAGATTCTGAACATTAATATAGCAGCAAACAACTTTTTGCTATGTAAGGATATAATGTTGTCCTGAGCAGAGAATGACGTCACTCCCACTCTGTGTGCTGTCATCTGAACTCTCTGTTCTTAGTTTTGGCAGCCGGTCTGGCTGCGCGTACATGTTAGTGCATGTGAGTCCCTCGCTGTGAAACTGTTGGTTTTGAGGAGAGTGATGAAACGGCTGTTTCTTTTCTCATCTAACTCAGTGAATTAAGGATTTATTTAAACCAAATCAGAGTTGATAATTGTTGTAACAGCGGAAAGACTAACAAAGATGGTTTTGGTGAGTGTTATTTTGTTTCTGGCCAGTTTGTATAAAGTCTTTAACAGTGAGCTGCGAGGTAAAATTACTGTTTTTGTCAATGGAGTCTGGTGGACCACAGGGTACGTTTGTTTTGGTTTGAGATGCTGGAGCTCTAGTGCGACAATTAGTGGCAATGAATGTACTTTAACTAACAATACAACAGAGCAGGTTCTGTTTGGTGGTTCTTTGACATCAGGCATTAAGGGGCCTCCTGTAGTTGACGTTTTATATACTAAATGCATAGTACACTCAAGTAAACATTTTTAAACAAGAGTTGCTTGTTTCTACAGCTGGTGTGTTTTGGACAGCATTTGCCATTAAGTGGGTTTTAATCCTTTCACTTGTTCTGCCTTGTCTTGTGGATTACCAGAACATTTGTGGTGCAGATAAACAAACAGTTGCTTTCTCATCCATTCACTCAATTTGTACTTTCTTCCAGATAACTGCAAAGTGCTGTGAGCTCAGATGTTAGTGTGATGCAGAAAACCTTGAGAAGCTCAAGGTTGATAGCGCTGAGCAGCTATTGTGCTGTGTTGAGCTGTGCTACTCCTGGCTGAGCTCCAGCAGTACGCAGCCTTTTTTAGAGGCCACTTTACAGTGCGTTTCCATTTTCCTCAGTTTATCACTGTCACACACACACACGCACACACACACACACACACTACACAACTACTCACCCTGCTGGGTGCTCCCTCTGGGATGGGGCGGAGAAAGGTAAGGAAAAAGAACAGTGTAGAGAAAAAAAGAGTGAGAGAGGAGTAAAGGGGAAAAAAAAGAGAAAGTTTGACGTCAGTCCTGATAATAATAACAACAACAGTCCCCCAGTCAGCCAAGGTTAGGCTGAACTACGGCTGCTCCTCTCTAATAAAGATACAGACCCACTATTGTGCATGATTCCAGTCTCCTCTCTATCATTTCCTCTCTGTTCTCCAACCAGACAAAGCTCGCTGTCTTCCCCTTCTGCCTCTTTAAACGACTATCTTTTCACTCATTCTTCCTCTCGTATGTAAGAACAGAAACACACACAGCTGCAGACATGCATAAGCTCTCACACAGATGCTTAACACGCCAATATGAACACATTGATATCTCTATCTCCCTCCGATTCTACTCTCACTCATTCCTTTTTTTTTTCTTTCTGGCTCTGGGTTTATTCATGAGAAAGTCTCTCTTGGCTTGATGCCTGAAACAGAGCACAAAGATAAGATATTCTATTGGGGTGAATGAAAGTTCGTTGGGAAAAAAAGCGTTTCTCCTGCATTTACTCAAGTGCCATGAATATGTCTGTCCCTATTATGACAGCAATCTAAACAAGGAAGTTCAAATTCAGTCCAAAAGGTGACTTGCTGTACAAATGACACAAAGATGCCTGCCGCCAATTATGTAGTATTGCTTTGCATTTCATCCGGTCTAAAATGATAAAATGATCTATTTCTTATTCTGTACCTGTTGTCAGAGTTCTCCTCACTGCTGTGCCCAATCGACTATGAAGCAAATTAAATTGAAATAAACACAAAAAATGCACACATACAGAGATACAAACATTTTCTGAAGAAATACATCATTCTTGCATGCGTGATATCTGATGATTTCATTCTGGATGATTTCCTAGAGTCTGTTACTCTGGCTCACTTGTCCTGAACTTGCTAAACAATCTTCTCAAAATCTTCAATATTGTAACTTAACTTAAACATTTTGTGTACGCTGACCGGAAACAATAGCAAGTACACAGATTGTCACTGCAACTATTATATACTTTCGCTACAATGACTAAAACTTCTGCATTAACAAAACCTGAACTTCCCTGTTCAAAATCTGCTTTAAATGCCACTGTGTTTCTCCAATATCAAT
>NC_060154.1:19262570-19286576 GCF_021292245.1 Micropterus dolomieu | reverse complement strand
ACACACGCACACACACACACACACACTACACAACTACTCACCCTGCTGGGTGCTCCCTCTGGGATGGGGCGGAGAAAGGTAAGGAAAAAGAACAGTGTAGAGAAAAAAAGAGTGAGAGAGGAGTAAAGGGGAAAAAAAAGAGAAAGTTTGACGTCAGTCCTGATAATAATAACAACAACAGTCCCCCAGTCAGCCAAGGTTAGGCTGAACTACGGCTGCTCCTCTCTAATAAAGATACAGACCCACTATTGTGCATGATTCCAGTCTCCTCTCTATCATTTCCTCTCTGTTCTCCAACCAGACAAAGCTCGCTGTCTTCCCCTTCTGCCTCTTTAAACGACTATCTTTTCACTCATTCTTCCTCTCGTATGTAAGAACAGAAACACACACAGCTGCAGACATGCATAAGCTCTCACACAGATGCTTAACACGCCAATATGAACACATTGATATCTCTATCTCCCTCCGATTCTACTCTCACTCATTCCTTTTTTTTTTCTTTCTGGCTCTGGGTTTATTCATGAGAAAGTCTCTCTTGGCTTGATGCCTGAAACAGAGCACAAAGATAAGATATTCTATTGGGGTGAATGAAAGTTCGTTGGGAAAAAAAGCGTTTCTCCTGCATTTACTCAAGTGCCATGAATATGTCTGTCCCTATTATGACAGCAATCTAAACAAGGAAGTTCAAATTCAGTCCAAAAGGTGACTTGCTGTACAAATGACACAAAGATGCCTGCCGCCAATTATGTAGTATTGCTTTGCATTTCATCCGGTCTAAAATGATAAAATGATCTATTTCTTATTCTGTACCTGTTGTCAGAGTTCTCCTCACTGCTGTGCCCAATCGACTATGAAGCAAATTAAATTGAAATAAACACAAAAAATGCACACATACAGAGATACAAACATTTTCTGAAGAAATACATCATTCTTGCATGCGTGATATCTGATGATTTCATTCTGGATGATTTCCTAGAGTCTGTTACTCTGGCTCACTTGTCCTGAACTTGCTAAACAATCTTCTCAAAATCTTCAATATTGTAACTTAACTTAAACATTTTGTGTACGCTGACCGGAAACAATAGCAAGTACACAGATTGTCACTGCAACTATTATTTACTTTCGCTACAATGACTAAAACTTCTGCATTAACAAAACCTGAACTTCCCTGTTCAAAATCTGCTTTAAATGCCACTGTGTTTCTCCAATATCAATCAGAGTAATCTTTATATGAACTTTGGGTCTTTAAACTGTGGCTCTACGGTCTTCTAGCAAATCACAGCAGGCTGATCAAAAAAGATCTATTTTTTAGAGGCACAATTTTTAATTTTATTGATGTATTATTTGTTGTCATGATTCTGATTTCATTAGTAGGCTAATGTGTAAATGTCTGACTCCCCATTGCTCCTGCTGAAGTTGGCTCTTTAAGACCAACATTGATTTTAGAGAAAATATTAAGGCTTAAAAGCTGATGGTGTGTTACCTCTGAGATGTTCAGGGTCAAGGTGGTTGCGCTCATCTTTGGAGGCAAGGTGGGCCGAGACACCCAGGGCCCCGGTCAGCGCCAAAAGCCCTGAGCCCCCTGCGCCCAGAGACAGGCCTGATGGGTGTGGCGTCAGGGGGATGCCAGGGGCATGGTGAGACAGGTGCTGGAGCTGCTGCTGCTGTGGCCACAGGGAAAAGAGGAAGAGGGGAGGGATGGTGTCATACAAGGGGGTGGGTGGTTAGAAAAAACAGGGTAAAGAAGAAAGAGATAGAAAATATGCAGAAAGTGGCAAAGAACAAAGAAGAAGGAAGAAAGAAAATGTTAGGGGAAGCGGGGGTTCAAATCAAATCCACACGGAGAGCTCAACAGTGAGAGAGTAAAATAATAAAGATTGGATGTTAAAGAGATCAGTGGATTAAGAGGTGAGAAAGATGGACACCAAGGACGAGAAAAAGCAAAAAGAACCGAGGGGAGAAGGACGTTAAATGATCAGGAAAGTGTGTAAGTAAAGGAAGTGGAAATGGAAACCAAGAAGCGATAAAAAGGAGGAGAGACGATGAAAAGAGTGAGGCGATGAATGGGATTTATTATGAAAGAAAGGAAGGAGGAGGAAAATGGAGAAAAAGGCCAAGGGAAAACACAGAGAGGATAAAAGAGAGGGAAGGAAATGTTTGAGTCAGATGAGTAAATGATGGGGAGGAACAGAGGAAAATCATGGAAGAAGCAGTAAAAAGGAGAGAAGGAGAATTAGATGGAGAGAGAGTAAATGAGCACAGGAAGAAGGAAAGTGTGCAGCGGAGAGAGCACAAGATAAGACATAGTGAAAAAAAAATGGGAGAGGAGAAATGAGGACAGGGCCATAGTAAGAGCAATAGAAGGATAAAAGATTACAAAAGAAGAGAAGAGGAAATCCAGAAGGAAAATGAACAGACAGAAAAAGAGAAAACAGAAAAAGAGGACGATGGGGGATGGAAAGAGTGGAGAGCAAAGGAGCAGCTACAGATAAAAAAAGGCTATTATCCTGAAGGGAGCATTATGGTGTGTTTTTGTGTGTTGTTTTGTCAAGCTGGTGTGTTCGACACACATACACTCAGTGTTTGTAGTGCTGGGAGGAACAAAGGGCTTTAAGTAGACAGTAATGTGATCAGTGCTCCGACAAGCTCTGGAAAGCCCCATCTACTAGAGCACTCAGGAGCATCACTGTCTGTGTGTTTGTGTGTGTGTGTGTGTACATATAGGACATATATGTGCAGACAAGCAATGGTGTAATATGTTGTCAGGTGATCATGCGCAATTAAATGAACATGTAAGTGTATTTTGAGTGTATAAAATCTTATCCGTTTAACTCTGCAGTTAAGAAATGTATTTTGTTAAATTATGACGTTAGCTTCAATTTAATTAAATTTGAAATATCTGTCGTCCAGAGAGCTTTAATGAACTAAAGTGTTTAACACAGAGCTTGAAAGTGAGCTGTAAGAAGACAGCAATGTGTTCAGCACTCCGATAAGAATTAATGACATTAGAACCGACTGATTTGATAACAATCACTGATTTCTTTCTCTTCTTAAACTTCTTTGAGACGAGAGCTCCCACCTAAGAGACAGAGCAAGAGCTGCCATGTTTAAGCCCTCTCCACTTTATTTGACAAGTTGGACGGCTACTCCAAAAGAGTCATATATTTCTTGATAGTAATAGTTACTCATGTAAACTAATTAGCTGTATCCTTAAAAATTGGTTACAGCATCCAGTAAAATTGTCAAAAAGTGTGCATCACCGCAGTTGCCGCAGCCAAAACTTATTCATCAGGCTTTATACAGCAGGAACACACCCAAAACTGTGGATGAGATACTGATCAACATCTGATTCTAACAGATGGTCTCTCTCAGTGGATATAAAATACTTAGAGATACATCAAAAAATAATCCTTCAAAGGCCAATTTTCATTTAGAGAAAAAAGGGCATGTTAATTCATAGCGTGCTATCAAATGTCCCCAGCATTCGCTAGAAAAACAATACCTGCCTGACCTAATCCAGATTTAGCATGATCAACAGCTCCATCTGGGGCACAAACAGTAAACACCTGTGATATTCACATTAATGCCTCACCTATGCGATGATACATATTTCTGATCTACTTATTTAGAATTTAGCTTATCAGTGCCAGTCAGGTTGTTGGGAACATCGCTAGTTAATGTGTGTGTGTGTAAGTGTGTGTTTGTGTTGTCATGAGGAATGGAGGCGACTCACCCCGATAATGGCGTTGAGTTCAGCCATGGTGACCTGCTTGGCCCTCTCCACTGCTTGGACCACCTGTTGCTGGTGCTACAGACACACACACACATACAGATTCAATGCCAAAGAAAAAAGTAAGAAGAAAGGTTGCACTGCAACTTATTATCCATGCTGTATGTTACAGTATAAAGCGTAAAGTAAACCTAATGTATATAGAAGGAACACAGCAGGAACCGTTACATTAACCAAACTTGAGAAAAGGTGTTAAAACAACTAAACTCTGCTTGTACAGGCTGTATAAATATAAATGTCTGGATTGGGCTACCGTGAATTCACACAATATAAACACGCTACTGTACATATAGCCAGACACACACACACACATACACACACACGCACACACACACACACACTCAAAGCCACACTAACCAAAATCTCAGTTGTGTTTACACAAAATCCCAATGTAATCAGTCACACAAATGCAAATATGCATGTGTGCACACAGTGTCAATATTGATCAAACTGACAGAACTGTGACCATTCTATCTCCAGGGAGCACACTTATCAGTGCACACTCACAGACAAAGAGTGTTTGCAGGTTAGTAGATGTACACACACACACACACACACACCAGAATAATACTAAATTCAATAATCCGCTCCTCTCACTTATTTAGGTTGTACTGAGCAAATCTATTTTAAAATACAGCCTTTAAGAAACAATGAATGGAGGTCAAGCACACACGCAGAAATAGTGATAATGTTGCTGAATGATGGGGGCCCAAAGCAAATTTTTAAGGAGTGGGTTGTATTTAATTTAAAGATAATAGGATCAGAGTGCCTTTTATTGAAATCCAACATAGTTGGCTCTAATGCCATAATAAGTAGTTGTTTCCCGTGACATACACGCATTTGAATTTGTTTGATATCACTACCTTTTGAGGCTGTACAGATCATCACACAATATTAGTGCTACAAAGATCAGCTAATCATCACAATGTTTCTGACAATGTTTCTATATATACACACTTCAAGGCCGTGACATCACGGTGCCTGAGAGTATTTTTTTTATGATGGTGATTACACAAGACACAAATAATTACATAATTTTCATTCATTTACATTTACTCATTTGGCAGATGCTTTTATGCTATACCTTTGATACCTATTCTGAGCCAAAATGTTAGTGTGCAAACAAAAAAAACAAATAGGACTCAGCTCTGTCTAGCTTTTCAGCAGGTTTCAAATTAGTTCCACCCATGTGCAATAATTAACTGAATTTACATGTTTGCTCTGGTTTCTTTAATGATTAGGCAGCTGTTGTGTTTAACGGAGATATATTTAGTAAACTGGGGGCTTGATAAGATATCAATAGATTTGTTGATTGATTCAATTTCAAACAGAGGATGACTCATTGAGGCAGCCAGCAATAATTGGGATGAAATGTCCACACAAGCAATTGAACATGTTGAAAGCTAATGAGCTGTGTTGTCATTAACATGCACAATGTGTGCGTCGATTACCCCTTCTGTATGCTAAACTTTAAGTAGTGGATGTTTAATATCTACAACAACACCACAAACTGCAGCCTCAAAATGGACCATAAAGTTGAATCAACACATGTCCGACGCAGTCCCAGCAAAAACCCTAACTTTTTAACATTGTTTCTTATGTACAATTATTTCAGCTTGATCACACATATTACAAAAAAAATTTTGTCAATAGAATGGGAACTTCTGGATCAATAGTTTCTCTTTAACTTGCTTAGCATGCACTTGTATCCATTCTGGTTTGTTTATTTATTATTCTAAATGCAAAGAAAATTTGATAAATGCCTGGGGTGTGAATAATTGTCTACTGATTGTGTGTGTGCATATTTTCTGTTACGTGTTAAGTGGGTCTGGCAGTGGTGACACTTACCTCTTGAGAGAGGAAAGGGATGATCTGAGCGCAGATGGCACTGAGACGCTTGACAATCTCTGCCTATGATGGAGAGAGGGAGAAACGAGAAAGAGAGAGAGAGAAACAGAAGGAGGAAGAACAGGATATATGATCATGTTTCATATATAAGATAATAAATACACAAATAACAGAGCATATGATACACCTTCACGGCACATTAAGCCATTGCTGCATTAAAACACCTTTCTAATGAGTGAGGAGTACCATCAGTGGCATCTCTGAGACTGAGAGAATCAAAATGTGGGGGAATGTGGGAGGGAAAAGCAGAGCTGGAGGGATGGAGGCCACATTAGAGCTCCAGTCATCATCTGGTCGTTTAACACCATCACACTCTCATTTAGATCGGCCTCACACACTCCTACCCACTTCAGTGTTCCTCTCTCTCACTCTCATAGAAACACCCACACACACATACGCACAAGCAAACAAACACATTTACAAAAAGGCGAACACCTCAAAGAATTTTTCTCTCAAGCTCTGCGGCTGTCACAGCCAGCTATTCAGTGCCATTACAATTGTCCATTTCCTAAAACTCATAAAATCTATTAAAGAAATGCTCTTTCTTACCCCCAGCCCACACACACATATGCGTACACGTGGCAAACCTAGTAACCATCCGCAGAATACAGCTGCCTGCACACACAAACACATAAAAACATGAGCACACACTCTCTCTGTGACACAAACACACACTGAACCTCTGCGGTGTGTCTAATTCTATCTGTCTGAGTGCCCTCAGCCTCATTTTGTTCTCTTCTTCACTCAGCCGTTCTCTCTTTTTCTACAACAGCTCTCACACTGAGCCATTATTACCCTATTCATCCTCTTTCTCCTACCCCCCCCCCCCCCCCCCCCCCCCCCCCCCATCCCTCATCTCTCTCTTCTCCCTTGCTTGCTTTGTCTCATTTTCTCTCATCTTTCTATTATTCTATATTATTGTCTTTCTCTCTGTTTGAATTATCCTCCCTTCTTTCTCTCCGCATCTCTTTTTTCTTCAGTCGCTCTCTTCTGTTGTTGTTATTCGTTACTTTGCTGTCACACATTACTACGGCCATACTGCATACATGCGTTTTTCATTTTTCCTCCATCTACTTTGCTTTCTCTCCCTTTCCCTCTCTGTATCCCTCTATCCGCACTAGGGCTGAATGATTAATTGCATTTGCGATATTATCGCAATGTGATAAAAGAAGATTTTTTAATTGCAAAGGCTGCGATTACACTCTGGTCACATGACACCCAAGAGTAAAGCAGTCTGCAGACGAAGCATCAGTTCGCACGTTACGCTGTACCTTGACTTGTTGTTGTACAATGGCCTTAAGCTTCACAGAAGCTGACACAACAGAAACTTCAGTGTCATACAGGGAATGAAAGAAGCACCCGCGGGTAAATTGGTGGTGGTGGTGGGTGAAATCGTCGGGCCATCGGCAGCTTTGGCGGACAGGAAAAATGCACAACAGAAAGACACGTGTAGTAAGGTAAGCGTCTTGTGGCAATCAGCGTTTGCGTCAAACATACAGCCGCCAGTCAGCTCAGGAAATATCTGTGAAACGGCGTTTCAAACCAAACACACAAGTCCGAAAGAGGCCCAGTCTGTCCGGAGCAACAGCCTGGATACAACCAGTGTGCTGCTTACCAGCATCGGAGGCTGCGGGGAACTCCTGTGTTGTCGGAGAATTATTAAGCTTGTCTATTAAACACGAGAGGCGTCACTTGGTTTTATTTTCGTTGGCCAATTTTTGAATTGAACCTCAATCTGAGTATTTTTTGTTTGCTAACTGGGATATAGAAAGATGGACTCCAAGTAGATTTGAACTGAGATAAGGACTCATTATTTTGTGGTTTTGTATTGAGCGCTTACTGTATAACACACTGTGGTGAACCTAGTTTTTAGTTTTTTATCATATTATTTAATGCCATGACTTGACTCTCAAATTATCTTTCTCATATTACTAAAATTTGATACTTCTTCTCCACTATTGCTCATAATAATAATTCATGCAATTCATGCATCGCCTAATTTCATCATAACACAGGGCCTGGCCCACGAGAAAGAACAGTGTATGTTTAATCTATCTAATATTGTGTTAGTGATACTATACACTGATTTACTGCTTGTCCATTCTGAATAATACAGCAGGTAAAGAGCTTAAAAATTAATTGCATATTAAATAGCATTATTGGAAAAAAAACGCAATTACATTATTTTCCATAATCGTTCAGCCCTAATTCGCACTAACACATGTTTCTGGCACATGAAGATAATACAGAAGAAGAGAGAGAAAGACAGCCAAGGGGCGATGGAGGGCAGAGCTATGACTGACAGTGCTGTATACAGTACACCATGATGCAAAGGGTCTCACACACACACACACACACACAATCAGCCAGCCTGTCAGGTACAGCCAGTCTCATCATGATTTCATAAACTGGTTATCACCAGACACACAGCTCAGTTCCAAGGACACATCATACATGTGTCAATGTGTGTGTATGTGTGTGTGTGTGTGTGTGGGTGTGTGTGTGTGTGTGTGTGGTTGTGCCAAAGTTCCTCAGTGTATTTGGATTGATATGCATGCATAGTATGTGTGTTGACCATAGACAGGAAAGTGACAGCGAGAGAAAGGAACAGAGATAAAAGAAGAGACCAAGTTTTTCCAATAGGAAATTGCAACATTTCTTATTGCAGTATATTCTGCTGATTTTGTTTCTTTTAAACCTAGTGTGTATTTGTCTGCTTAACTCAACTTTATCTCATTCTTTGCTTTGTACTTTATTCTACCTTTTTTTACTTGACTGCAGCTATAAAAAAAATAAGGCACTCACACTGTAGCTATGTTGACTTTGTTAACAGGTAGCCTCAACAGGCTCCTTTCACAAATATATGTGTACCTGTTTGAAGTAACCTAAACTTCAAGTCTTATAATTGGGAATAGTTTTCATATCTGTGAAAAAGCATCCCAATCTAGTATTAATTTAATCAGCAAAATACCAAGCCTGAAAAAGGTACATGAACAGCAACTTGTGAAGGTTCAACATGGAAAAAAGGAAGGTTAACTATTGCTGACCATTAGTACAAATTAATTGATTCCGGGGAGAAATGCTAAAACTTTGTACATACAGGGTACACTGTCCTCTCAGTTATATCTCTGCAACTACACCAGACCTCCTCCTCCTGAACAACAGGTTTTCCCTCAGGCCACAGTTACATTCAGCTGATCTGGATCAGTGTTGGCCAGATAAAAGCCATTTGACAGGACTGATGCAGGACCATAAGTCAGAACTGACCCAAAAGGGCCGATCCATGAAGCTGCTTTCATTCACTGTTTCTGAGGTGGCCGGGAGTTTAATTGGAAGCTACACCAATAAACATAAACATGATTTTTTTTAAAACAAAACAGAGAGCAAACAAGCAGTGCAAAGAAAAGAAAGGTTTTGCCTAAAAAAGGGGGATGCATTAAATGCAGTAAGAGAAAATAATGCTTTTAGTGCAGTTTTCAATAAGGAATAACTCTATTCCTTATTATCCTTATCCTTTATCCTAAA
This sequence comes from Micropterus dolomieu, assembly GCF_021292245.1. Taxonomy (NCBI): domain Eukaryota; kingdom Metazoa; phylum Chordata; class Actinopteri; order Centrarchiformes; family Centrarchidae; genus Micropterus; species Micropterus dolomieu. The sequence goes on along the minus strand of NC_060154.1, from coordinate 19,277,353 downwards.
GCTGCATGAAGCTGCAAAGTTGGGTGTTAATTCTCAGTGGGTTCAGCACTATTAGCATTACCCTTTCACATTACACTGATTTGTTTAATGTATTGTTTAATGCTAGTTAAACCATACAAACTATAATCAATGTATATTTTATACATGCTTCATAAACATCCTAAGCACAATGTTGTGGATGGATGGATAGACCATGGATGGTGTTATGCAGTACGCAATTTGAGGGGAGGTGAAAGGGGATGCAAGTCCCCTTGTTAACCTGCCATCATCCATCCCCTAGTAGCAGAGAGAGTGCAGAGGGGTTGTTTAGTTGAATATGTTAGTCTAGTCTGCCTGACTCGTTGATCCTTGATCATTGATCCTGACTGAGGTTTGCGTTAGTTAGAATCTATGGTCTCCAACCATGGCTCTGAAATATCACTAGCCTAACTGTGCTGTGTATTGCTGAATCCATGGCGCTGTCCGTGGTCCTGAAGTAGCAGACGAATTTCTAATTGCGACTTTTTGTCTCAGTCCCGCCCTTCTGTCAGTTTCGACCTGGATCTATAGGGCGGGGGGAGTCCGTTCATGATCCAGTTTATGAGTACAAGACACCAATCCGCTGATGGATTAACAATAGAGTGAAAGTGTGCTGGGCTGGAGCAGTCTGACCTGGTCCAGGTGTCAGAAACATCACAGGACATAGTCTTGTTCCACACCCTTGCCAAAGCACAGCCAACAGGGAGTACTGGCAAAGACTGGCCTGATGGAGGGATAAACTGATGGAGGGATGAATAGATGGGTGGATACAAAGGAAGAGAGGGAGCTGGTCAATAAACACCTGAGGGTAGATAAGCTGCCAATTGGCATGGGGACAGAGAGAGACAGAACAGAGATAAGATGTAGGTGAGAGAGAAAAGACACAACTGCTTTTCATTTAGAAAAGCAAAAATGTTAAATATTATTCTCCAAAACAGGCACAGAGATGGAGGAATGGAAATTGGAAGTGAGGTTAGAGGAGAGGAGGACACAGAAGAAGACAAAGAAGAAGGAATGAACAGCAGAACAAGGACAGCTTGTTCCAGAGGCTGTGGCGCATATCAGCCTGTCGGAGTCTGAGGGACACACACACACACGCGTGTGCACACACAAAGTGGCAGCGTGCTCAGACTTGTCATCTCGTCAGATCGTTGACAGGATGATAATCACAACCAGCAAAACGTTTATATGATCACTGAGCCTTGTTGCTGCATAATGATACAACCTGCAATATGCGCAAAGGTAGACACACAGACAGCTCACCTCAACTCCTCCAACACGCACACATAAATATAACACATTATTCCAAAATCTAAAACAGCTATACTAATGCCATGTGCACACATTTTTATGCTGACTGAGACTCTTGAGTGATGGAGTTAACGAAAGTCTACATACAAATCACACTTCAGACCGCAAGTAACACTAAAAGCTCGCATGTAACCACATGCTGACACCATCACTTAAAAATACAGACAGAGCTGATTGTATTGATTAATTTCAGATGATCACTAAGAGACAACAAGCAACAGACGGCACAGTCACAGCCAGCGAGAAGATTTCTGCAACTTTACAGAAGTAGAGAGTTGAGCAGAGGATAACCTTCTGCAAATGAGCAGCAATGTGGTGTGTTTAACGCCTATTGTTAACCTCATGTTGAATTTTAAAACTTCTTTTGACTTCAGGTCCTCTGTCTGTTTCTATCAAGAGAAAAAAGGCAAGCTGTAGCTATATATGCTACACCTGTAGAACATCATGTGCCATGAGGGTTTTATAATAAGTACATCACCAAGGAATACGGTACAGTCCAAGTCTCTATGCCTTAATCAACAATTAAACAACACTACAGTTGATACAGTTGACTATAGTAAGTGTAATGTTTTTAAAGATTATGAACAGACAGTGATGCAGACGATGTCTAACTTTGGACAGGTTTGTGCAGCAGTATTCACAAGACGGAGAGAGAGAAAGAGGGAGTGAGCGAGAGGAGATGCTGCAAGAATATATGCTCCTCAATACAGCTCCTCAAAATCAATATGTGGTGGTCAGCGTTGATAATTATCCAAATTATAGGCTAATTATGGGAAACACTGCTTTCACTACCACCCCCCTTCATCCCCAAACAAAGCAGTCTCTCACGAGTTTTTAACTAATTTCATATTCATAACAGCAGCAAGGAGTATGGTTTTTACAAAGCATATAGCCATAAGGCCTAACGTTTCTTAACACCAGCGGCTGAAATAAAAAAATAAAGCAAGTAAATCCTGACTTTTGAACTACTGTTTTTCTGCACATTTAGCCTATTTATAAGAGCAGTATTCAGTAGTTACAAAACGTTACGTTAACGCCACTCTCCCCGAACCAAGCATGAGTGACAGTTGCGGCCGGAGTTTTTCATTTATTGAAGCCAATAAATGAAATGTAGAATTGTTTGCAATTGAAAGCTTTTTGCTGGTCGCACAGAGTTTACAAAAGACGACAATGTTCTTTGCATCAGACTGTGACACAATAATGGCAGTAGCTACTTATAGCTGTGGAAAGAATGCGTTTCTCCCTTGTTCTCCTTTCTTCCTTTAGTTTTTGGCTGTCAGTGGACATGAACAACAAAGTCCGGTGCCGCTGACGTGCCGCACAGTCCGAGGATGGTGTGTTCAGTAACGAGTAACGCAGCGTTACTTGGATTAGTAACTGTAATAATATTACTGTTTTAGAAAGTAATTAGTTACACTTGTAGTTACTGGGAAAAGTAATATCATTACAGTAACGCGTTACTGCCCAACACTGGACAAGTAAGAAGAAGAGATAGCTAGTGTGTTCAGGAGTAATGAGAATACAGCCTGTGTGTGTGTGTGTGTGTGTGTGTGTGTGTGTGTGAATGGATGTGAGTAGTTTGTGCTGAAGAAACGGTCACTGAATTTTCTTGTTGTAGGGTTTTTGAATTATACAATTTCTGCAAAAACTGGCCTGCTGTAGGTAATGTGACATCATATTGGGTAACCAACGTAACAGTTCATTGTCATGAAAACTTAAACATACAAGTAAATATTTGGTGTAACAGAGTTCAAGAGGCAGCGGAACCAATTTCTACACCAACATGTGACTCAGTAGACCAGAATGCATTGCAGAGACAAGAGTTGTGCTTTGCGTAAGAGAGGCGTTATTCTCAATTTGTCTCAACTGGAAAAACTCATTCTCCTGCACTTACTTTGCTATTGGTATTGCTATTGCTACCGCTCTCTCTCCACCCACATGTTTAACCCACAGTGCAATTTCAACATGTTCCCGCCCATTCTGTGAAGGCTGTCAAAAGGCATTCTAGGAAATGTAATAAATGACTAACTGAAGTAGAAATAGGCGATACAGGTAGGCAGATGAGGTGGTGAATACACTATAAAAGAAAATAATAACACTCACTCACTAAATAAGCCATCACAGACTGATGGTGCAGCAGTGTATCTGCACGTGGAATTTTTCTTTAAATAATGAGCCAGCGTCTGACAAAGACGAAGCTTGTTGGAGTAAGATCTGCCCCTAGCTGTTTTCAAATTCTTGGAAAGACAACGCGTTGTGTCACTGTAGCATATCTGCAGGCTTGTAAGAGGTAAAAAAAAAATTATATAGGAGGTTCTAAATGCACACAACCTCAAAAGAAGGTATGACTGACAAACAACAAGCTCACTTTTTTTTTTCTTGTGCCCCTTTCACTCATGACACTAAAGTGAACTTGAACTGGATCAACAGGGAAGCCACTTCCCTGTGAAAGATCAGCATTGTCTTTGGTCTCCCAGCATGACGACAAGCAACAGTGACCGCCTTCATCTTGCCAATAAAGATTGGTGAATTTGAATGCGATGAGCGTGGGCTGAGATTGGCACGGGAGGAGGGAGATGGTGCCCAGTGTGCTCGGGCACTGCCAGCTGTGCCAGCCTCTGAGTCCCACTATGGCTGAGCGAGCCAGCTTTCAGGAGGGGGGTGGGGGTCTGTGTGTGTGTGTGTAAGTGATACCCCACTCTTCTACTCAGCTGGGATAAATAAAAATGCCCAAAAATGTATACAATTTCCTTGTTCACTCATTCCCTATTTCATACATAGAACACGGTCAGTTAGAGGTGGAAAAACTAGTCAGACAGTAAAATTAATGTTAACAATTTTCAATAAATCAATTAATTGTCATTTTTCAGGCTGAAAATGCCAACAGTATCTAGTTCCTACTTCTAAGGATTTGCTGCTTTTCTTTATGTGATGTGATATTAATTTGAATATCTGGGGGTTTTGGACTACAATTTGATAAACAACCTTTAGAAAATGATGATCAGGAATTTTCTGACATTTTATAATTGATTAATCAACAAAAGAAATGGTTACTTGATAATGAAAACAATCCTTAGTTCCCTCTATACTAAGTAGTAAACAGAGATGCTTCTAATATGAAACATCATCAATATGCGTCAACAGGTAGTATCTACTTACTTTAATGTTCATCTATCAAAAGACAAAGCATTCGATTGTGAGATTTTTTGTAAAAAGAAGAGTAGATGCTATGGAGCCATATTGTATGTTACAGTTCCTCACAGTCTGCATATAGCTGCAGAACACCCTCGTTTATTTCCAAGAGTCAGAGGGTGTGTACATATCTCACACACATGCAAACACAATCCTGGAGCTTATCTCTGTCCCTGTGCTTTCTAATTGGACTGCTCTCCCCTCTGTGAGCAGTTTAAGGTAAATATTTGTAGCCAATGACGTACTAATCACCCACTGATTGGGGTTGCAGGCACAGAGCTGTTCATTGAAAACAGCCATTCCTGCTTCCTCTCTTTCAACCCCCCACCTCCTCCTCTCTTTCATCTTTCTCTCCATGCAATCAGCATTCTCCTTTCTCTATTCTGCTGGCTCGTTTTTCCACTTCCACAGTATATCTCTCTCTCTTTCTGTGTGTGTGTGTGTGTGTCCTTGCACTCCGTTATCCCTCAGTGCACTTGGCCGTGCTCTTTTGCTCTCTCTCTCTGCCCTCCTTCTAATTCTCTTTCATTTCTTTCTCCTTGTTGCTCCATCTCTTTGCCCTGCTTCTCTCACAGAATCACCCTCCACCCTCCCTCTTTTTTCTGTTCCCGCTCAGTCTTGTTTTCCTCTCTCCGCCCTCTCTCTCTCTCTCCTCTGGGCAGCGTGCCAGCTCCTCTTCCCTGGCTCTGAGCCAAATCCTCTCCTCCTCCTCCTCCACTCCTTCCCTTCCTCTATCCCCCTTGCCTCTGATTGATGGCCCCTCTATTCTGGAAGGAGAGGAATGGAAACAGAGAGAGAGAGAGAGAGAGATAGAGAGGGAGAGGAAGGGGAGCAGCAAAGCACACACAAATACAGAAATACACACGATCACACACAAGAACACTAAAAGGCACACACGTGCACTCTTAAAATTGTGCACACACATACAACTACACACACAAGTACACATATACAAAAGCCACCCCAAACAGTTGTGCATGCACACACACACACACACACAAAAGCAACAAGGGCACACAGAAAACCAATCCAAACAGAGCAGAGGAGAGCACACATACAAAGGGCTGTGTGCAGAGCAAGCAGAGCCTCCCAGCATGAGACCAACAAGCACACACACACACTTCCTCAGACACATACACACACATCAAGACACAGATTCAACCTTCAGTGCAGTAACAATACAAGATAGGCAGCGGACCAGGTAGCAGAAACATTTAGAATGAAAAATAGAGACAGACAGCTCACTTCTACTCCTCCAAAACACACACACACACACACACACACACACACCCATAAATACGTTGGTAGACATCCAGCACGGTTACCAACATGTACTAACAATTACTTCACAACTTAGGTATGCCTGTATGTAAAGACACAGATGTATCCATACACATACCTCTGCAATATAGAAATACAGACACACACGCACACACACTGGGAATATTTCTAGGCTATGTGACTGTGCAACACAAAATCTGTAGCTCACAGTTGGGGTTGTAGTTTTACAACCAACTAGATCCCTCTCTGTCTCTCTTTTGCTCTGTCTCTGGCTATATTATACACTAAGCTATTAGTCATATTCACACTGTGCCAGCTTACCAGCTTGCATTGACAGACTGCATACGGCTTCAAATTCATGTCGTCCGCAATGCAATCAGACACAAAGTAGCCAGAGTAGCAAAGCCGACTGCACAGTATGCATGAAAATAGTTGTGCACATCACACACACAGACTAATGGATCTTTCTGTTATTACACATCTAATTCATGGTTGTGTTTGAGAGGTGCTGGAGCATGTACACACTATGGTGCAGGACAATGGAGTTTCTCATATTTCACTGGCAGTTCTTGAATTGGGCTGGTACAAACTGAGTACTTGAACATCTGATTTTTGTCCACATTAGCACTCGTACGTCCTGTAGCACGCCTCTATGTCCTGGTGAATGCACAACAGTAAGCACAAGACTCAAGACTGAAAACTTGACTAAGCCAAAACATCCTTGTTGGAAATTTGATCAGAATGCCAAAGGGAAAAAATACTCCAAGGAAAGTCCAAAAACTAAAGAGAGATCTTCATTGAATTCAGCTGCTGCTGTAACTTCCTCTGTTGCTAACCTTAGCTGCTCGCTGCAGTGAAACTCACACCATTTTACAGGTGATACTATCTGTGATAACACTGAGCCTCTTCATGATCAACCACTACATCTCAAAATTACATTTCATTTGACTTCACTGTTGGAAACATGATTCACATATTATGGCTATATTGCCTATAGCGACAGTCACTATTATGATAATTACTCCTAAGACTAATTGATGACATTTTCAAACTGGTCTACATGCTAAAATGTATCTATGTGCGATGCTTTAAGCTAGCATCAGCTGGCAAGCATGCTCCCAAAGACAATGCTAACATACTAATGTTTAGCAAGTATAAGGTTTACCATGTTCACCATCTTAGATTAGCGTGTTTGGATGCTAAAGTTTGCAAATTAGCAGAAAAGCCAAAGGGGTAATACATTTTGCAGGTATTTTGGCATAAACATAATAAATAAACATATTGGACAAATGAAAGTTTTGAGCTGTTGATGGTGCTATATGAAAAGTTAAGGGATCACCAATTCTTTCTGCGGGGAAAATGAAGGTTTCTTGACAATCCAGAATTCCCTCAAAATCACAAATGTCAACCTCATTGTGGTGCCAGAGTAAAAGTCAGGACAGCACCAAATTCATTAGGATTAGGAATCGGTTCCATTCCCACATTTTTGTGCCAATCTATCCAGTAGATATTTCAGGACTTTGACCTGCCTATGCTGCTGGAGGAAAAGTCAAGGGCCCACCAAAGTCAGTAGGATTCATCCTCCGGAGGCTGAGGATATCTGAATAAAACTCCATGGCAATCCTTACAATAGTTGTTTAGATATGGCTAAAAAGTTTTTTTTCCTTTAACATATTGTCCATTAAGCTTCCAAATATAAATGACATTTACTGATGGAATAGATTTCAAATGGCATGTGTAGCAGTCAAACCTGGATAAAAAGCCACATGCTGTGCAGCTGCTCAGTCAGACGACTAGCACCTTATTTTTTTTCAAATCAAGCAGTGGTCACAGAAGATGGTAGTACATGCAGCCGCTATCACCTACAGGTACAAACACAAACACACACAAAGATAAGCCAATACAGTCTGTGTAGTTACTCAGGGCTCCTCTGCCAAAGTGACAAAGCCATTAGGCTAAAAGGCTAGCTCCCTGGGAATTTAATCACTCGGTTTCGCTCTCATCTCATCTTTCTCCCTTTCTTTTCCACCGTTTTTCCTTCTCTCAACTTATTCTCCACTATTCCTAAATGGTTATATCACACCCTATGCCTCATTATTCATAAATGAGCTCTGTTACACATGTATGGACAGGCGTTCACGCACAGTATGAAAGGGAATAAGAGGGAGAGACATCAAAGCTGCACACACACACACACATACACACTACTACTACATGTGTAAAGAGGGACTGTATGCACCAATGATAAGAGAGTGCAAACACATACCATAAACACACACATAAAAACTCGTTTGACCTCTCTAAAGCCTGGTCTTGTTGACCCAAATATGCAGGCTCGTCCTTATCCAGCCCTTCAAATAAAATCAGTTTTAAAAAAAAGTTATTTTAAACTCAAACCACAAACCGACTGACTGGGTGGTGGGAATGACAGAGAGGAAAAAATTGAGGCAGAGGGGAAGGGAAAAGTTAGATTGAGAAAGAAGAAGGGGAGAGAGAAGCCCAATCCTATTACGGACCAAAGCGGTGAGTTGAAAATGAAGGCATCTCTCGCTCGCACTCTTTCCCTCACTCTCGTTCTCGTTCACTCTCTCCCAAATGAAATGAGGATTCAGGTCACAATTTCAGCTAAATATACCAACGCATTTGCACTCACACACACCACACACACCACACACATGTGCACAAACAGGCTAGACAGCTTGGGCTAATTAGGCGGGAGGATAAGCTCATGCACACACACAAACTTTTTTATACAACACAAACAGATCAACATTCTCTCATGTGATCTCCCTCTCCTGCTTGTGCTCCATCTTAATCTTCCTCAGTCCCTGTTTCTGTTTTATTCATTTTCACCGTTTATTTCTTCACTCTATTCACAGTCTTTCTCTCTGACTTTCTCTCTCACATTTTCCCTTTCTTTTCATCTCACTTCACAGATGTTTTTTATTTGTATGACTGCTACAAATGCCAATAACGCCAACATTGTTTGCTATATTACACAAACTATCACATAAAAGAGAGTGCAGAGGAAAGACTGGGCTACTCACTCTTTTCTGTCACACAAAAACAAACACACACACACACACACACACACTCAGCCTCATACGTGTGGTGGTGAAATGAAAGGAGGGAGCAGGAAGGAAGGACAGCCAGCTGCTTCATCTGTCCTCAGGAGTCCACAGGGGAAACTGTCTGGCTGCTGAGCATCCTGACTATCAAACACAACTTCCTATAATATCCTGCCTGGTCTGTGAACCACACAGTCTCTCTATCTAGCATTCTGATACAGTATGTAAAGTCTATATATATGCTAACACTGGTTCTTATAATATCCTGTCTATAGTGTGTGTGAACGAGGCATTTGTATGGCATGTTATTTTTATAAGCAACTGCTAAAACGTTAACACAACTACAGTGACATCCTGATTAATTATGAAGGCCAGGACTCAAGGTACCCAAGGTGGCTGTAGAGATACTGGTTTAAGTAAGAACTAGCTCCCAAGCACTCTGCTATCTAGCCTAATGTGTATGATTTAAGTATTATGCTGGTGTTCAATGTTTGGCTAATTCAGTTCCTAGCTGGACATTTTTAGGCTTTTAACTCATGCTGTTATTATCCTAAATGCATTAAAATGCGTAACCAGCTAGAGGTTCACCATCAGCTCAAGGACACACTGACAACTCTCAGTAATGGGATGCTCTCTATCACCACTAGGCCACCCTTCTGCCTGTTAGCTTGTTAAATTGCTATGGAGGATATTTAAATGAACATTTTTAAAAGGTCTGACGGCTTTATTCATGATCAAGATGTTTGACTGTCAGTTTTCACATACTAACTATTTAATTCAAGGTAAACAGGTGTAAAAGAACTAAAAGAGAACATCTCCTTGCTGGTAACATGGATGAAGAGTATTACATGCATGGACAGAAACATGGGAATGTGTAAGAGAGACCAATTGGATAAGAATAATAGGACAGCCCAATTTAAGAGATTACTGCTTACAGATTACAATCTAAATTAACAGAAACAGAATTATGTTAAAAATGTCAATTAGTAATGGAAAGTTACAGGTTCTGTATGTGGACTTTAAGGGTAAAGAGTATAGGGGTAAAATTGTTAGCAAAGTAAATTGGTTAAAATAAAAGTATTTGAAAAATTAAGTTATCTGCTCTCATGTACAATGAACAGTATTTTTTGTTTGTGTCCTAAACACCTAGAAGGGTAGCATTGTATAGCATAAACTATTCAATAGTGCCCCAGCTTTTAACAACACAGCCCCCTCCAGGTTCTTGCTGGCTAATCTCTGATTGAGCACCCTTGCTGAGCATGATCCTTGTTGCCTAGCATCCTGCTCTATCAGGCCACGAAAATGCAAACAAATATGCAACAAATCTAGCTTCCTAACACCAAGAATTTCTCCTGCAAAACTAAATTGATGTCACCAATCAATGCATAACCTTATGTAAAAAGCACAAATTGTTTGAAGGACTTCTGCTCTTTGAGTTCACAGTATTTCAATCAGGCTTGACTCAGACAGGCTGCAACTTGGTTCCTTGGGATATCGATTTCAAAATAAATCAGGGAGACATTTATACACACTAAAAGCGGTAATGATTGCACATGTATAATCAAAATGAACAGTGAGTCAACCAAATTGGAGTCAAAAACAGTGATATGATTGTGCAGTGACTGTTGAGGAGGAGAATGAATGACTGATGCAACATTACCTGAGACCATGTTTTTATCTACTGCAGTTCCCTTTCCAGGTAAAATTAAGACATTAAATGTTTCTATTAGGAAGTGGGTATAGCATACGTACAGTAGCAGTGTAAGGACGAACCCTTGAAATCATCTGACTACTTTCTGTGATGCATTGTCAGGTCCCAACCCAGTCATTTAGAAACACTTACCTAGGCTGTTATTTATGAGGTGCCCCTAGGGACATTATTCAGAATTACCATGCATATACATGTACTTTTCCTCTCACATATGAAACCAAACTCATTCACATACTATACTGAAAAGCTCACACACATACAAGTAAAATGCTTTTACACACACAACTGAAATGCTCTCACACACACAACTGAAAATATTACCTTCACACACACAACTGAAAAGCTCACACACACACAACTGAAATGTTCACACACATACAACTGAAACGCTCAAACACACACAACTGAAAATATTACCTTCACACACACAACTGAAACGCTCTCACACACACAACTGAAACGCTCACACACACACAACTGAAACGCTCACACACACACAACTGAAAAGCTCACACACACAACTGAAAAGCTCACACACACACAACTGAAACGTTCACACACACACAACTGAAACGCTCTCACACACACAACTGAAAATATTACCTTCACACACACAACTGAAACGCTCTCACACACACAACTGAAACGTTCACACACACACAACTGAAACGCTCTCACACACACAACTGAAACGCTCTCACACACACAACTGAAAAGCTCACACACACAACTGAAACGCTCTCACACACACACAACTGAAACGCTCACATACACACACAACTGAAACGCTCTCACACACACAACTGAAACACTCTCACACACACACAACTGAAACGTTCACACACACACAACTGAAACGCTCTCACACACACACAACTGAAAACTCTCACACACACACACACAACTGAAACGCTCTCACACACACAACTGAAACGCTCTCACACACACACAACTGAAACGCTCTCACACACACACAACTGAAACGCTCTCACACACACACAACTGAAACGCTCTCACACACACACAACTGAAACGCTCTCACAAACTCAAGTAAAATTTATGTTGTATAAAAGCATTTCAGTACGTCGTATGAGAGGATTTCAGTTAAACAGGAAGTTGTTTAAATAAAAGCACACATCTCACAATACAAGCAAACAACTGTTGATCGTACAACGGCATTATGTTTATTGCTTCTGACAAGCATCGGCGCAACGTTCACACACACACAACTGAAACGCTCTCACACACACAACTGAAACGCTCTCACACACACAACTGAAAAGCTCACACACACAACTGAAACGTTCACACACACACAACTGAAACGCACTCACACACACAACTGAAACGCTCTCACACACACAACTGAAACGTTCACACAGTTTTCACAGTAGTATTACTGTATTTCCAACAGTTTCTTACTGTATAAGATTTGACTCAACAATATTTAGTTTAACATCAGATATCATGAAACTTTTCTTGAAACTTTCACATCAGACTCCTCCGGACTGGACTGGATGCGTTAAGTTGGCGCTTATATTTTGTGTGACGTTTTACACGGACTCTTCGGTTGTAGCTCTCAGTGCGAGGAGTGCAGCTGTATGAGAGCACAATTGCTAGAGCCTGTACTGGGGGAAGGTCTGTCTGTCTGCTGACCTGGAAGCTGCTTCATCATTAATATCTGGTGAGCGGTGAAAGAAACAAAAAGTGCATAACTTTTACGTTAGTCTAGAAGAACTTACCGTGGCTTTGATGTTCTGTAACGTATCTGGTAAACAGCCGCAGCTAACGTTAGCTTGGTGGTGTAGCAAAGCTGTCCTGTTAGCCTGTCAGTAAGTTAGAAGCTGATTAAATTAACGTTAATAGCTTAAACAAAATGCTTGATTTGCACATTTTATTTTATAAAGAAGATGGCTGAAGGCCAAAATTACCAGAACTTTCTATGTTATTTAATGGAGCTGTGAGTCTGACCTTGGGTGTTTGCATGTAACATTAAGTTAACATTAAAGTGAATTTATGTTTGCAGGCAGTTTTCTTGATTTTTATTTTAACTGGCTTTTCTGTTCTCTTATTTCCACAAGGCGGGAGCTGAGCCATATTGTGGGACCAAGACCATCTTCAGGATTCCTACCTGTAAAACTGTAAGTCCATTATTACTAACTAACATAACGTTACCATGGCCCATTATTGTAGTACGGCCCACTAAAATTACTGGATATATTTACATGCAGCCTTCGAAGGATGCGGTCCCTGAATTGAGACACAGCTTTAGTTAGTGATTTATTGGATTTAAGATACTGTGAACTTGGTTTTAGCCCCTTGCTATAACAAAGATTTTCTATGACAGCTAAAGATGAGCTTAAATAGATAAATAAAATGATTGCTTGTGTCAGCTTGTTGGTAATGCTAGAGTAAAACAGACCTGTATTATGAGTTTAAGTTATGATGGTCTAAGAACGTTTAATTTATTATCCATCTTCAGAAAGTCTTAGAGAATAATTGTGAATATCACCAAAATTGTGTGCCTTGGTCCTCCTGTCACTAGAAGTGAGAGTAAAAGTGTCCAATTTTTCCATTGACTCCCATAGTAAAATTGGATAGGAAAAAGTCTCTGAAAATATTCCTACAGTATCTGTACTCTAACTTATAGATAGGAGGGTGATGATTACCTTTTTCCTTGAATATAAAAAGACTTGACAACACAGCACTAACAGAAGTCATGTACGTGTCCCATACTGTGTCTGAGTATTCTGATGGAGTCCACCGTCTCATTAAGTCACATTCAAAGGTATTGATTATCTTGTGTAATCAGAGTGCAGAGCAGCCTTCATAGAATCACTCATAGGTGTTTAGATAACGTGAGTTCGGCATTTTAGATGAATTTCTGTCCCAGTGATTGATTTGTTGTGTTGTTGTTAATTTTTTTGCAGGACAATCACAACTGCTGCCACCACTGCCACTGCCCACCACCACCCTCCTCACCTGGCTTCCCCCACCACCTCCACCCTCACCTGTCTAACTTCACCAACATTACTTCTCCAATGCTGACATCCCCAACCAGAACACCTACAGTGAGAAATTGTTTTGTGAAGAATCTTTTGTGTATTGCAATGTGTCTTGACAGGATAACTGTGGCTTGGTTGAATGTTCAGCCAATTTTATGGAGTTTTGATTAGTTGTTACTTGTTATTTATTCTGATGATTTTTATGGAGAATGTCATGTTTAGCATGTGGTCAAGATGGTTGATGACCCATATGTTTTACTAGTTTCAGTATTTTCTTATCTTCAACCTGGCTTTTCTAGTCTCTGTGGCTAGTTATAGGGAAATATTTTCAGAGAACCCCATTTTATACATTGATTACAGACTGCCTATCACATTGTTAGACTATCAGTTTCAAAACAGATCTCTTTATATATATATGTGTGTGTTATGACTGTTTTGTTCTACTTGTGCAATAAACAATCTTTTTGTGCAGTTAAGTCTTCGAATGTCCTTTTTCTTATTTTACATCAACAGCTAAATAGCCATATTTTATTGGTTATACAGTAGTACTGTAAAAAACAGTAAATACAGTAATATTTTCACAACAGTATATTACTGTACTTGATTAAACAGTATGCCAAGAAATAACAGCATAATACTGTACTTCATTATACAGTATGCCAAAAAAGTAACAGTATAATACTGTACTTCAAAAAAACAGTACATATACTGTGCTTTATTTTACGGTATGCTAAACACTACTGTTGTTGGTTTAACAGTAATTTTACCATAGAATGAAATACAGCAACTACTGTATAATTGTTGCCAGTAAGTTACTGTTAATTTGACAATAAACATCTTATAGTGTAGAGAAGGAGAAATTCTTTAAGAGACAAATGTGACATTCAAGTTACATAAAAAAAGAATTATCTGTACACTGAATAGTTTTGAAGCTCTATAGATGGCGTCATTTATTGTGAGCGTTGAGTAGGTCTTGTGGATATTACATGTTTATTGGCTTACTGTATAGTGTGTAGTGAGGCAAAAGGGTGAAAAACATAACTGATAGAAAGCACACATTTGCTACAAGTGCATTCGATCAGCTGATTGTTTATTTTTTCTCTGTGTGGACTACTTGCCTGAGAATACCTCAAGAGTTTGCAACATTGCAATTAATGATACATCTAGTGGGGTTCATAATTTCTCAGTCAGCAGGTC
>NC_060154.1:19254603-19262550 GCF_021292245.1 Micropterus dolomieu | reverse complement strand
AGAGCCCTGACTTAAACCCAATTGAGCATCTCTGGAGAGACCTGAAAATGGCTGTCCACCAACGTTTACCATCCAACCTGACAGAACTGGAGAGGATCTGCAAGGAGGAATGGCAGAGGATACCCAAATCCAGATGTGAAAAACTTTTCCCATAACGACTCATGGCTGTATTAGATCAAAAGGGTGCTTCTACTAAATACTGAGCAAAGGGTCTGAATACTTATGACCATGTGATATTTCAGTTTTTCTTTTTTAATACATTAGCAAAAATTTCTACATTTCTGTTTTTTTCTGTCAAGATGGGGTGCTGAGTGTACATTACTGAGAAATAAAATGAACTTTTTTGATTTTTGGAAAATGGCTGCAATGAAACAAAGAGTGGAAAATTTAAAGGGGTCTGAATACTTTCCGTACCCACTGTATATGTACTTTTCCTCTCACATACACATATGAAACCAAACTCATTCACATACTATACTCAAAAGCTCACACACATACAAGTCAAATGCTTTTACACAAACAACTGAAACTCTCTCACACACACAACTGAAACTCTCTCACATACTCAAGTAAAATGTATGTTGTATAAAAGCATTTCAGTACGTTGTATGAGAGGATTTCAGTTGAACAGGAAGTTGTTTAAATAAAAGCACACATCTCACAATACAAGCGAACAACTGTTGATCGTACAACGGCATTATGTTTATTGCTTCTGACAAGCATCGGCGCATAGTTTGATTTCTTCCAAAGTATACGCTCAATTTCAAACTAATCAGATGGGTCGGCTTCAGACCACTGCACACGAGCGCTGGGAGGCGCCATAGGGAGGCGCACTCTGACCAGACAGACTCCTGGAAGAGCTACACTGTAAATGATTTTTGTTGTTTTCACAGTAGTATTACTGTATTTCCAACAGTTTCTTACTGTATAAGATTTGACTCAACAATATTTAGTTTAACATCAGATATCATGAAACTTTTCTTGAAACTTTCACATCAGACTGGATGCGTTAAGTTGGCGCTTATGTTTTGTGTGACGTTTTACACGGACTCTTCGGTTGTAGCTCTCAGTGCGGGGAGTGCAGCTGGATGAGACACACTTGCTAGAGCCTGTACTGGGGGATCGTCTGTCTGTCTGCTGACCTGTAAGCTGCTTCATCATTAATATCTGGTGAGTGTTGAAAGAAACAAAAAGTGCATAACTTTTACGTTAGTCTAGAAGAACTTACCGTGGCTTTGATGTTGTGTAACGTATCTGGTAAATAGCCGCAGCTAACGTTAGCTTGGTGTAGCAAAGCTGTCCTGTTAGCCTGTCAGTAAGTTAGAAGCGGATTAAATTAACGCTAATAGCTTAAACAAAATGCTTGATTTGCACATTTTATTTTATAAAGAAGATAGTATATTTAGGCTGAAGGCCAAAATTACCAGAACTTTCTATGTTATTTAATGGAGCTGTGAATCTGACCTTGGGTGTTTGCATGTAACGTTAAGTTAACATTAAAGTGAATTTATGTTTGCAGGCAGTCTTCTTGATTTTTATTTTAACTGGCTTTTCTGTTCTCTTATTTCCACAAGGCGGGAGCTGAGCCATATTGTGGGACCAAGACCAACTTCAGGATTCCAACCTGTAAAACTGTGAGTCCATTATTACTAACTAACATAACGTTACCGTGGCCCATTATTGTAGTATGGCCCACTAAAATTACTGGATATATTTACATGCAGCCTTCGAAGGATGCGGTCCCTGAATTGAGACACAGCTTTAGTTAGTGATTTATTGGATTTAAGATACTGTGAACTTGGTTTTAGCCCCTTGCTATAACAAACATTTTACATGACAGCTAAAGATGAGCTTAAATAGATAAATAAAATGATTGCTTGTGGCAGCTTGTTGGTAATGCTTGAGTAAAACAGACCTGTATTATGAGTTTAAGCTATGATGGTCTAAGAACGTTTAAATTATTATCCATCTTCAGAAAGTCTTAGAGAATAATTGTGAATATCACCAAAATTGTGTGCCTTGGTCCTCCTGTCACTAGATCCCTACAAGTGAGAGTAAAAGTGTCCAATTTTTCCATTGACTCCCATAGTTAAATTGGATAGGAAAAAGTCTCTGAAAATACTCCTACAGTATCTGTACTCTAACTTATAGATAGGAGGGTGATGATTACCTTTTTCCTTGAATATAAAAAGACTTGACAACACAGCACTAACAGAAGTCATGTACGTGTCCCATACTGTGTCTGAGTATTCTGATGGAGTCCACCGTACAGCTAAATTCTCATTAAGTCACATTCAAAGGTATTGATTATCTTGTGTAATCAGAGTGCAGAGCAGCCTTCATAGATTCACTCAAAGGTGTTTAGATAACGTGAGTTCGGCATTTGTGATGAATGTCTTTTTTTTTATTTTAATTTTTTTGCAGGACAAGCACAACTGCTGTCACCACTGTCACTGCCCACCACCACCCTCCTCACCTGGCTTCCCCCACCACCTCCACCCTCACCTGTCTAACTTCACCAACATTACTTCTCCAATGCTGACATCCCCACCCAGAACACCTACAGTGAGAAATTGTTTTGTGAAGATTCTTGGTTGAATGTTCAGCCAATTTTATAAAGTTTTGATTAGTTGTTACTTGTTATTTATTCTGATGATTTTTATGGAGAATGTCATGTTTAGCATGTGGTCAAGATGGTTGATGACCCATATGTTTTACTAGTTTCATTATTTTGTTATCTTCAACCTGGCTTTTCTAGTCTCTTTGGCTAGTTATAGGAAAATATTTCCAGAGAACCCCATTTTATACATTGATTACAGACTGCCTATGACATTGTTAGACTATCAGTTTCAAAACAGATCTCTTTCTCTCTATATATGTGTTATTATGACTGTTTTGTTCTACTTGTGCAATAAACAATCTTTTTGTGCAGTTAAGTCTTCGAATGTCCTTTTTCTTATTATACATCAACAGCTAAATAGCCATATTTTATTGGTTATACAGTAGTACTGTAAAAAACAGTAAATACAGTAATATTTTCATAACAGTATATTACTGTACTTGATTAAACAGTATGCCAAGAAATAACAGCATAATACTGTACTTCATTATACAGTATGCCAAAAAAGTAACAGTATAATACTGTACTTCAAAAAAACAGTACATATACTGTGCTTTATTTTACGGTATGCTAAACACTACTGTTGGTTTAACAGTAATTTTACCGTAGAATGAAATACAGCAACTACTGGATAATTGTTGCCAGTATGTTACTGTTAATTCGACAATAAACATCTTATAGTGTAGAGAAGGAGAAATTCTTTAAGAGACAAATGTGACATTCAAGTTACATAAAGAATTATCTGTACACTGAATAGTTTTGAAGCTCTATAGATGGTGTCATTTATTGTGACCGTTGAGTAGGTCTTGTGGATATTACATGTTTATTGGCTTACTGTATAGTGTGTAGTGAGGCAAAAGGGTGAAAAACATTAACTGATAGAAAGCACATATTTGCTACAAGTGCATTCGATCAGCTGATTGTTTATTTTTGCTCTGTGTGGACTACTTGCCTGAGAATACCTCAAGAGTTTGCAACATTGCAATTAATGATACATCTAGTGGGGTTCATAATATCTCAGTCAGCAGGTAATTCTTTGTTTAAGCGCTTTACCCAGTTTTGTTTGGATTTGTGCTCATTCTCTTGTCTTTAAACTAGACTTACTGTACATGAGAGCAGCAAACAAGGCACTCTTCAAAACATTCTCTGGCTCTAGTTGCAGTGAGTGAGTGTTGAGTGTAAGTCTCCTATGTTATCTTCAAGTATAAGGTACAATGTTAAAAAACTGCATAACTATTTCATCTTCTGACCTTTTCCGATCAAGGTCAGAAGACGAAACAGTATTTTCACTTTTCAACTTATACTAGACAGCTCTCACTTAGCAAAAGAGTTAAGCTTTAATATTCAATGTTTTATCTGTGTTGCATGATGAGCTGGTTCTTTCAATTGACAATCAGAATGTAAAATGAACATTTTCAGTCAGTAGTAAAGACAAAATAAGTCTAAAGTAAAAATATATTTAGAATTTATTGCAATGGGAACCATAAACCATTTTTTTAATGGACATAAAACACAGATGTTTAAAACCACAGTGGACGAAAAAGTGGAAATAATAACTATGGCTACCATTATGCAAGCAAAATAGCTCATGTTACCATATTTAACTTAACATTAGCTTACTACTGACTTATTAAAAGAAACACTATAATAAAGTGACCCCAAATTATTGACTCATAACTAAAGTTATGTGAAAATCTGAATTCAGGTTTAATTGATTTGTTTCAAATAGTTTGTTAGACATTTAACAGTTAGAACTTAGTTTAAAGCTGATTAATGTTTAGACAATTGTGGTGTAGCAAACCACAATTACAGTAAATACTTAGGATCATTAAGGCATTTTAAATCTTATGTATAATGTCAATAACATATAAATCATTATTTAAAGTTTTGGTGTATAGCTTTAATGTTAACTTACCTGAAGTGCAAGCTGGGATCATTGGCTGGGACCAATCATAGAATTTCACTTGTATTTGTGTCAGGTTTTCATTTGTGTGTGTGTGTGGGGGAATGTTTCAGTTGTATGTGTGTGAGCATTTCAGTTGTGTATGTAAAAGCATTTCACTTGTATTTGTGTGAGCGTTTCAGTTGTGTGTGTGAATGTAATATTTTCAGTTGTGTGTGTGTGTAAAAGCATTTTACTGTATGTGTGTGAGCTTTTCAGTATAGTATGTGAATGAGTTTGGTTTCATATGTGTATGTGAGAGGAAAAGTACATGTATATGCATGGTAATTCTGAATAATGTCCCTAGGGGCACCTCATACGTTTGCTCCCACTGAGGTAAGAAACGTCTTCCAGTATCTTCAACCAAGTCCAGTTGCCCTTGACTTTTTTTAGTTTGTTAGTTTGTTGGGGGAAATAAAAACATGCAAAAGCCCAAAGCAACACAATAAAACAAACCATTCAAAAAAGAACACTACAAAACAGAACCTGCACAACAGTAAATAAATATAGGCACTGAAAAACCAAATCACACAGTTAAAAGACACGCACCAAACACAAAATAAGTATCTCACTCGACTGGCTCACACAATGATAAAATCATTTTTTACATATTTCTCACCATCACCTACAGTGTCTACGCCATACCCGACAGAAAGGTTGCATAGATTTACGGGCATAGAAACCAAGCGGGTAGTTTCCAGTCAGAGAACTGATGCAAACGCGGAAGTCCCTTAAACCTGCATTCTATCGAACGGCCAGCAGGTGGCGACTCTTCTGGTTGCAAAAAGAAGTCGATTAGAAATAATGGTAAAATGACCCTACTTCTCACCTGATTTATTACCTCAGTAAACACTTTCCTAATAAGTTTAGGGTCTCAATCGCTAGTTTTACTCTTCTTCAATACAACATGATGTTCATTTATTAAATCATGGTCCCATTTAGAGGAAAATAGACCATAAAGCAGAGTATGCTTCAGGGCAGGATTATTTATGATTGACAAGTCGTTACCAAGGCGACCTGTCAATCAGGCTGTTCACTTTCTCTGGTGAGTACATTTAGTTTTAAGACTGTTGTTCGCTAGACAAAGTTGTCAGCCCTGTTAAAATGACATTAACATGAATTACAGATGCACCTACAGCTCCACACACGGCCGTTAGCTCCTCCATCTTGTCCAAATATGGTCACATCCAGTGCCGCTGGTTGCAAAAAATCAACATGGCGGCAGCCTATAGGTCAAACTTGAGGCTTCAAAACGGCAGACCACAAACCAACGGGTGACATCACGATGACTACGTTCACTTCTTTTATACAGTCTATGGTCTGCGATAACGTTACAGTGACCTGCTGTTGAATGCATCTAATACTACATGACTGTCTACAACGAGGACCTTCAACTTTGTCTGGCAGGAAGCCGTGTTAGATTCTTGTTCAACTCATGTTTATTTACATGTTCGCTCTGGTTTAATCATTTCTGACACGCCGACTAAAACTACAAGCAAACGGCTTGCAGATATATTTAAAATACATCAGAAACTATAGTTTGACGGCTCATTAACGTTAGCGCTCCCCCACTGATTAGCTTTGTGGCTAATGTAGCAACTGACAGCGTTAGATGCTGTAATATTTAGAAGTGATAAACTAGGGACAAATGAGAGAATCGTTTGCTAGAACTGTCACACTGTTGCGTTGTAAATCTTTCTGTGGTAACTCAGTGAATTAAAAAAATGTGGACATTCACACACAAAAATCTAATTTGAATGTGTAAAAATGTTTAAGATATTTCCCAGTATAACTTCTGTAAAACAAAATGGGTGCAAGCCCAAAGTTTCCTACAAACATAATTACTTAGTGAAAGCCCACATTGTTCAGATACAAATGCAATTGGCAATGGTGTGCAAAGGAAATGACTGTATCTCAAGATGACTATATGATGGTTCCTCAAAGACAACAAACAAGTATTTGGTATTTGTGAAAATAGAACAAGTTGAATATGTGATAAGCACACATACGAAGGTTAATAAACATTCCATGGAAGACATTTAATTAACACAATTTAAGCGCTTTTCCTTACGTTGACCATTGATTGAAGTGGGATTATCTATTTTTTTATTATATACGTGCCCAAAGTATGTCCATACCTGATTTCAAGACTTTAGACCAATCAGAAAAAAAATGTCCATTTTCCTTATCAATCTAAATATATTCTTTGGACACATTTGGGTTAAATAGAGATAAATATTATGTCCTCACTTTGAAGCTGTATCCATGGTTAAACAAAACAAAGTTGTCCAATGTTTCCCAAGAAATGTACTCGGGCATCTAATCAGGGCCGCAATTCACATTTGTTTGAACAGTACCTAGTGCACGCCCTAACTTTTCCTCAGAAAAATATAACTGCTAATGATTTGCAAAGGATATGACTGTATCTCAAGATGACTGTATGATTGTTCCTCAAGGAGTACATCAATTATTTGATATTTGTGAACACAGAACAAGTTGAATATGAGTGATATGCACACATATGAAGGTTAAACAACACTCTATGGAAAACATTCAATAAACACAATTTCTGTGTTTCCTCATTTAAAAATCGTGACTATGAGCATTGGTTTAAGTGGAATTTTTATGTGAGCTAAAGAGTTCAAATTTGTACCATTAGATACTTGCCATAAGTATGTCCATACCAGATTTCAAGACTTGAGACCAATCGGAACAAATGTGTGGCATTTTTCCTTATCAGTCTAAATATATTCTTTGGACACAATTTGGTTAAATAGAGATAAATATTATGTCCTCTCTTTGAAGATGTATCTGGGTTAAAGAAAACAAATTTGGTGAAAGCCCAAAGTTTCCCAAGAAATGTATTCGGAAATCTAATCAGGGCCACATTTTACACATGTTTGAACAGTACCTAGTGCACGCCCGACTTTTCCCAAGAAAAACATTGTCACCAGTCATTATAAACATGTGATAAGGAAATGGCAGTATTTCAGAAAATGCAATAAAGTACACTTTCTTTTTATCTATGAACTCATAACACATTGAATATCAAAGATATGTATACATATTGAGTGTAACACTTTTTAAGCACAATAAAAAAAATTAAAAATCATCACTTTGACTATTGATAAAAGTTTGATTTTTCATGTGAGCTAAAAAAATGCAAAAATTATTTGGGCATCTAATCAAATCTGGGGTCTGACTTTTTTCCTCATATATGGCAGGTTTATGCATTTTTAAGCAATTTGAGATAATATAATGCCTACAACTCTTTAAATCATTTTTTTAATCAAAGATACAATATTTTGTATCTAAATGTTCTGCGACTGTCTTCTTCGTTGTTAATCCATAGCGCAACACGTCTCTGAATGCATGCCAACATAAT